>NC_138560.1:25346581-25725103 GCF_964273705.1 Natrix helvetica
AGCAAGGTGGTCAGTGGGTGACTTCAAAATGCAAAAGGACAGTAACCTTCCTTTTCTATCATTTTGTGTGCTTGTTTCATCCTAATGCAGTGCATGCGATTAAAGTCCTCCTTTCTGTGTCTCTTCTTTGTGCAGGTCTTTGGAGCAAGGTGGTGAGGTGGTGGTGTGCAGAAGACCTGGCAAGGCAGTAATCTTCCCTCTGTAATTAGCTGTCTTTATTGTTTTGTGTGCTTGTTTCATCCTAATGCAGTGCATGCAATGGAAGAGTTCATTTCTGTGTCTCTTCTTTGTGCAGGCCATTCATTGGAGTCAGTGATACTGAAGACTGGCAAGGACAGTCATCTTCCTTCTATAAGTAGCTCTTTTATTGTTTTGTGTACTTATTTTAATCTTATTGTAGTTTATCCATTGGGGCAAAGAATTCAGTGACATATCCTTGGCCACTCCACCCGGACACATGGGCGGCAAGCCACTCCCACCTGGTCACATGGATGGCAAGCCACTCCCACCCGGTCACATGGGCAGCAAGCCACTCCCACCCGATCACATGGGCAGCAAGCCACTCCTACCCAGTCACTTGGGTGGCAAGCCACTCCCACAAAGCAGGCCACGCCTACAGAAGACGTTCCAAAAAAATTTGAAACCCACCACTGGGGAGGCCCCTGCTGAAATTGAAAGTGAAACTTGTTGTTTGCTGCAGGAGGCAAATTGCTGGGAAGCAGAGGCAGATTTTTTGTGTGTGTGCTAATCAGGCTGTTTGCTGCAAGGAGGTAAGTCAATAACTATAAATGCCTATAGAATGTTCAAATTATTACACTTACTTTTTAAATACTGTTTTATTATTGTTCTAGACAACTTAACAAAATGAAGAAACTTTTTAAAATAAATGCTTGATCTGAAGAGACCCAGTCCTATTGTATCTTCTTTTAAATAGCAGAGAATAATGTATACTTCCAGAAAGCCACATCAATTTTAATAGCATCTGTACAAGTATAGTCTGAAATGTAACACCACAAACAGTGTATATTGTCTGTACTGTTTGCTGTTTTTTGCAAGAAGACAAATTGCTGGGAGGCAGAGGCAGATTTTTTCCCCTCTTATTTTCCTCCCCAAAAGCTAGGTGCATTTTATACTTCGGAGTGTCTTATACTCTGAAAAATATGGTAATCTCAAGTCATTACTTGAATGGATGTTGCTTCGCAGATATACATCCTTAGCCAGACTCTTTGATGGCTTGTTAAAAGGCCCTAAAGCATCCCTTTAACCAGGCTATTAATTGCTAATTTCTGTTGTTAGTTTTAATGGTTTTTAATTGTTGTTTTAAGTGTTTTTAATGTCTCTGGATTTAGATTTTTTTTTATTATCAACAGCTAACAACCATCAATAGCAGTCTGTGATAGTAGGTGAGACAGACCTTGGGAAACTGGCCAAGAGATGCTGCCTAGGGAACAGTCAGATGAGAGACAGCCTAGCCTGCAGCTGGACAGCAGGCAGGGAAAGAGGCTCAGAAAAGGCACCCTTCGGTTCTCAGGCTCTAATGGAGATAGTGGAAAATTTGTACTTTCAGACTTGCAAGATATACTAAATACTAAATATAGCTTTACAATTAAAGTAGAATTAGCTCAGTTGGTCATGTTACCTGCCTGGTCTTCCTGGGACGCAGGCTGTATAACATATTTAAGAAATAAATTGAATACATCCTTTGTTAAAACTATTAGTCCATTCCAAGCACTAAACAGTAAGTATCAGGGAAAATTCAGAATTTAAAAAAACACCCCGATTTTCATGCAAATTCCAAGAGAAAAATGTTTGCTAATATCTCCCACTTGAAACCCCAACGTTGAAATAATAAAAATAGTTCTCATTTTAGTTTATCATCCTTTTTTCCTCTACACCCAGAAGGAACTCCCACCCTTGATGTGAAAATTCTCCCTAATCTTTCAGCTGTGATAATGTGTTGAGCAAAGAACACAAATCCTCTATTAAGAGACATACCTAAAACACACATACATATACAGACATATCACCCAGTCACAGCAGGGTGCCTCAATTAATGATTCTGTCATTTACATTCCAAAATTGATAAAAGAATTGAAAATGTCTGGAGCAGAGGTTAACTTCTAGTAATTATTACTACTGCTGCTCCAAAAGGCTTCTTGACTTCTCACCAAGGGAAGTACTTTTCATTGCAAAAATTAATTTCCCCCTTTTTTAATGTTCTGCGCATGCACAGACCTTTTTAGCTGCAAATATGCATTTTTTTGCATGCTGAACCAGCAGTAATGCCAGTAGCAATTTAGCCCTGCCCCATGGGCATATGCACACTGCCCTGCCCACTGCAGGTTTTCTGCTGCTGTTTCTTTTCTGAAGGACCCACAAATTGTCCAAGGTCTACCTAAGGAATGGATATTTGTTGGTGTTCCAGTTTAGGAGCTTTATTATTATTTCTAATGGTGGGATGTATTTTCCTGGTTAGTTGGCCATCTTTGGGCACATTGAGTTAACAGTCTTTAGAAGTACAAATCTGGAATGTACGAGCCAAACTTTTATAGCTACCTGTCCAATTTCTCTGGGTAGTAAGTCAAGGTAACCTACCAGCCATCTGTTCTAATTGGACATGCTGCCAACAGAGGCATTATAAATATGCAAAGCACTGAGAGCGGGAGAAACAACTTCCTGATGGATTATCTGGATAACAATACTTCTAATTTTTCATTTGTTTATGTGATTTGCTGCAGTGAATAAAGTATTGAGGTGGCATCTGGAGGAGCTGAATTGAGACAGATGAAATGCTTTAGAAAAAACCAGCCCATTGCAACAAAACAGTTTGGTCTCTCTGGCTCAAACCCTTTCATTCTTTCAGGTTGCTTTTCAAAAGATTTAAGGTAAGCAGAAAAAGAGATGGAGATGTTAGCCTTCCTCAGCTTTTCCAGTCCATTTCAACTGCATACACATGACACCATATGAGTTGGGGATTGAACATTCAACCTGGGTCCTTGGGGGGAGGGATTTGGGAATACTTTCAATATGTAACTTTCGCGCCTTTAGCCTCAGATCTTGCTTTTCTTTCGTTGCTATCGTTTCAAACTCAGTAAAAGTACCTCTTCCCTAACAAACATAGAGTTGGGGTTTTCCTTTCTTAGGTTTTGAACGGAGGTACTGTACATCTGACAGTCAGTTGTCAAGCATCCAACTGTAAATCACATGGCCATGGGAATGCTGCAAACAATCATAAGTCACTTTTTTCAGTCTGTTTTAACTTCAAACAGTCACTAAATGGACTGTTGTAAATGGAGGACTACCTGTATGCCGGCCTTCTTTAGTTATATATTGCTTTTCCCGCTTTTTATACTTGTGCTTTTTGTCTTTCGGTTTATCAGAGAGTTCGTTATACAGTTAAAGGGACTAGATCTGTCTAGCTTATTGAAGAGAAGGATTAGGAGTGACATGATAGTTGTACTTGGGGGTCTGCCACAGAGAAGAGGGGCTTGAATTATTCTCTAAAGCACCTGAGCTCAGGACAAAAATCCAGAGGTGGAACCTCATTAAAGAGAGCCTGGAAACGTTCAGATAGGATAGGATAAGATAGGATATGATGGGATGGGATGGGACAGGGACAGGGACAGAATAGGAATAGATCAGAATGGAATGAAACAGAACAGATTCTTTGTTGGCCAAATGTGATTGGACACACAAGGAATTTGTAAACGGTGCATAAGCTCTCAGTATACATACAAGCAACAAAGTGATAAATCATAACTCATAAGATATCATCATAAGTCATAAGGTATAAGCAATAAATGACAGCCATAAGAGACCAAATGTCAGGGTTCCAAATAGTATCCAAAATAAAATAAGAATCCGAGGCAAGAGTTTCCTCAACGTTTCACTTTATTAAAAGAGCCAAGTTGGCACATCTGGGAAAACCCGAATCTGAAAGCTTCCGGATTTTCTCACCCAGTTGAAAGTTCAAGATCCTGCCCCAAACACCCACAGGTTCATCACATGGTCCAATCTTTCACTGCCACAAAGACAGATTCCACCCATCCAGTTCCGGCCAGGTGCAGAGACAAAGATGATATTGACTTTCTAAGAAGAATGTTATTATGGCTACACATCACCCAACTCCACATAAACCCCCCCTCCCATTTTTCCACAGTAGAAAGTAGACAGTAGAAAGTGTGGCAGGCCTGAAACCTAAAAAGAAAAGATGGCTTGCAGGTCTGACACCAATAGGAGTAGGTAACAATGAGAAGGATAATAGTAACGCAGGCCTGCTGTGTAATTAAATATCCTTAGGCATAAGACAAAGACATTAGGCATTAACAGAGCGATGGAGAAGTATTAATTGTGAGTTAATTTTTACTCTGTTAATATAAAACAGGAATTCTAATGTAGGAAATGATCCGGTTTCTACATTACTATTCCATGCATTCTGCATATTCTTATACATCAATGTAATAAGTAAAACTTGAAAACCTTGTGATGATGGCACTCTGTCTCAAAAAAAAAAAAAAAAAAACCAATCCAGAATGGTGCTTCCCTCTATTTTATCTTCCACTTCTGATGTTTTTGTTTTTTAAATTGTGAAATCCATGCAGAAAAAAATGAAAAAATAAGTATACAAACTCCGTCTTGGAATGAGTTAATTAAAGTTGAGGTGTGGCTGGTGTGTGTGGGAATGGAAAAAGGAGAAAACTCCCCTGAAACAGTCTCATTTAAGAACCATTTTCCTGGCCTCTCATTTTATTTCTTTTGATTAGAGCTCTCCTGATGGATCTCTGTAACAAACCTTGAGCAAATCTGATACAAAGGCTTGCTTCACAGTGGATCAGTTGACTTAAGTTCTTTGGGAGGTTGGAGGACACACTCTCTCAAAGATTAATCTGTGTTAATCAATTCACCAGTGAGATTCCGTCTCTGGAGGATCACCAGACAGTTTCCATTTTGCCTTTGGCTGCTCCTTTCTCCGCTTCCCTTCCAAAACTGATTCTCTGCCTCGATTTCTTTGTGCCTCTAAAAGAAAGCAGACCAGAAAGGCATGTAGAAAGGCAGGGGAATGGAAAATATGTCAAAATATTGCTGATATAAAAGCAAATGGAAGCATGGGGAGAGAGCAGGAATAAAGTAGCACTCTTTTTTCAAGTTAAGAAAGAAGAAAGCCTTTGATGCAGAATAACAGAATACCAGAGCCGGAAGGGACCTTGGAAGTCTTCTAGTTCAACCCTCTGCTCAAGCAGGAAACCTTATACTGTGATGGCAAACCTACGGCATGCTTGCTATTGCCAGCTACCTTCTGGTTTCCAATGCATGCATGCGCACCGGCCAGCTGGTCTTTGGATTTCCGGGGTTCCAGTGTGTGCATACACGCATGCGCACACACACATTCCACTTTGGGCATTCAGTGCCGAAAAGGTTCGCCATCACTGCCCTATACCAGAGGTGGTTTCCTACAGGTTCGGACTGGTTTGGCCGGTTCAGCTAAGGGGAAGTGTCAAAATTAGGTATTCAAAGCACACAGTAACTGTGAGAGGGGCCCAGGAGTCCTAGTGGACAGTCGCTTATGTATAAGCCAGTCATGTGCTGTGGCTGCCAAAACCCCAATGTAGACCTAGGTGTTAGATTCGTAGTGAGGAGACTGAGGCAGCGGTCAGTTGTGGGGAATGAAAGAAGCATAAAAATTAAGAAGCCCCAGGAAAGCTTGTAGCTCTGCTTTAGATTGGGGTGGGGGGGCAGCTAGGATGGCGTTAAGTTTTTGTGGATCGGGGTGGATGCCCGCGGCATCGATGCGGTAACCTAGGAAGGTTACAGCAGAGACCCCCAGTTGGCATTTTTCGGGCTTTAAATGGAGTCCCGCAGCGCGGAAGCGCTGTAGGACAGTGCGCAGCGTCTGCACGAGGCTCGCAGTGTCGGGAGCTGCAATTAAGACATCATCGAAGTATGGGGTGACCCCGGGAATGGCATGGAGTAGGCGCTCCATTAATCCTTGGAAAATTCCCGGGGCCACGCTGACTCCGAATTGCAGCCTCCGACATTTGAAAGCCCCGCGGTGGGTTACTATGGTTTGCGCAAGCGCGGTGGGTTCGTCAACGGGCAGCTGCTGATACGCCTGCGCGAGGTCTAATTTAGCGAAAATGCGCCCGTTGCCTAGTGTGTGCAGAACATGCTGCACCACGGGCACAGGATAGGGGTGCGCTTGCAGGGCTTTATTTAATGTAGATTTAAAGTCCGCGCAGATCCTCACGGATCCGTCGGACTTAAGGGGAACTACTATTGGAATTTCCCATGGAGAGAAATCCACGGGTTCCAATATGCCTTGGCGGATAAGTTTATCTAGTTCCGCGTCTACCTTGGCTTTAAGAGCCAGCGGCAGACGGCGAGCCTTCAAGCGTATGGGGGCTATAGTAGGGTCGAGGTTCAGGGAAATGGGGGAACCTGTATAGCAACCCAGGGAGGGGCTGAAAACGTCAGCGAATTCAGTTAGGAGAGCGGAGAGAGAATTAGAAGAGGGAAGAGGAGAGGGAAGTAAGGAATGCACCCCCGCTATAGAGAGCCCTAGTGCCCTAAACCAATCTAGGCCCAGCAAAGAGGATAGAGGGTTTTTTACTATAAGGAGCGGAAGCCTGGCGTGGCGGGAACCATAGTTAACATTAAATCTGCCCCAACCCATCAATTCAATGGGGTTTCCCTGATAGTCTCGTAGTCGACAGTCTGGGGAAAATAGGCTTGAGCGCCGGATTTTAGGTAGTAAATTGTGAAGTGTGTCCCAAGACATGATAGATTTAGCTGAGCCCGTGTCCACCTCCATGGAAGTGGTTACCCCCTCTAATGTTATTGGGAGGTACAGCTTACCTCGGCCCTCCGCAGAGGAAGAGGCCGAGTCCACCAGCCATTCAGGAAAAGCAGTGGCCGGGTCGCCAACGGTGAGGGAATTTTGGCGACGGCCAGGTAAATTGGCTGGAGAACGGGAATTTTGAGGAGGTTGGTGCGGGAACCGTCTGTCAGGAGGCACGGAGCGGCAGACGGCGGCCAGGTGGCCTTTTCGGCCGCAGTTGTGGCAAAGCGACTGACGGAACCGACATTGAGATCGTTGGTGGCGGCCGCCACAACTCAGGCACTGACGTCCGTCTCTTGTGGCGAGTGACTGTAGGCGGTCGACGGCCTGATCGACCTCATTCTGGAAGGTAGATGATGAGGATTGCGCGTAGGAGGCGGTGGAAGCCGAGTACGGAGAAGGCGGTACACCAACAGCATGAGGGTGCTGGCTGAGGTGGCTGAAATCCGGGGTGGATTGGTCAGCCATCTCATAGGCTCTGGCATCATCGACCGCGATTTTTAGTGTTAGTTCCGGTCGTGCGAGGATGCGGCGATGTAATTTTACGTCGCGGAGGCCATAGATAAACTGCTCCAACAGCGCTTCTTCTAAATTGCTGAACTTGCACAGACTCGCCTCAGCCCGCAGAGCAGCAACGTACTGGGCAATGGGTTGGCCGTCTTTTTGTATGCACCGTCGAAAGTACTGTCGCCGGGCGAAACGAGATGGTGCGGGCTCGTAGTGATGTTTGAGGCGAGCCATCAGGTCTTCCCACGGCAGCGAGTTTGCTGGTTCTGGGGCAGCGAGAGCCCTAGCAGTGGCGAACATCTCCGCGCCACAATAATTTAGGAAGATGCCGCGTTTTCTCTCCTGAGAGAGATTAATGAGGTCATGGGCTATGAGGAAGCAGTCAAACCTCTCTAGAAACGCTTCCCAAGCCTCAGCCTCTGGCCTGAAAGGCGAAAAAGCGGCGGAGGTAGCCATTGGTGGCACGATGAAGGGGTCCGTGTCGCCCGTCCTCGTCGCCAGTGTTAGATTTGTAGTGAGGAGACTGAGGCAGCGGTCAGTTCAACGTAGGTTTATTAATGAACAAGCTAACTGACAACGGACAAAACGCGAGCCGGCTGACAGCTATTTATACTTACAGCTGTCAGCCGGTAGAACCAATAGGAAACCTTGAATTCTCCCGCCGGCTGGAGCGCGCGCCTTGGCCAATCAGAGGGCTTCCTCCGAACGCCCTCTGCTGGCCAGGCTCCTCAGTACTCAACACTAGGGCTACATCAACAGCATCGAGATGTGATAATGTGTAATATATTGCACTGGTGAGACACACTTGGAATACTGTGGTCAGTTCTGGTCACCGCAATGCAAAAAAAATGCTGAGGCCCTAGAAATGAGTGCAGAGGAGAGCAAGAAAGATGATTAGGGGTCTGGAGGCTAAAACATACGATGAATGGTTATAGAAACTAGGTATGTGTAGCCCAGTGTTTCTCATTGGACTTCATCTGGGGAATTATGGGGGTTGAAGTCCACAGCACTTAAAGTCCCCAAAGTTGAGAAACGCTGGTCTAGCCTAAGAAAGAAAAGGGTTAGGGGTGACATGTTATGGTCTTCCGATACTTGAGGGGCAGCCACAAAAGGTGGGGGTCAATTTAGTCTCCAAAGCTCCTGAGAGCATCAGAATGGGATGGCATAAAGTCTGCTGTCTTGAGGAGGGACACTGAATTGTGTAATTGAAACTCATCTGTTCTCTGGGCTGCAACACTCATTTGAATGTGTCCATCATAGCCGTCATCTTCTTTTTTTTTCATATGCTGCAGACTCTTCTGTATCCCAAGAATGTTTCCCAGTTTGGAAAGGATGGAAGTTCCCAGTTTGATTGAAAAGGCTTTGGAATGTGTCATATCATTTGTAGTTTTTAGGCTTCTCTGTGGATATTAAGGATGGTGTCGATTTATTGTTCTCGTCCATTTTAATTGAAATTATTAATTCAGGGAATAGCACACCTCTCAGAGAAGTTTTGATTAGCAGTCCTTTAAATAATAACTAATAATTCAGTGTGGGGACCATGGTTGTCTGAAAATGCTATGTTGTGTAATTCAGCTGTACCTACAAAACCTCCAGAAGAAGACAGTCAGCACCAGAGCTAGCAAGAATTCCAAGCTCTCAGGCATTTGGGTTGCTAAAGCTGAAATACCCGAAGGCTTTGAATGGTATTTGATCATCTTTGGGGAACTGGGGGTGGGAGGGGGGGTGCAACAGCAGAAGGCTCAGGTTCCTGACTGTTCTGCTTGCATCTGCTGAGCAATTTCAAGCAAGCATCTTCTGCATGTTTCCTATGTAGCCAGTTCCGGGTCTTTGCAAAATGCTATCCTAATTGATCTAGGCTCACTTATTTTCATACAGTGCTGCACTCCAAAGGAGCTTTGCTCAGCATGAAAATCTCAGTTTTAGAGAAAACACTCACCATAATCCATTTGCTTAGAAGCTGCAGGAAGAGAGAGTTTTGTTTAGATCAGATTAATTTAAAAATAAAATAGCGGTGGAAAGATGCATCAAAATTAAACATTGCAACTGAAACAACAAACGAAACACATGCCAATATTTTGTAAAACATTCCATTGGAGCACTTATTTAAGTCTCATCATAGCCCATGCCAAGTGTGGCTACACCACATGAAATATCCCAATCATCTAATAGGAGGCTACCCTCTGTTCTGCCTAGATCAGAGATGGCTAACCTTTTTGCCATCACGTGCCAAAAGCGGGGGAAGCGTCTTCCTCACCCTCCACCCCAAGGCCCTCCGGAGGCCGAAAACAGCCCGTTTGCCATTTCCAGTAAGACCAGAAGGTCCATTTTTCCCTCTCCCCAGGCTCCAGAGCCTTTCTAGGAGCCTGGGGAGGGTGAAAACGGCCTCCCCCCCCCAAGCCCAGTGGAGGCTGAAAGCAACCTGTTTCCCGACTTCTGGTGGGCCCAGAAGGCCTGAAAATCACCTGGCTGGCACGCACATGCATGCCACAGCTGAGCTTGTGTGCCCACCTATATGGCTCTGCATGCCACCTGTGGCACATGTGCCATAGGTTCACCATCACGGACCTAGATATTATATGGAATCGAGAAAAGCATGCAGACTCTCTCTTTCTATAAAAAAAACCAGCACCGATGATGTTACCTAGTTTGCGTAACGAAACATCTGCAACAAAACAGCCAAGCTCAAGGATCCCTGAGTCCCCACAATGTAGGAAAGAGATGTTTCTCCTGGACAGAAGAGGCTAAAATGCCCAGCTGGTCTCAAGAGTAGCACCAGGCTTTAGAAATGAGGCAGAAACCCTTTTGGATTCTATTACTTGAAGGATAAATATAAGCAAGTGATATACAGTGCTGTGGGAAGCCAACCCCACCCCCAGAAGAATGAAATCATTCAAGGAATATTTTAAAAAGCAGAATATTATATTTCCCTAAATGAGAAATGGAGAAACATGTTTTTTTAGAGGCGGGAAGCAGGCTCAGTCTTTCTTAATAGCCCCCAGCATATATTTTGTGCCCAGTAAGAAAGATTGGGCCAGCCTATTCAGAAACCAACCCCCAAGCAACAACAACATCAACAACAGCAATTTATTATTACAGTCTTAGACCAGCGACCAGCCCCCAAGCAGAAACTGAGGAGGCCACTTTGTAGAAATGCAGATTTGGTAATCCATTCAAGATATTTGGAAACAAAGGCAGAATGGTATGATTAGAAGCAGCCCTGAGCAATCCAAAGCCCCTTTATTACAACACTCCCAGAGCAGTCCAAATTTCACCTGGGAGCTCAAGAGGATTTGCATTTCTTCCTTTGCCCATAGAGCCAGCTAGGGTCCCTGCATAACCCCTACATGACCCCATAGGAATCTGACAACTGCCAATAGAATATTAAAGGACATGTTCTAGCACAGGAACAGGAAGCTCAAATGCAAAGTGTTAGATTGGGTAAAGGAAAGGCACACTCAGGCTTAGGCAACAACAGCTCTTTTATAGAAACAGAACAACTATGTACAATCCAGCGAAGGTTCAGGCTGACAGCAGCCCTTTTATAGGGAGCTGTCACACCCTTTGACCAATGAGATTGAATCTCTCTTCCCGCCGGAACAGAGGACCTTGGTGGAAACCATTATAACAGTTGCTAATATCTAACACCCCTCCTGTCTTAGATGGAATCAACCAACTTGTGATGTAGTCACGCAGGTAGGTGGGCTTTTTGGTAGTTCTGCCAGACTGTTCTTCGGACAGATCGGACAGACCTGTTTGCTCCGCAGCTTTGCCTGGTGGAAGCTCCTAGAACCTTTCACAGGCCACAGCTGGAGCTTCTAGAGCCAGTTCGCTTGGAGCTCGCTGCGGGCCTGCAATACAATTAGATAAGTGCCCCAGCGCCTTCGGGCTTGAGCTGTCTGTGGAAGCAGTGACCCCTTGCTCCTTTTGGGTAGGGCTTTGGCTAACTCTTGCAGGAGTTACCTCTGGTTGTCCAAGAGAGGAGTTAGAGAGGCAACCACGGAGTTGGTCAACGTGCCTTCTCCAATTCCAACCGTCCTCAAGCTCTACAAGATAAGAGCGAGGTCCGGTGATGCCTATCACTGTGACAGGAATCCACAGAGTTCCCCCGGCGTAGTTGTGGGCGTAAACTGAATCCCCTATGCTAAAATTCCGAATTTTGCTTGTTGAGTCTGGGGGTGATGGGGCAGAATAATTGGGATGTAGCTGGTCTAAGTGAGACCTTAGCCGATGACCCATGAAGAGCTCAGAAGGGCTTCTCCCAGTGGTAGCACTTGGTGTGATGTGCTGAATTAGGGGCATCCTGGATTGCTTTAATTTTTTTAGTGGTCGGGTGAATCCCAGAGCCATCGATGAGGTACCTTAGGAATTCAACCCTTGGCACATTAATTTGGCATTTTTCTTTTTTGAGACGGAGGCCTTTGTCTCTAATTTTGGTCAAAACAGTTCTCAAATGTTTGAATAGTTGTGCCTTATTTGCAGCCGATACCAAAATGTCATCAAAATAGGGGACAACTCCTGGAATCCCCTGCAAAAGCCGTTCCATGACGCTTTGGAACAGTCCAGGGGCGATACTAACTCCAAATTGCAGGCGGTTACATTTGAATGCACCCCTGTGCGTCACAGTGGTTTGGGCCTCCATTGTGGTGCCATCTACAGGCAATTGTTGGTATGCCTGCACCATGTCTAATTTAGCAAATACTTTGCCGGGGCCTAAAGAATGCAATAAATGCTGTACAATGGGTACAGGATAAGAGCTTTGTTGTAACGCTTTATTGATTGTGCACTTGTAGTCCATGCAGATGTGGACAGACCCATCAGATTTCACAGGTGTCACTATAGGGGTCTCCAGCGTGCGTGATCTACTGGCTCTAGGATTCCCTGGCCTATGAACTTGTCAATTTCCAAATCACTTTTAGGGTGGAGAGCGAAACGTACTCTCCAGGGTTTTAGACTGATGGGGGCTACGTTGGAATCCAAATTAAAAGAGATTGGGGTCCCCACATACTTACCTAGACCAGTGCTGAAGACGTCCTCAAACTCCTTAAAGAATTCTTCGGCGCTCTTGTCTTTTAAGGTGTTGATACCGGTCATTTCTAGGCCCAGGGCTTCGAACCAGTCAAGCCCCAGGAGGCTCTGCAGGTCATCACTGACCACCGTCACTGGAAGCTGGCCGCTGAAGTCTTTTAATTGCGCCCGGAAGGTGCCCTGACCCATGATGGGGACTCAGTTCCCCTGGTAGTCACAAAGGCGGATGTCAGGAACGCGTAGATACTGCTTCTTTAGGCTAGGGGTAGCCTGCTTGAGTGTAGACCATGGCATGATGGTCAATGATGACCCCGTGTCGATCTCCATCTCGCATGGAGAGCCCTCAATGAGGACTGTGACTTTCAGCTTTGAGGTGTGCTAGGTGACTCTGGTGTCGCCTTCTGAGCGCTGTGGTGGCGGCTGCCATGCTCCTTGGTTGGGCCTCTGCTGGCAGTTAGGTCGGCTTCTGGGCTTCCAGGTCGTCGTGGAGTGCTTGCTTCTGCAAACCTTGGCAATGTGCCCCTTTCGCTCGCAGCGCTGGCAGATGGCAAACGGCAAAACGATCTGGCATGGTCTCCTCCACAGCTTGCGCAAGGCGGGAAATGTGGTTTGAATTTGCGTGCCAGCTTGGTACGGTCACTGCGCATGCGGCAGTTGTCATCTTTGCTTTTTGAGCCTTCAGTCTCAGCCTTGCGATGTACACTTGTGCTCTTCCGCGTGCCTTGTGGAGTGCTTTGGCGCTGCAGGGTTTCTGTAGACTTAACAGCAGATTCTGATGCCCTGGCTTAATCCAAGGCAATTTGCAGAGTGAGATTAGATTTGGCAAGTAATCTCCTCTGTAAATTAATGTCCCGCACACCGCATATGATGCGGTCGAGTATGAGTTCGTCTAGGTCTCTGAACTTGCAGTACGCTGGGGGCTTTCTTAGTGCTGCAACGTACTCGTTGATAGACGTACTTCCTTTTGATTGTGAATATTAAATTTGTGCCAGCGGATGTGCTTAGATGCTTTGGGAGCATAGTGTGTCCTCAGCATCTGTTGGAGCACCGACTAAGCAACTGATTGGAGTGGCGTTGGCTCGGATAGATCTTTGGCTGTCTCAAACACTTCCCATCCACAGTAACCCAGGAACATGTTCTTCTTGTGGCCTTCAGAAAGGCCCATGAGGTTGGTGGCTTCAAGGAAACAGTCAAACCTCAGTATGTATAATTCCCAGTGCTCGGTGAGTGGGTCGTATGGAGTCGGTGGGGCGTGCATGGCCATCTTGTGTTCTGAGGGCGTTTTGAATCTGCCGCTCAAAAATGGCTGCTCAAAGCTGCGCTGAGCTCCAGGCTGGATTTACTTGCTGGATTGCTTCGCTCTTTTTGGCTCGCCTAGTTGCCTTCCAATCCCATCCTCGTCGCCAGTGTTAGATTGGGTAAAGGAAAGGCACACTCAGGCTTAGGCAACAACAGCTCTTTATTATAACAGAACAACTATGTACAATCCAGTGAAGGTTCAGGCTGACAGTAGCCCTTTTATAGGGAGCTGTCAGACCCTTCGACCAATGAGATTAAATCTCTGTGTCCCGCCAGAACACCTTGGTGGAAACCATTATAACAGTTGCTAATATCTAACACAAAGTTCAAATGCAAAGTTATTTTTAAAAAACCCACTCTCAATTCCATGTTGTCAGTTTCAGCAGAACCACAAACCCTGGTGTTCTGTTCATCATTAAACCATTTTTCCAATCAGCCTCCATGTTTCCACGTCTTTTTCCCAGCCTGGAACTGAACCAGATGGATTTTTCTTTCAACAGTGCCAATAAACAGGCATGGAATTCAACTGAGGACAATCCTGCATTCATTCTGTGCTGAGGCCTAAACTCTCTGCTTAGTCAGGGAGACCAAAGTCAAGTTGGCACTAACCCTAACTGTGTGGATATTTTTATTTGCAAGTCATCTGCAGCTTAAGGCATGACTTGCAAACTTGGTGATTTTGCCTTATTTTGCTTCTATGTAATTCCCTTGGTACATCCTGCATTAACTCAGGAAGTTCAGACTGCCCCAGGAGTTACTGATTCAGTTTTACAGAGGAATTATTGAGTCTGTTATTTTCACTTCTAAAACTATTTTAGAAGCTGTGGTGGAGCGGTAGTTAGAATGCAGTACTGCAGGTACTTCTGCGACTGCCGGCTGGTTGCCAGCAGTTTGGCAGTTCAAATCCCACCGGCTCAAGGTTGACTCAGCCTTCCAGGTGGGTAAAATGAGGACCCAGATTGTTGGGGGCAATAGGCTGACATTGTAAACTGCTTAGAGAGGGTTGTAAAGCACTGTGAAGCGGTATATAGGTCTAAATGCTATTGCTAATCTGGAATGGTGTGTGGTTTCCTACCTTGGCAGGGGTTGGACTAGATGACCTCCAAGGTGTCTTCCAACTCTGTTATTTTGCTATTTATTTGCTAGTGCTAGTGCTAGCGCTATTTGGTTTGGTTCAGCAGCCAAACAGGACAGGTACAAATGCCAATGGATCAGTGACGTGCAGTCAGGTGAGGCAAGTGAGGCACAGCCTCACCACTCTCATCATGAAAAAAAAAAGTAAAAGGAAAAAGCTGAGCTAGTTGCTGCCTCACCGTGGATGACTCTGCTTAACCTCACTGGTGCTCTCCCTCCCCAAGTGTAGTGACTTCCTCCCCAGGCCCCCATTCATTTCTCTCTCACACAGCTGGATAAAAATATATAAAAATCTAGCCCAGCTTCACTGATTACAAGTTTGAAAAGGCAACGTGGCTCCACCTGCAATCAAACTACACTTGGGGAGGGAGAGCACAAGCGAGCACTGAGGAGACCACAGGAGGAGGCAGGAAGCCAGGCAAAGAGCCATGCTGTAGTACACACACTTCCCCCCAGCCTCTTTCTTTTGGAAGGCTTGGCTCGGCTCCCCTCTGGCTTCTCTGCCTCTCCTCTCACCCCAGCCTGCCAGCAGGAGGTGGTGGGTGGGCTTTATTGTGTTCCAGGCATTTCCCACCCAGACAGCAGGCTGCATTTGCAATAGTGGAGGTGTTTGGGAAAGGCAGCAGGGGAATGGGGGGGGGATGGCAGAGGAGCTGCTTTCAAGCCACTGGAAAAGATATCCAATCCAACTTTTGTGTGTGTGGCGGTTTGTTTGAGAGTGAGTGAGAGAGGGAAGGGGTAGGAGAGATAGTCCAATCCAACTTCTGTGTGTGTTTGCGTGTGTGTTTGAGAGAGGGGGAGGAAGGGAGAGAGGGAGGAAGGAGGGGAAGGAGAAGAAAAAGAAAAAGAAAGAAGGAGCAAAGGAGAAAAACAAATGCTGTCGCTTTAAATTGGAACTGAGCATGCCTGGCTGTGGAATTCTGGGAGTTGAAGTCCACAAGTCTAAAAATATTTGAAACCCAGCACTGTGTCAGTGCCTCACCAGTCATAAACCTCACCGCACGTCACTGCAATGGATAGAATTGCAGAAAGGACAACTGCGAGAGCCTGCCTTCCACTGAGGGCCTGTATATTGCGTGTGTCAGAAGGAGGGCCTCTCCGATCATAAACTGATTCATCTTCTCCCCTTGGGACGGTGCTAAGCCTAACCCTAACCCAAAGCAGCTAGACACAGGGGCAGTTTTTCCCCTCGTGCCATCACTCCACTGAACGCCTAATTCTCACAGTTCTGTCTAATATCTATATGTATTTACCCATGTAGTATGGCTGTAGTATTATTATTTATTCCTTTTATTATTTTCTTTTTATTGGGATGATGATGATTTGCATTTATACTTCCATATCAGAGACAAATTCCTCATGTGTCTAATCACACTTGGCCAAATAAAGTATTCGATTCAATTCTGTGTAAAGGAAAGGCATTTTAGTCCAGTGGCACCAATGCTCGCTTGCTATTTTTGCAGCAATGCTGAAGTAGGTTTAAGGTAACCCATCTCCAATCACTGATGCTTTTCTAGATCAGTATTTTGCACTAGGCAGGCACTAAAGTTGCAAAGACAGTTGGAGTTCATTTTTCTCTCTCCATCTTCCAATTGAGGCAGATGCTTAAGGCAGAGAAAATTGGTAATCAAGGTTTAGGCTCTCGGGTGTTCTGTTTAGCAAATTTGCTCAACCAGAGAAAACATATTAAGCCATCTTCTCTGGAGGACTTAGAGCTCTTTCACATCTTCCTTATTAATGAGCTCTCGCAGGTGATTGATGGGACAGTCCCCTTCACAAGAACATATTCATCATTGCCCTTTAGGTAGCTCAGCGGCTCTCTGATGAATGAAATGGAAACTCTCCTGTATCATAGCAAGCAACAAAGCATTGTTTACCCACAGGAATGAGAAAGAAAATGCTTTCTTAAGGAGGCTCCTTTTTAGGGTATATTAAGAGGAAATCATCAGGATGGGCTACATATTCCGTCTAGTGATTTTAAGAACTGGCCCATGTACAAGGCACGGGGGCTCAGCGGTTAAGACGTTGAGATTGCCGGCTGGGTTCGAGACCCAAGCGCCATGCAACATGGTGAGTTCCCATCTTCGTTCTAGCTCCTGTGAATGTAACAGTTCAAAAGCATGCAAATTTGAGTAGATAAATGGGTACCACTTTGGTAGGAAGGTAACAGCCTCCATGATGTCATGCTGGCTACATGACTGCAGACATATCTTTGGACGGTGCTTTGGCCTTGAAACGGAGATGAACACCCCTTATTTACACTAGCAATGACTAGTGGAGAAAAATCCTTTATCTCATGCCCAAGACTTTCCGACATGCACTCCAGGTCCGTGTTTCACAATGTAATTCAGGATAGATATTGTGAGCCATATGCCGGTTGAATCGTCTGCCTACTGAACTTATGAAAGATTCAAATTGCACTTCGCCCTGCTTATCATCATCCTTCTGTTCAAAGAATGCTGTTTTCTCCCTGTAAGTACTCAGAATACTTGGATGTTGCTTCAGGTATCCTTGTCTAGGATCAAACAAGGATTAAAAAACCTGCAGTGCAGAGCAAAGCGTCAGACTCATTAGTGCTCATTAATGTTGGACTTCAAGGCACTGGATTTTGAGACAAGGAGAGAGGGGAAAGGGAATGTGGAAACCAGTCGAATAGGGAAAAATGTATAACTCCTGAAATTCATCTCTTCTCTGAGCCAATTTTTAAGCAAACCTGTTCAAACAGGCTACATGTAATCCTTAACATACAATGGGTCTCTTTACAAACATTTGGAAATTATGAGAGGCCTGGAATGAGTATTTTCCAGTCCATAAAGCTGTGCAGGCCATTATAAAACATTGTCACACACACACACAAACACATGCACACACAAACACACACACACAATTGGGGTGCTTGGCAACCAGCTCCCCTCTACAACCAGTAAGAATGGGTTTGCACTTACAAATGTGTAGGCTTAACAACCATGGTGATTTGCTTAAAAACCACCACAAAAAATAATGACCAGATCCGGTCACATGGGTGCCTTGACTTATGTCTATTTCCAATTGCAATTGTAAGTTGAGGATCACCTACCAGTATATAGATGAGAGCCAAAGGTTTCCATGAGTTCTGCAGAATTCCTTTCCCTCCTCTCCAAAGCCCAGCCACCCCATTCAACTGCAGCTTGCTAGAGGAGAGATCCAGCTGCATTTGGCTGTTTCTAAGATACCCCGAGGCTTCTTGACCTGCTTTTAGGCAAACTGGTTATTATCAGAATTGCAAACAGCCTAAAGGAACCAGGAGTCTTTCTTCTCTCCCCTCCCCATTTTTTTTTTTGTATAATAGGCCTTCTAGTTTCTAATTCTGAGCTGAGAAAGGGTACTGATCTTGTAAACAGATTTGGGAACATCTGGGCTAAAACATACAGGAGTAGTTGAGGTTGGACCTGACCCACTTTTAGAGTGAGAAAAATAATACGCCTTACTTGGGTTGGTGTGTGTGTGCGTGTGTTTGTGTGTGCGTGCTTTTATTTGTTTGCTGTCTTCATATCCTGCCATCACATCCCAGCTTTTCTCCAGAAGCACAAAGTGGCTAAGATGTTGACCTCCCTAACCTCGTGTCTTCCCAACATCAGCCCACTAAGGAGGAGGCTGGACTGAGCAAGCCACCCAGCGGGGTTGGTCAGGGCCTTCTGTGGGATCTTCACTGTTGCAGATGGGCATCTCCCAGTTTGCTGCCAGTTCTGATTCAACATGATTCATTAGACTTGTATCTCAAGTAGCAGAGTATCACCAGGTCCAAGGTTGTATGAACTGTTACCTGAGACCACCTCTGCACCACGCCCAAAGCTTCTAAGTTTCAAATGCAGCTTTACCGAGGACTGATCAAGATCATGTGAAGGGTTAATACCACTTTGTAAGGCCTTGATAAGGCCACACTTGGAATACTGCATTCAGTTTTGGTCGCCATGATGTAAAAAAAAATGTGGAGACTCTAGAAAGAGTGCAGAGAAGAGCAACAAAGAGGATTAGGGGACTGAAGGCTACAACATGAAGAACGGTTGCTGGAACTCGGTATGTCTAGTTTAATGAAAAGAAGGATTAGGGGAGGCATGATAGCAGTGTTCTGATATCTCAGGGGTTGCCACAAAGAAGAGGAAATTCTCCAAAGAACCTGAGGGTAGAAAAAGAAGCAATGGGTGGAAACTAATCAAGGAGAGAAGCAACTTAGAACTAAGGAGAAAAAATTAATCAGTGGAACAACTTGCCTCCAGAAGTTGTGAATGCTCCAACACTGGAAGTTTTTAAGATGATGCTGGATAACCATTTGTCTGAAATGGTATAGGATTTCCTGTCTAGGCAGGGGGTTAGACTAGAAGACCTCCAAGGTCCCTTCCAACTCTGTTATTCTATTCTATTCTGTTTTCCCAACGTCTCATTGACCTTCAGAGCATATTACATTGCCATTCAATAACTCCTCTCTTGCAGGACAAATCATCGGAATGGGGTCTTGTTTTGTTTTTTTAATTTGGGATTCTGCATGATTCTGGGGTGACTTGCCAGGGACTCAGGTACGTGATGGGAATTAATAGTGCCATTTTGCCTGTTCCACCAGGTAATATACCGGTACATTCAGCAGGGAAGTCTTCAGTCATTCAGCTTCCTTGTGCTACCTATGCACAAGCCCAGTGACATCCATTGGGTGAACCAAAAGCAAAAAGGCAAGATTGCAGCAGTGGGATCAAAGTCCCAGCCTTTTAGCATTTGTTTGATTTTTAATCCAACTGATAATTTACACATATAAAAGAAAACAATACATTGAAAAAAGATTATGGCACACTGGAAGGACAAATCACTCAGACCAAGACCAAACCTAAGTTGCCTACAGAATACAGAATAATAGAGTTGGAAGGGATTTTTGAGGTCTTCTAGTCCAACCCTCTGCTCAAACAGGAGATGCTATACCATGCTAGACAGGTGGCTGCCCAGTTTGTACTTAAAAGCCTCCAGTGATGAAGCACCCGCAACTTCTGAAGACAAGCCGTTCCACTGGCTAATTAAGTCTTGCTTGTCCTCAGACCCAAGTGGAGATGCTTATACCTAATCAACAAAATCTGGCTAGACCCCTGGGGGAGGGGGGCCTTTAGCTGTTTTAGTGCTCTCTGCAAAAGCCAAAGGGAAGGATCTGTAATCCAGCCTCGGCTTTATTGCATCCAATAAGCCCCTCACCTCCCTGGGTTACTAGTCCCACTGTGCATCTGCATCATGTGGGCATGTAATGTGACAGGCTATTCTCATCCCCTTTGCTCTCTGGCACGATGAACAGCCAGGTTGGCTTGTCCTTTTCTTCCCTGCCAGTCAATATTTTGCTGCAGGAAGCTTTCAATGGAATCCAAGAGGGGCCATTGGAGGGGTTAGGAATCTAAGCTAGAGCAAGTATTTTTTTTTCCTCCAAAGAGCAACATTTGGGACATGTCAGCAGAAGTGAGCACATTTTGACCCAAAGTAGCAGCAGGGCAGAGGAAATATCTTTCTTGCATGCCCAGGCCATACTTTGCCACTTCTCATAGATCAGCGACGGTGAACGTTTTTCTGCTCAGGTGCCCAAAGAGCACGAGGGTGGGCGATTGTGCCCGTGTTCGTGCCCACACCCATAATGCAATGCCCTCCAACCCACACAACTGCACGCACCCCCCCCCGTGCTCCCCCCCCCCTGCACGTAGGCCTCACTGAAGCCTGCAGACTTCTGTTGGACTGTTTTCCCCCACCCCCCGGCCAGGCTTCAGGAAAGCCTCCGGAGCCTGTGGATGGCAAAAAACAGGCACAACTGGCCTACCGGAAGTTTGGAAATGAATTTCCCCATTGGGCTGATTTTTCACCATCCATAGGCTCTGGAGGCTTCCCTGAAGCCTGGGGAGGGAGAAAAATGGCCTCCTCTGCCCTCCCAAAGGCCGAAAATCAGCTGGCCAGTGCACGCATGTAGGCTGGAGCTGGCATAGGGCAACACCTCGCATGCCCTCAGATATGACTCCATGTGCCACCTGTGGCACATGTGCCATAGATTCGCCATCACGGCCATAGATGCTTGGTTATTTTCCAATTTGAGGTGCAGCTGGGCAGAGGGCGAAGGGAGGCAAGCCTCCCCGGACACTCTTGTCTTTCTTAACCCAACCCTATATCCATTTTGACTTTGACCGTCCTAAGTCCTGCAATGGGGATGTGAAATCTTTTCCTGGCCTGTGGCCTCTCACTTATGACCTGTTTGCACACATAAAAATATTTGTGTACACTTGAAATGTTTAAAGTCCATTGATGTCATGCCTAGATTGATCCAAACCACTGAAACACAAAAATGCAAGCAAATGTATGGAATGGGAGGGCAGGGAGAGCCACCCCTTTCAAGCAACCTGATTTGGAAACAATCAGTTACACCTAGTTTAAAAAAACAAACCCAAACTTAGCTTTAGCCACAATACAGGTTTGATGCGTTTGAAAGAAAAAAATGAAAGGCAAAAGGGAGGGAGAAGGGGAGGGAAGCGCACCAACCCTAATCCCATTTGCCGTGAAAAGGTCACACGTTCCGATATGAGTAATTAATTTCCTTCGCACAATGTTGAAAAGGTTAACCTGATTTGAGAGGAGCACTTGCATTGGAAATGCCTCGTGTACCTTGTTAAAAGAGCCCAATTACTGCCCTGTGGACCAGAGGAAGTTGGCAATATGCTAATAGAACCGCAAGAGGGAGAAGACAAATGACAGAAGAGAGGGCCAGAAAGCAAACAAGCTGCTTCGCTTTGAGACAGAAGCTCTCTTCAGAAGTTCACAAACACACACACAGGTCAACACTGTCACAACGAAGACTGGATGCCTGCAGAGGGGGGGGGTCCCACTTTACTTTCTGTTCCCCCTGAAAGGGTCCTGATCAGTGGTGGGTTCCTACCGATTCAGACCGGTTTAGCCGAACCAGTAGTCGTTTGGCGGCCTGTGTAGCTGGAACCGGCAGCAACCCAGGCCTGCCATGCCCCTGAACAGGTTCCCCAGGCATGGTGCCACCATCTTGTTTTTCAGTTCTGCGCATGTGCAGAAGAATTTTAATTGCATGTACGCGCAAGTGAAGCATGCACATGAGCAAGCCGGCAGTAGTGCCTGCCGGAACCCACCCCTGGCCCTGATGGAAGGCAGAAACCTGGAATATTAAAACTCTTCAGGAGCCTCATGAACAACCCCCTTTCCCAATTATATGGAGGACTAGTGTGAGCAGATCAGACACAATGGAAGGGCCAAGAGGTTCCTCCCTCTACCTTTACTGATTCTAATCACATGGAATGTGAGATCCAAGAGAGGCAAGCAAGCTGATTGCCCAACCTTCTGGTCTGTGAAGGTTCCACAGTGGGGTTATTGGTTTGCTTGTTTGTTTATTACATTTATATGCTGCCCATCTATCTTTGGGAGGCATATAAATTTAATAAATACATAAATAAATCCACTGTGGGACATGTACAGACCAATAGGTGGTGGTGATCACCTTGCCTGCCTCTTCTGGGTACCAGTTCAGACATTCATCTGTCTCTCCCTCCGTTCTTACCCTGGAGTGTCAGTATTTAGGATAAGGACCGAGAGGAAGAGCACTTCCTGCCAGGTGGGCAGACCTTACCCACCTACCCACCCATCCTCCCGAACAGCTGGGCAGGCGGGAGATAGGTCATGCTTAAGCCCTGGCTATCTTCCTTTGTTTCTCTTATTAAGAGGCTTGCAGGGAGAGGGCAAGAAAGATGCCTCCCATTCCCTCTCTACACCACTAAGCCATGTTTATGTTCAGACTAAACATAAATAGACTAAACAGAGTGTCTTATGTTCTTTTTCTTAAAACATGCACAGACACAAATACAAATCAATGAATGTATTAAATCCTTTAAACATTGTTCAGAGTTGCCAATTTGAGTTTTCCAAGACCCTGAATCAGCTGTGAAAATCAGCTTGCCAGAAGCCTGGAACCTTCCCCAAGCAGGGGAAGGTGCGGGTTGCAGATTGGGCTCCTTCATCTGGGGGGTCTCAAGGTGGGATCAGCTAAGGGATGGGGCTGGAAAGAGGCATTTGCAGTGAGCACTACAAAGGAGACCTGGGCAATCTGACTACTGCTGGCATGTGGGAGAAAGCTCAGCCTAGTGGTGTGATTTAGCCGGTTCACACTGGTTCGGGAGAGCCATTAGCTAACTTTCTGATCAGTTGGGCAAACCAGCTGTTGGAAGAAACGGCTTTTTGTTTTTCCCATTTTACAGAGTTAATCTTGTCAGGAAGGCAGAAAGGAGACATTCTGGTGTGCCTCTGTGTGTTGTTTCTAGCCTAATCCTTATCTTTATTGCTCTGCTTAAGTGTTTTCAGAAACTGCCTCTGCAGTTAAGCCTTGTTACATTGTAATAGCTAACGGTTTTTGGCAGTTTGCTCAGACTTTCTTAATCTGGGCTTCTTCAGAGGGTTTTTCTTGCTGGTACTTTTATTAGGGGCTTTTCTTAAAGGGAAAGAGTTTTTTAAAGCTTTTTGCACTACTTTGCTGGTTCCTGACATGGTCCTTTTGGGGTCAGAATGCTGCCTTTCTGGGAGCATGTAATCTTTCCTTAAATCTGCATGATTTCCTTAGGATATCTTGTGAGGTGAGTGAAACCAGCAAGTATCTTTAAGTGGTGCAAATGAATCTAAGGATTGCTTCTCTGGGTGGGAATGGGTGCTTTGTCAGTTCACTGAGCACAGGAATCTCTTGTCTATGGGGATTCTTCAGTCATCCAGGTCATGGTTGTCCCAAAGGTGCTTTTTTCAAGAGGAAACTGAACTTTCTTGGTTTCCAGAAAGTCCAGCTGCCTCTTGAAAAAGAACCTTTGGGACAGGAGTTGCATGGCTTCGGAGTGACCAAGGCACATGATTGGTCACTAATAGTAAGATTTTAAAAAAATAGGAGGTAGGGGTGTGGCTCCTCTCTCCAATTCATTTTAGTTTTCTCTCATGATAATAAGGCTTAGTAACCTGGCACCAGGCTTGAAGTTTATTTAGATATCTGTGGCATATACTAATTTTATTGTGATCCTGACAAGCTTGGGAGGGCAGAGACTTGAACCTGGGTCCCTAATATACTTTGTTAATTTGGCTCTTTAGCTCAGCATTTTGTGGCCCAAATATGCCCACCCACTTTATGGAGAGCTTAAATGAACTCTCTCTAAAGAGTTTCACTTTATGAGCAAGAGTTGGCGGCTGATAGTTATCATTGCATTTTATCTATTTTAATTCCTCAAGATGCTCTGGCACCCTGCCTAATTTGCAGGTATTGCTGATGAAAAGGAAGATATTCAGACAGAATGTTTGAGGTTTCTATGATGGCTGTGTGACTGTCATTGACCTTCAGTGCGTATTCCCCCATTTCTAATCTAATGATTGGTATTTAGGGCAGCTTTTTGCAAGCAAAGAAGCTTTTCGTATTTTTGTACAGGTAATCCTTGACTTACAATAGTTCATTTAGTGACCATTCAAAGTTACAATGCCACTGAAAAAAGTGACTTATGACTGTTTTTCACACTTACAACTGTTGCAGCATCCTCATGGTCATATGGTCAAAATTCAGATGATTGACAACTGTCTCACATTTAATATGGTTGTAGTCTCCCAGGGTCACGTGATCCCCTTTTGCAACCTTCTGACAAGCAAAGTCAATGTGGAGGCCAGATTCACTTAACAGCCGTGTTACTTACTTAACAACTGCAGTGATTCACTTAACAAATGTGGAAAGAAAAGTCGTGAAATGGGGCAAAATTCACTTAATAAATTTCTCACTTAGCAACATAAATTTTGGGCTCAATTGTGGTCATAAGTAAAGGAGAGGCCAGGCAAGGCAAGGCCGGGGGTGACAAGGAGTGGCTGGGAGAAGAGGAAAGGGGGAGGGGGGAGGGGCAGCTGAGTAGGGCGAGGTGAGGTGCCCCTTGACATGAGTGACATAGTTGACCACGCCCACCCAGTCACATGACCACCCAGCTACGCCTACCCAGCCGGTCATTAGAGCAGGCAACCAGTTGTTAAATTATTTGAATCGCACCACTGGCCCAGTGCAAGAGAAAGACACCGCTGGGATGGCTCCCTTGGGCCCCTGCTCAGTCAGCCACTGCTGTAGTCATATCCCAACAATGATTTTTCTCCAGAGTAGGAACAGGAGGCTACTGCAGTTTTAGGTTTGTGTCTGGATGACCTCACCAGGGTATTTCTCACTAGGGTAAGAAGATTAACCTCCTAGAGATCCTGTGGGGGGAAAATAAGGGAAAAGGGGGTACAGAGTGCATGAAGTTTCCTTCCCAGGACATTTTTTACATAGAAATTGAGGGCTGTTTTGGTTGAGAGCGGAAGTTCAGCCAACAACTCTGCCAGAGCCAACCATCACACTGCCCTTCCAGGTTTGGGGGGGTGGCATTGTGCAGAAGTGTCAGACTCAGCCCCATTCCTAGCTCAGGTTTGAGGCCCCCACAATGCCAGAGAATGGCCAAGAAGCTGTGAGCCAAGGGGAGGAGAGAGGGAGCCCTCGCCCCACAGCCTCTCCCCCAGCTGCTGTATCCAAGGTCTCTGAAGCAAGAGGGGCATTAGCAGCAGCTGCAGGCCTGGAGGCCCAGGAAGCCATTAGCAGAACATTAAAAGAGCAATTGCCCCTTTGGAACCAGGAAAAGCCTATTAGGAGATGGAGAGGGAGCATTCCGGTGGGAAGCAAGACATCTGTCTGTCACTGCAGTTTTAATATTTACTTCTGTTGATGAGAATTCATCATGCTCTATTACAATTCATAGAGTTGTATTTCCAAATTTTATGCATCAAAATGCATTGATTTATCGCATTGAAGAGGACTCTTCTTGATCCTCCCTCTCCTTCTCATACTGTCATAAATGTGGCCAGTGAGGCTCATCTCGTGCTATTAATGTGCCTCATTTAATTATATTGTCTTGCAGGAGAGCTTTGGAGGGAAGTTTTCTTTTTAAGAAAACAGAGGATTTAAAATGGATAAAAGCACCCTTGTGGGCCTCCTCTTGTGCTGCAAGTGAAGAGCTTTTGATGAGCAAAAAAATGTGTAACTGGCACACATCGTCTCAAAGAAAATAACAATTATACAAACTCTTCAAATGAAGGATCACGACCAGGAGCATCCCGAAGGTCGGAGTTTGGAAAAGATGGTATAAACCAGTCATGGCGAATCTTTTCAGCGCCAAGTGCCCAAACCAGAACGCATGTACATGTGCATGCCTGGCGCACACCGGAGTGCCATAAATCCGAAAACCAGCTGGCTGGTGTACATGCATGTGCCAGCCAGCTGGTCTTTGAGTTTCTGGCATGCACATGTGCTGGCCAGCTGATCTTTGCATGCACCTGAGGACCGGAAATCTGACAGCCAGCTGGCCAGTGCATGCATGCCTGTTTTTTGGCCATTTTCAGGCTGGTTTTGCCCATTTTTCATGGCAAAAACAGCCCAAAAAATGTTCTGAAAACAGCTCAGAAAATGGCACCCGTGAAGACTAGCTGGCCGGTGCGCATATGCACGCTGGAAACCAGAAGAGCAACTGGTGATGGCACATGTGCCCACAGAGAGGGCTCTGCATGCCTCCTCTGGCACATGTGCCATTGGGTCGCCATCATGGGTGTAAAGCACCAGCCAGCCACAACTGCAGAAGGAATTAGGAAGTTTCATATGAAATATGAAACAAATAAAAGGAGGTTCTCAAAATCAGTGACCAGAAGTACAATTGCACACATACCAATAAGAAAAAAATGTGGGATCACTTTAGACAATCACCAGGGATTTTTAAAGAAATTTCTCATGAGCTGAGTTAAAAGATGTCCATAGGAAAAGGAAAACCTGTGTAATTATCTAGAAGGGTAGCTGGTATCCGAAGAAAGACGGATAGAAAAGCTAAAGACCAACATTAACAGAGGTTTGCAAGGAAAGCTAATAGCAACCAAAAGGGAAGGGGGTGGAGCTGTATCAATCATGAAAAAAAGAAAGGCGAAGGAATGAGTTCCCTGCTTGGAGGAGTGAGGAGGCCAGTGACAGGTGTTGCTCACTTACAGAATAACAGAGCTGGAAGGGACCTTGGAGGTCTTCTAGTCCAACCCCCTGTTCAAGCAGGAGACCCTTTACCATTCCAGACAAGTGGCTGTCCAGCCTTTTCTTAAAAGCCTCCAGTCATGGAGCACCCACAACTTTTGAAAGAAAAGCGTTCAACTGGTAAATAGTTCTCAGGAAATCTCTCCTTAGTTCCAGGTTGCTTCTCTCCCTGACTGGTTTCCATCCATTGTTTCTTGTCTTGCTTTCTGGTGCCTTCTGGAAAATAGTTTGACCCTCCCCTTGTCTTAGTAGGAACTCCTAAAATATTTTAAGACTGCTATCATGTCTCCCTTGGTCCTTCTTTTCACTAGATTAGACAAGTTAACATTTCATTTATTTAGTTTGTCAAATATGCAAAAGATAACAGGTATAAGTATAAACGTAAATATGACCACAGTAAATGGGTACGAATAAATGGAGACAGTAGGACAGGGACGGAAAGCATGCTGGTGCGCTTATGCACGTCCCTTAATATCCAATTCCAGCAACCATTCTTCATATGTTTTAGCTTCCAGTCCCCTAATTATTTTTGTTGCTCTTCTCTGCACTCTTTCTAGAGTATCACCATCTTGTGGTAATGTGGCAAACAAAACTGAATGCAATATTCTAAGTGTGGTCTTACCACACGACCAGGAGAGAGCTGTGTTTCTGAGGTTGTTTTTTTTTTAACCTAACTTCAGTCCTTTCCCAAAGGGGAAGTGTGACACAAGCAGAATGGCGGAACAATTAAAACAAGGAGAATGCAACTCAAGCTAACGAAAGATGATTAGGAAGCTCCTGCCTACCATAAATGAATTTGGTTCCCTAGGTCCATTTCATCAAACCACTCGAAGATGTGTTTCTATGACATTTGATAGATCATCAAGACTCAGTTTACTACAAGAGGATTAAAGAAAATCAAACATTGTTCCTGTCTTGGGGGAAAATGGGGGTGGGGCATTTTCTATCCATTTGAAACCTTGCGGCAATGTTGTTGTGATTCCAGCAGCAAGCAGATGCACAAATAACCAATTTACAAAATGCCAGGATACAGCTAAGACAACAGCAGCAACAGAATTTGCCTCAACCTGTGGCCGCACAGCAACCAGCAACACAGGTGGTGGGCTGTGTTCTCACTGGCACTTACCAGAAAAATCTGGAGGAGAACGGGGCTTATTCTGACCTTTACAACTCAAAGTGAGCTCTTTATGATGGACAGACTGGCATCAAAGCAAGGTGGGTTTTGTACTAAGGCTGCGAAAGAAAAGAGCATCTAAGGGGCCATGTCTATCACTGAGGGCAAAGAGCTGAAGCTGGACAATTGCCAAGATGTCATGCAAACGTTCAGAGTTGGATGATTCCATGCAAAGGCTCACCACAACAGGTCGATAGCTCCGTACACTCAAGCAGGGATGGAGGAGAGTATGTTGTGTATTTTGGATTCTAAGTTACCTGCCATAGATGTGGGATGAAATGACCTGGCCCTGGTTGACCAGCGCAGAGAAGGGCTTACTGAAGATTTGAGAGATGCATTGGTGAAGCAAGGCACCCCAAATAATTTGGAGCAGATGGCCAGCCAGAACAGTTGAGGCAGGGAAGAAATGGTAAGGATAAAAGGCTTCTAGCCTACCTTCTCCTTGGCCTCCCTTCCGATGCCTCGGAATCCAGCGCAGGAGAGCCCATGTAAATCAGAGCAACCAGAGACGTCTTCTTACCAGGAGAGAAGCAAAGAAGGAGGGATTTGGGGGCCCTGACTTTTTATGGTGGAGCTCTCAGGCGCATAGCCAGATCATGCACAATGAAATCTCAAGCCTTGGGTAAAGTAGCAAGATGCAGGAGCATGTAATCAGAGAGCTAGTTTGGTCTAGTGGTTAAGACATCAGTCTAGAAAGCAGAAGACGGTTCAAGTTCCGTCTTAGAAAGCCAGCTGGGTGACCTTGGGCCAGTCTCTCTCTTTCAGTCCTAACTCACCTCACAGAGTTGTTATTGTGTGGAAAGGAAGTGTGGAAGGAAGAAGAAGGTGTGTTGGATATGTTCACCATCTTGAGTAAAAATAATAAAGGCAGCATACAAATAAATAAGTAAATGTAGCTAGTAAGTGCCCAACTCACCTCAAAGCAACAGCAGTAGGAAACTTTGCAGATGCCTCTCCCAGGAGCCCAAGCAGGGACCTTCTGACAACTCAAGACAGCTCAGATGGCCAACAACAGGCAAGCATATTTATTATCCCTGTGACAGTTTGTTTAGATTCAGGCCAGAAGGTCTCTGCCATTGTGGATTCTGGAGTAGCTACTAATTTCATACATATAAACACATCTTGAAGGTGATGGTCAAGAGAATAAATGGACAGGTCCTCCCAGGGACTTCGCTCCACCTACCATCCAAGTAGCAGTGGGGCTGCTGAACATGCCAACTCATTAATAGAGCAATACTTGTGCTTTTATGTAAATTATCATGCAGATTAATTGGGCCAAGCTCCTGCTCTTCAAGTGGCACATACCAGTGCACAGCAGCACAGGTTTTATGCCTTTCCAAGTGGCCACAGGAAGCTCCATCATCAGGGTCATTAGCCAACTGCATGCATACTCTAAAAGCCACTTGGCCGCCAGGCATGAAGCACTAAATAAAGCTAAGGAAAGCCAAAAAAGGCGAGCAGATCAGAAAAGGGAATTCCCACAAAGGGAATTTAGAGTAGGGAATAAAGTGTAAACCTGAGACAGCTTTGTAAAAAGCTAGGTCCCGAAAAAGAGGGCCTTTCCAAATCATCCAGATCATGAATCCAGTGGTGATGGAGGTGAAATTGCATTGGGTATTTCATTGCAATCTTTTAAAACCCTTTTCAGATCTGGCTTGATGCCAGTCAAAGAACCACCTCCTCCTGCCATCCTGGTTAAGGGACAGGAGCACTATGAGATCAAAAGGATTCTCGACTCCAGATATCACAAATTACAGTACCTAGTACTAAGGGCTACCCGTTAGCAGATGCTAGTCAAGATGTTCCACACTAGGTACCCTCAACAGACCCAATAAGAAATCCAGAAGTAGTTGGGTTGTAATGTGTATGTATGTTTATTGTTGTTTCAGGTCTACCCTTCTTCTAGGGGGTTGGCATGTCAAGACTGACTCAAACTTTCACCTATATTCCACTTCACTCACAGCTTGACAAAGAATGGGGGTGGTGGATTGGAATGCAAGGGTGGGGGGAATGGCATCAAAGCATTGTCGGTTCATGTGAAAAATTGCTCCCCATCTCAAGGATATCCCGAGCAGATGTCCCAGCAAGGCTGGCCATTAACCATAACAAAATGAACAGGAGTTATTGGTGGACATAATAGACCAGTGATGGCTAACCTTTTCGGCACTGAGTGCCCAAACCAGAATGCACATATATGTGCATGCGCCAGAGCGCGGGAAACCTGAAGGCCAGTTGTCCAGCATGTATGTGCGCACTGGAAACCAAAAGAGCAGCTGATGATGGTGTGCATGCCAACAGAGAGAGCTCTGCATGCTACCTCTGGCACATGTGCCACAGGTTCGCTCTCATGGTAATAGACTGTATGGGGAAAGGAGGGGATGAATAATGCATACTTTTGTGTGGGAAGCCCAGAGCTTGTTTTGTTTCTTTAGTACCAATCTGAATTTATTCCATAAAGTTTATATTTGGTAAAATAATGTCCCAGGAGTTTCTTTTTTGGATTCGCCAACTGGACAGTTGACAGTGGGCTGGTTTTGCAGCCCACAGAACCTCTGTAGCTGACAATACAAGAGACACAGAACTTATACCTCTCTACATAGCTGCTTCCTTGCAAGTGCTTGTTGTCTCTGGAATGGAGTGGCTGCCATCGTGCAGTCCAGATGTACGATGGGCACAAGGGAACCTTACATCCCTATCCCCCAAATGCCAGCAACTCCAGTGACAAGTGCTGCGAGTTACACTCAGAAGCTGGTGTAAGTTGCGATAAGAGCAACTCAGCAGATAAAGAGCCTGGAAGAAAAAAACTTAAGATGAATGATTGGTGGTGTCAGATGTGTTTCGCCTGGAGAAGTATACATGATAGCTCTTTTCAGACACTGAAAGAGCTGTGATGTAGAAGACAGAGCAGAATTGCTCAGACCTGTCCCAGAACACAAGGCAAGAAACAAGGGGCTTAAATTATAGGAAAGTGGATTTGGGTTGGATATTAGGAAAGGTATTAGGAACAGATCCACCACAGATCTGTCCTTCATTGGAGGCACAGTAGTCCTTAACTTACAACCATTTTTCTACTGATTGTTTGAAGTTACAATGGCATAGAAAAAAATGACTTATGTGTTTCACACTTATGATCATTGCAGCAACCCCATGGTCATGTGATCCAAATTTGGATGCATGACTGATGTTTATGACAGTTGCAGTGTCCCAGGGTCATGTGGCCACCTTTTGACCCTCTGACAAGCAAAGAGAGCCTGACTTAACAACTCTCTAATGATTTTAAAACTGTGGCAAGAATGTAGAATGGAGAACTACAAAGGCTAAACATGTATGCCGATACAGAAGGCTGTATAACCATTTTATACCGTTATGTTTGTTTTCTTTTTGTTGTTGTTGTTGCATTTTTTTCTGTTTTCAAAGGTAAAGATGTTTAATAAAAACTATTTTTAAAAAAATAAAAAATAAAAACTGTGGCAAGTAAAGTCATAACATGGGGCAGGACTCGCTTAACAACTGTCTTGATTAACAACAGAAATGTTGGACTCAGTTATAGTCATAAGCCGAGGACTACCTGTATTCAAACAGGAGCTGAATGACCATCAATTGAGCTCCCATAGTAATTTATCCCTGCTCTAAACTGGAATCAATAATCTCCTTGCGATCTAGGGTTGGAGTTGAATTTCAAGGAATTTCCTTCCATTTATTATTCTATTATAGACCAACATGAAATATACTTTGAAGAGTAGATTATGGTCATTTGGGTTCACCTCTTGTTGACCTCCTGCTGTGCTCTGGGTGTCTCTTGACCCATTTCTTCTCCCTCAGATTTCTCAAAGGAACCACAGGGCATGCTTGGATCCACGGGAAGAGAGAGATTGCAGGGGCACAATCTTATCTAAGGCCCCTGCCATCCTCTCTTTCCAGATGACAACCAAGGCCTCAGCTGAATCATCCCTCGGTCTATCAGAAATAACTCCCAATTCTCTCTAGAAAGAGATCTGGTTCCATCAGTCCTGCCTCTCTGTAATGGGGGACAGTGCCAGAGAATCCCATGGTGACCAGGGAGTGGCCTTATCATGGCAGGGGAGCCACACAGCGCTCCCCCAATTCCAGATCATGTTGGCTTTGTTCAGTGGTGGGATTCAATTTTTTTTTTTTACTACCGGTTCTGTGGGTGTGGCTTGCTGGGCGTGGCAGGGGAAGGATACTGCAAAATCTCCATTCCCTCCTGATCGGCTGGGACTCGGGAGGCAGAGATGGGGGTAGGGCAAGTCAGAGGTGGTATTTACCGGTTCTCTGAACTACTCGAAATTTCTGCTACCGGTTCTCCAAAACTGGTCAGAACCTGCTGAATACCCATCTCTGGCTTTGTTCCAACAAGAAAAAGAGATCAGATGTGGTACCCCTGTCCTGTTGGGCACTGGATGACCCGGGTTGGGCATGATAGCCATGAATTCCTGAGCAGCCTCGGGTTCTAGCCCAAGAGAGGGCAGATTAAAGCGCCCCCCCCCCCCAGGACCACAGGCCTTGGCAACTCCTCTGACAACCAAGAAACAGAGTCAAAGATCTCAGGTAGGGAGGCTGCTCATTCCATAATCCCCTGTACAAAAGTTTTTGGAATATTTTATTACATGTCTTCCACGATTACTCTTGAATAGTCTTACTTTAATTGTTTAATTGTTTAATTTTCTGATTCTTCCCATGATTTTCTTAAAAACAAGTCATGTTTTGTTTTTCTTGTTATTTTCCTATTTCTCTTGATATTTTTTTACCTGAACCATTTCCCTTGGTCTGTCCTTTCTTGTCTGATGTTGAATTTCCCTGTACATTCTTCTTATTCCCCAGAGTTTTCATCCTCCATTTTTACCTGATTATTCCCATGGCTGCTCTGAAATTCTCTTGAATCTCTTCTGAATGTGTTCCTGATGCTGATGTTGCATTTGGACTGTGTGTCCTCTGGATCAACTATTGCAGGCAAACTTATTCCCTTCAACCAACTCTTTTGCCAATTCATGCTCTGTTCTGAAATGTGCACCTGGATGTGTTTTGGCTTCCTAGATTGAACTTCTCCACCTTCTATGTCGGATTAGATAGCTGCTTTTATTCCACTGTCATCCATCCAATGACATCTGGCCATAGAGTCTGTATTTGTGTGGCTTGAATAAAGTGTTGGCATAAAGAGGGAGGCAAAGTATCTGCAACATTTGCTCGATCTTCTGCAGGACTGCATCTTCTTGTAGTTTCAGCTCCCTCTATTCCTTCACCTCTTGCATTCCAATCTCCCACGAGAACTATATAGATCCATTGTGTCCATTCCAGGCAGTGGCGGGTTTCCATTATTTTTACTACCGGTTCGCTTGTGCACGCAACACTTCTGTGCATACGCAGAAGCGTCCGGATGGGTGGGCAGAGCTTTCCGCCACCGCTACTACCAGTTCACCTGATCCAGGCCGAAGCGGGAGCAACGCACCTCTGATTCCAGGCCTTTCACTTTCACTTTCGGTTCACATAGCAGTGCTGATGGACATTTGCAGCTTCTGGAGGAGAGGTGCCAGTTTGTACCGGTTCAGGTGAACTGGTAGTGGCAGTGTCGTGGGGGTCCGCCGACCCACCCAGATGTTGCCACGGATCTTCTGCGCATGCGCAAAAGGGTTATGTGCATGCCCAGACTTGCCGCATGCGAATGAAGCTAGCGTGGGGGGGGGGGGCGCTCCCACTACTGAAGTGGTAGTGAAGAAAAGAGGATACCATTACTGTTCTGGAGGATCTTCAGGGGAAACCTCACAGAGGACACATTGCAGTTAGCCAAACAAGGAGGATTTGGGCAAAGCCCAGCCATGGCTGCCACCTTCTCTTCCAGCAAGAGCTGTGTGTCCAAGAGGAATCCCTAAATTGTGCACCAGATTGTGCAAGGGGTATAACCCTCACCCAGAATCAGCGAAGTCAGTTCTCCTGACCCCAGGGAGCAAAAAAGTCTCCATCTTGCTAAGGTTGACTTGCATCTGATTTCTCCCCATCCAATTTATTGTTTTCACCTCAGGCATCAGGGGCTGGGTGGTCAAATGCTGTTCTAACTTTGTACATCATTTAGAGTCACCACAGCTCTATAAATGAAGCAAATAGCAGCAGCCAAAAAAGCCAATGCCATCCTTGGCTGCATAAACAGAGGGATAGAATGAAGACCACATGAAACCTTAGTAAAGCCACACTTGAAATACTGCACCCAGTTTTGATCAGCACGTTATAAAAATGACGTTGAGACTTTGGAAAAAGTGCAAAGAAGAGCAACTGAGATGATTAAAGGCCTGGAGACAATATGAAAAATGGTTGCAGGAATCGGGTATGTCTAGTCTAGTGTAGAAAAGGACCAGGGGAGACATGATAGCAGTCTTCCAATATCTCAGGGGCTGCCGCAAAGAAGAGGGAGTCAAGCTATTCTCCAAAGCACCAGAAGGCAAGACAAGAAGCAATGGATGGAAACTAATCAAGGAGAGAAGCAACTTGGAACTAAGGAAAAATTTCCTGACTATGAGGAAAAATTAAGTAGTAGAAGGGCTTGCCTTCAGAGGTTGGTGGGTGCTCCATCACTGGAGGCTTTTAAGAAAAGAGCGGAGAGCCATTTGTCTGGAATGATATAGGGTCCCCTGCTTGAGCAGGGGGTTGGACTAGACCACCTCTAAGGTCCCTTCCAATGTTGTTATTCTTAAATAAATTAATACATTGATGGGGAGAGGTGGGATTCAGCAGGTTCTGACCAGTTCCGGAGAACCATTGGTGGAAATTTTGAGTAGTTCGGAGAACTGGTAAATACCATCCCTGACTGGCCCTGCCCCCATCTCTTCTCTGCCTCCCGAGTCCCAGCTGATCAGGAGGAAATGGGGATTTTGCAGTACCTTCCCCCTGGAGTGGGAGGGAATGGAGATTTTACAGTATCCTTTCCCTGCAGCGCCCACCAAGCCACGCCCACCAAGCCACGCCCACCAAGCCATGCCCACAGAACCGGTAGTAAAAAAAATTGAACCCCACCACTGGGTTTGGGATATGATGATGCTAATTTTCAATGCAACTGTGTTGCTGCTGTGGATGTTTGAAAAAAAGAGGTTAGAAATCATTTGCAAACTACACACGGCCATTCCTAAATTGGACAAGACTGAGTTTTAGCCAGTCATAACAAATCTCCCAAGATTCAGGGGAGGTTCCAGCAGTTGCATTATTTTGTTTCTGGCAGAGATTTGCTTGTTGTTTGTGTGTCTATGTGCCTCTCTCCCTTCCTCCCTCCCTCCCCCCTCTCTCTCTCAGGCAGACAGACAGACATGAAGGGGGCGCGGAAGAGCGAAAGAGGCTCCCTTTAGAACACAATACATGAAGAATCAACAGTGCTGGCTGAGCCTTCCCAGACAGCTGCTCGTTGCCTTGAATGCCAATTCCCAGGAATAAGCAAAAACATCCCCAAAGGCTTTACAAGGATTCTTCACTGCAGGTTTGCAAAGCCCTTCCCCAGGTGTGTTCTTTTTTTATCTTCTTTTTCTCTTTGCATTTATAGGGCCTCTGCTTTATCACTGCTTATTGATTACCTGATCTATGTAATTACAATCAGAACAGCTGGGATTTCAAGCCTGATTGGCTTCAAATTAGAAATCCATGGCTTTTGTTGGGCTCTCACACCAAACTATTGTTGCTGAACGTCATTGTGTCTGGCTTTCTTGTTTACTTTTCTTTTTGTGCACATATTTTTCTGAACCCAAGTACTTGACCAGAGCGATTCCCACACACCATACTTTATGCATAGTCTGGGCCTAAACAAATGTTTTGCACATGCGATACACCTTGGGGGTCATCTGTGGTTCTGAGTCAGGCTCTGCACACATTACAGGCCCCCTCGTTCATCTGTTGTGATAACACAACACAGAGCTTACAAAGGGTTTTTGTTTTGTTTTCTTTTGCAACTTACTAATTTTGGAAGGCACGGCACAAGAGGTTGGACGGCTCCCTGGACAGGCTGGGCTTTGCACTGGTGGACACTGGTGGACAATCCAGCAAGGTCAGAGCAGACACTGAAGGTCTGTGCAGGAGCTGATCAAGGGCAACATTGCTGGGTCTTGGGCAAGTTTATGAGTTATTCATAGGCACATAAAAAAGTAATGTTTTTGGTATCATTTTGTAGGATTCCTAATCCCCAATTGGGACTGGGATTGTCATCAAAATTCAATGCAATCATAAAACAAGGCATTGTGTGATCACAGCAACTGATGATAGCAATCCCAGCACTCCTCATTGTGATCGATAACTGAAAATTGCAGGTAATTAAGCAAGTATCCATTACAATCCAAGCCAGCTCCAAGCCTCAGTAAAGTAGAACATAGAACATAGAACATAGACTCATAGGGCTGGAAGGGATCTTGGAGGTCTTCTAGTCTACCTCCCTGCTCAAGGCAAGAGCTTCTACCATCCCAAATGGTTGTCCAGTCTATTTTTGAAACCCTCCAGTGATGAAACACCCACAACTCCAGGTGGCAAGCCAAGAGACTGCCTCAATCCCCCCCCTCTACCCCAACATCTCTGCCCTTTGGCCACAGGGCCCTTTGCCTTGCAGGGTGGCAGCCAACCCCAAAACAGCCTGGCTCTAGGGCCATGCCACAGGAAGCCACAACTGTTAGATATTTGCATAAACTGCTGTAGTCTCCACTCAGGTCCGCCGCCAGGGCGGGAACAAGGGGTTGTTCTGATTGGACAGGAGGTCTGCCAGCTCCCCATAAAAGGGGAGCTGCACGACCCCGTATTCAGCTGGATCACTACTACCTAACTAATAAAGAGCTGTTGTCACAATCATCTGGAGTCTGTCCTCTCGTTGCCCGAATCTAACACTGGCGACGAAGGTGGGATCGAGAGGCAGATAGGACGAAGATCTGCTAGCAAGCATCTACAGAATCGATCCAGCCCCGGGAATCGGCGGGAATCCCGGCAGCCATCTCAGCGCGGCAAATTCAAATGCAGGACAAGATGGCGATGCACGCTCCACCAACCCCGTACGACCCAGTAGCCGAACATTGGGAATCCTACATGTTGAGATTCGAATGCTTCCTCGAGGCAAACGATCTCATGGGAGTACCGGACTCCCGGAAAAAGAATATGTTCCTGGGCTACTGTGGTCAAGAGGTCTTCGAGACGGCCAGGGATCTATTGGAGCCAACCCCCGTCCAGGCGGTAACATGGATGGCGCTGCAACAGACGCTACAGACGCACTACGCGCCAAGACTTTCCCGCCACGTTCACCGCCACGAATTCCACATGCGGAACCAGAAAGCGGATGAATCCATCAATCAATACGTTGCAGCGCTTTGAAAGGCAGCAACATATTGCGAATTCAGGAATCTGGATGAGCACATCCTAGAACGCCTCATATTTGGAGTGCGGGACATTGCCTTGCAGAAACGGTTGTTGGCAAAACCCAACTTAACCCTGCAAATCGCACTAGATGAGGCAAGGGCATCGGAATCGGCGGACAGATCAACTGAAATGCTGCAACGGCAGTACGGTGCACCCTAACCCGGGACCAGACAGACCCGGGTACATCACGAGGCCACCGACCAAGAGACCGAGGACAGCAAGTGCGAAGACAGCCATCGCATGCGCAGTAGCCACACAAAACCGGCGCGGAAATTCGAATCCCGTTTGCCGCCATGCGCAAGCTGCGGAGGGAAACATCCCCGATCTACCTGCCGTTTTAGAGACGTTGTGTCCCAGCGCTGCGACAAAGTAGGACACATTGCAAAAGTGTGTTGGAGCGAAGTCCCTGCCACAACAGGGCAACCGCCATCTTACCGCCAACAGAAGCCCACCCCAGGGGCTTGGCGGAAAAACAAAGAGCGCCCAGAAAGAGAACCAAGGGAGTCAGCCGAGAGAGAGTATCCCCAGAGAGAACCACTAAGAACCTATCTCACAACGATAGGACAGGTCCGCACAAAGACCTAAAAAGCTGAAACTCACTGTCCTCCTTGAGGACTCCCCATGCGAGCTTGAAGTCGACACGGGATCATCGCTGACGATTATCTCATGGTCAGAAATGAAAAAGGCGATTCCCAACCTGAAGAAGCACCAACTGCGGAAACCAGACATCCTGCTTCGCGATTACCAGGGGAACAGGGTCCCCATCGTGGGTCAAGGCACATTCCGAGTCCAGTTCAAAGACATCACAGCCCAGCTGCCCGTGACCGTAGCCAGCGCGCCACTGCAAAGCCTCCTGGGATTGGATTGGTTCGAAGCCCTGGGACTGGAAGTCACAGGCATCAACGCCGTGGGCAACAGCAGCGCCGAGGAAATTTTTAAGGAGTTCAAGGATGTGTTCAGCCCCGGCCTTGGTAAGTTTGTGGGGACACCAATCTCATTTAATTTGGATCCAAATGTGGCGCCCATCAGACTCAAACCCAGAAGAGTGCCTTTTGCGCTCCGACCCAAAATTGATAAGGAGATAGATAAGCTGGAACCAGTTGACCACGCTCATTGGGAAACCCCAATCGTGACCCCGGTTAAGCCAGACGGGTCAGTCCGTATCTGCGTGGACTATAAATGCACAATTAATGTCGCTCTCCAACAGAGCGCATATCCTGTGCCCGTAGTACAACACCTATTACACTCATTGGGGCCAGGAAATTTTTTTGCAAAATTAGACATGGCACAAGCTTACCAGCAGCTGCCAGTGGATAGCGCCACGGCGGAGGCCCAAACTATAGTGACGCACAGGGGTGCATTTAAATGCAACCGCTTACAATTCGGCGTAAGTATCGCTCTGGGACTATTCCAAAGCGTCATGGAACGGCTTTTGCAGGGCATACCAGGAGTCGTCCCTTATTTCGACGACATCTTAGAATCGGCTGCAAATGAGGAGCAACTATTAAAACGTGTTAGGATTGTTTTGGCCAGAATTCGAGAAAAGGGTCTCCGCCTAAAAAAGGAAAAATGCCAAATCAACGTGCCCAGCATGGAATTCCTGGGTTACAGGATCGATGGGCTGGGAATACATCCAACATCGAAAAAAATTAAGGCAATTCAGGACGCCCCCACACCACGAAATCAGACCGAGTTGCAGGCCTTCCTCGGACTTCTTAACTTCTACAGCGTCTTTCTCAGACAGAAGGCTACCGTTGCTGAACCGTTGCACCGACTTCTAGCAAAAAATGCCAAATGGACCTGGGGACGTCCCGAGGCAGCCGCTTTCGCCGCAGTCAAGCGCCTGCTGACAACCGACTCTCTGCTAATCCAGTACAGCCAAACCCTACCTCTGGTGTTAACTTGCGATGCCTCACCTTTCGGCGTCGGCGCAGTACTTAGCCACAGAATGCCAAACGGAAACAAAGCCCCCATCGCATTCTACTCAAGGACATTATCATTGGCGGAATGTAACTACAGCCAACTGGACAGGGAGTCAAGCGTTTTCATGAATATCTCTACGGCCACGATTTCGAACTTGTGACGGACCACAAACCATTGCTGGGTCTACTGGCAGGAAACCGACCCACACCGGTCTCCCTCTCCCCGCACATGACCAGGTGGACTGTTTTCCTGGCTGCATACTCCTACAAACTGGTACACCGACCGGGTTCTACGTTGGGACACGCGGACGCGCTCAGCCGTTGCCCGTTTCCGGAACTGTTGGCCAACCCCACTCCGGAAACACCTGTCCTTTTGATTGACTGTTTGGACACAGGACCGGTATCTTCTGTGGACGTTGCTAGATTTTCTGCTAAGGACAACATAATCAGACAAGTGCAAACTTGGGTATGGAGGGGGTGGCTCAAAGGGATTGTGGGACCCGAATTCAAACTGTTTTGGTCTAAGCAGGATGAACTGTCGGTTTTGAAAGGTTGTTTACTGTGGGGAGATCGAGTTGTTATACCGCACAAACTGCGGAAGAATGTACTAGAAGCTTTACATGTGGGGCATCCAGGTATTGTAAGGATGAAAGCATTAGCAAGGAGCTACGTTTGGTGGCCTAACATGGACAAGGAAATAGAGGAATGGGTGGCCACTTGCAATCCGTGCCAAGAGTCCAGACCAGCTCCCCCTGAAGCGCCCGCTACGGAGTGGGAGAAACCGCAGGCACCCTGGTCGAGAATACACATAGATTTCGCAGGACCAGTTCAGGGCCAGACATTTTTAATAGTTGTGGACGCATACTCCAAATGGTTAGAGGTAGTCCTGATGACCTCGATCACGGCAGAGGCGGTCATCAAGGTACTACGGAGACTTTTCTCCACGCATGGCCTTCCTGATGTTCTAGTCTCCAACAACGGGCCCCAGTTCATGGCCATGCAATTCGAATCCTATTTAGCGAGTCAGGGAATTTGGCATGCCCTCGTCGCGCCATTCCATCCGGCATCAAATGGTCAGGCGGAGAGAATGGTGCAAGCTGCAAAAGAGGCCCTCGCTAGGATGGGCCCGGGTGATTGGCAAACACGGGTTGACCATTACCTCCTAATACAACACATTACCCCTAGTGCCACGACGGGAAGGAGCCCCGCTGAACTCCTCATGGGTCGCCGACTGAGGTCTCACCTAGACCGGCTACACCCAAATTACTCTGCCACATCGCCCCCAGACTCCACGAGCAAAATCCGGAATTTTAGCATAGGGGATTCAGTATACACCCACAACTATGCAGGGGGGACGCTGTGGATTCCGGCAAAGTTAATAGGCATCACCGGGCCTCGTTCTTACTTGTTAGAATTGGAGGACGGTAGGAACTGGAAAAGACACATCGACCAACTCCGAGGTCACCTAACTCACTCCAGCCTGAGGTCACCTAACGAAGAGCTTATACGATCAGAAGGATTGCCGACACAACAACCCTACACACCCATCACAGACGATTACAGCACAGTGGAACCAATGGTGGAACCAGAGGTCGGCATAAGAACGTAGCATGTCCCGAGCGAGGGGAATCAACAATCCCCAACCAGACCGGAGGAACAAAAAGAACACCCCGATCAAGCACCAGTTCAGGCACAACCCGAATTACGCAGGTCCACCAGAGCAAGGCAGAAACCCGCTTACCTACAGGACTTTGTAACAAACAGGAACACTCCATCTAAGAGGGGAGGGGTGTTAGATATTTGCATAAACTGCTGTAGTCTCCACTCAGGTCCGCCACAAGGGCGGGAACAAGGGGTTGTTCTGATTGGACGGGATGTCTGCCAGCTCCCCATAAAAGGGGAGCTGCACGACCCCATATTCAGCTGGATCACTACTACCTAACTAATAAAGAGCTGTTGTCACAATCATCTGGAGTCTGTCCTCTCATTGCCCGAATCTAACAACAACCACTCCTGCCCAACCACAGCCACCCGTACCATCTTGCACTCTGCCACCCCAGCTGACCAACACCATTTCCTTGCTGTTGCTGCTAATGAGGCAAGCCCGACTCGGCCCTTTGCAACAAGAAACAAGAGTGTGTTCCTCAGGGAAGCAGAGAGCAGAGGAGCCAGTTGTCTTTGTATATGGACCCCCAAGTCCCTCTCCAGGGGTGGGATTCAGCCGGTTCAGACCGGTTCAGGTGAACCAGATGCTAATTTTACAAGTTGCAAGGACTGGCTGTCCCTGCCCTCCCTGCCTCACCCCTCCCAGGAGTCTCCACGTGGCCCCGTTTGGATGCCAGGTAAGTGCAGGGCCTGTACAGGGGCTGTAGGAGGGCAAAAAATGGGCCTATCGGAAGTTCCGGAAATCTGGAAATGCCTCTGGAGGGCCTCCGGAGCCCAGGAGAGGATGTTTTTGCCCTGCAGGATGTTGAAGGAAAGCCTCAGGAGCCTGGGGAGGACGAAAATGTCCCCTGTCACCATGATGCAGGAGGCCAGGTAGGCCACACCCACCATGACCATGCTCACCCAGCAACCAGGCAGAGAACCAGTGGCTAAAACTTTTGAATCCCACCCCTGCCCCTCTCCCTGCCTCTGCCAGAATGGGAAGGTGAGTGGCAGGAGAAGGGGCTTCTCTACCTGATGAGCCTTGAAAGTTAAATGTTGCCGGAGAGAGGGCTGCACCCATGTGACACTTCAAGAATCCTACTTTCATCCATGAGGATATCAACTTTTCCCTTTGTCAACAACTATTTTCAACTGGCAAATTGAATGGAAATTGTTTTCTTTAGAAAGGAAGAACTTCTCAGAGCGGACAATAATTCTCCTTCAGCATCATAATTACATGGCAAAGGAAATCTGTAGGGATACCTGTTCTGACCCCCTCCTCTTGTATACCAAGACACTCCGACACAAAGTCTCTTCAAAGATGTTTATTGACATACAGGTTCCACCTTGGCAGCAATCCAGCCTGCCAAGGTCAAGATAGCACTCTGGGCAGCAATCCAGCTACAGCGACACCCCTTGGCAGCAATCCAGCTACCAAGCTCCAGATAATCACCTTAGCAGCACTCCTGCCTGCCAAGGTCCAGGGAACAGATTGACAGCAATCCAGGTAAAACCTTTAGCAGCAATCCAGCCTGCCAAAGTACGACACAGATCTGAGCTTCTCCAACTCCAATGATCAGTTGATTCCTGCAAAGGGTGTGTCCACAAGCAGTCCCTTTATAGTCTGGAGAGGAGTCTAATGATCAGCAGCTGAGAGCCATTACCTCCGGTAATTGCTCAATTGCTCCTTACGCCGGGTAGCACGTCGGTAACGAGCATCTAATAGCTCACTGCTGTCTGACTCACTGTCCTGTGACTCCTCCCCACTGCTCCAAGGCATGACATCAGGAGCCCCCTTCCTTTGGCTTTCACCACTGCTCCATGCCTCAGGCGCCCCCTGGTGGCCAACCAGCCTCTCTGCGCCCTGCTCAGCGTCGGAACCCTGTCCAGGGTCCCCCACCTCCTCTTGAGCCGACTCAGAGGACACCTCGCTGTCGGAGTCTGGTGGCAGCGGCACCGGCTGGGCCACAACAGATACCTAATGGAAATTCACATAAGGAGCAAGATAGAAGAAATTATGGCTACTAGGATTATGGTTGCTTCGAATACCCAGATTGGAAGGAAAATTCCGGTCGTATCATTAGACTGTGTTGGAAGAAATTTCCATCTGAGTTCAGTTCCAAGTGGGGAGAAAGACCCTGGAAACAGGGAGGCTGCTTGGAAAGATGGTTTAATGGTGAAGCAGAACCACTAAGCACGTGTGATTCTGGGTAGAAGAACACATGGAGGAGATAGATAGGTAGATGATAGATAGATAGATAGATAGATAGATAGATAGATAGATAGATAGATAGATAGATAGATAGATAGATGATAGGATAGATATAGATAGATAGATAGGTAGGTAGGTAGGTAGGTAGGTAGGTAGGTAGGTAGGTAGATAGATAGATAGATAGATAGATAGATAGATAGATAGATAGATAGATAGATAGATAGATGTCTATGGATGACCATGTGGCAGCCGTGGCAAGGGGGGCATTCCACCAGGTTTGCCTGGTGCGCCAATTGCGCCCCCTATTGGACCGGGATGCCCTTCGCACAGTCACTCATGCGCTGGTGATGTCTCGTCTGGATTACTGCAATGCTCTTTACATGGGGCCTCCCTTGAGATGCACCCGAGGACTGCAGTTGGTCCAGAACGCGGCCGCGCGGACAGTGATGGGGAGTACGAGGTACTCCCATGTGACACCTCTCCTGCGCGAGCTGCACTGGCTCCCTGTAGTCTTTCGGGTGCGTTTCAAGGTTTTGATTACTATCTTTAAAGCGCTCCATGTCACAGGAGCTAGCTATTTGCGGGATCGTATCCTGCCCCATACATCCCTGCGACCAATTCGCTCTCACAGGGAGGGACTTCTCCGGGTGCCGTCCACCAAGCAATGCCAGAGGGTGGCGCCGAGGGGCAGGGCCTTCTCTGTGATGGGCCCAGCCCTCTGGAATGACCTCCCCCCTGACATCAGGACAACAACCGATCTCCGCTCCTTCCGCACGAAACTCAAGACCCACCTGTTCCGACTAGCCAGCCTGGCCTGAATTATAGCTATTCTAATCCCTCTGGATACAATTTTAAATTAGGTTTGACTTTGGGTGTTTTAATTGTTTTTTAATTGCTTTTTGCTGTTTTTAATTAATTGATTATTTATTTATTATGTGTTGTATAATGCTTTTTGTATATCTCCTCCTTGTTATTTATTTGTTATGTAGTAAATTGTACGCCGCCCCAAGTCCCTTGGTGGAGAGGGTGCGGCATATAAAATGGATTAATAAAATAAATAATAAAATAAAATAAATAGATAGATTTTCATAGATTTTCACAGGTGTAGGTATGCTGGTCTTGTTGTATTCGGGTCTTTTCCCATGTAAGAAATCTTACACAGGAAAATACCCGAATACAACCAGACCAGCATACCTACACCCGTGAAAATCTATGAAAATCTGTGTGTGTGTGTGTGTGTGTTGTGTCACAACCCTTGGTATGCTCAAATATGGGAGGGAACACACTGTTTCCCTTTGTCTGTCTTTTGGTTCACTCCAGGAGACCATCCAGGCAGAAAACCATATTTTTAATGTTGCCTTTGTTATATTTGTGTTGTATTTGTGCTGATAAATAAATAAAGGGAGACTAGTATAGATCTATTTCAAGCTATTTAGCTCTCATCAGCTAGCCATACCCTTACTGGGATTTGAACCTGGGCTGTATTACATATTAGGCAGATGTATTAGCCACTAAGATGTATTAGCCACAAATCCCAGTAAGGGTATGGCTAGCTGATGAGAGCTAAATAGCTTGAAATAGATCTATACTAGTCTCCCTTTATTTATTTATTTATCAGCACAAATACAACATATTGTGGGTCGTGAGCCCTTTTGGGGTCGAACGACCTTTTCACAGGGGTCGCCGAGGAGCCTCCTGCAGAGAGGCTGGCTGTCAGGCCTGTAGTTATGTTCATTTTAGGATCTTTGGCCTGCCACACTTTCTTATAATTTTCTATGCTGTTTCAATAGTGTAGTAGTTGGGAGGGGGGAATAGAAAGGAGTAGGATTGTAGAATGTATTGTTGACATTCTTTTATAGAAGCCAAGGTCATCTTTTGTCTCCACATCTCGACACCTGGCCGGAAGAAGATGGGTGTACATGCCAGCGTGGAAGAATATGATTGGAACATGTGATGGATTTGTGGGTGTGGGGATAGATCATGAACTTTCAACTGGGTGGAATTCCAGGATGCAAATCAGAGTTGGAATTTTTCCATAGAGGTGCTAACTTGCCTGTAGAATAAATTGGACCTTTAAGGATGTTTTGCCTTGGACAATGATTTATTTCTGCATGGTATTTAGAACCCTAACACTGGCAAGAAGCCGCCCAAAGGGAAGGAGCGGCTCGGGTTCCCCATGTGGCAGAAGGAGAGGTGTGTGTGTAGGTGGGTGTGTGGGTGGGGGGAAAGTAGGAGCTGGAATGGAGGCAAGGAGGGGGAGAAGAGAGATCCTGGGAAAGCAGCTCGCTCCGAGTGATGGAGGTTGATGGGCAGACCTACGGAAGCCAGGAATTACCATTTATGAGGCGTAAAACAAGGCGGGGAAAATAAAATAAAATAAAGGAACGTGGGATACGCATACGGTGAGATTCCCTATTAAGACTGTTACCCATGCTTAGCATGGGTAACAGTCTTAATAGGCTTTGGCCCCTCCCCTGCGGCTCCCTGCTGACCCAATCGCGCAATATGCTCTCTGCCCCGAGAAGGCACGAGCCTCTCACCTGCTTCTGCGATTCTGCATCCTTCGTAGGCAACTCGGTGTCGGAAAGAGCTCCAGCCTTTTTCTTGTGCTCATCTCTTGCTCACGTGCGCGCAAGCAAAATATCAAAGCGGAGGGGACAATGACTCTCCTCCTGCTGTTGCCACTGCGCATTGAGGTGAGTAACTGGGTACACAGCGCAGGAGACTCCTCAGCGCCAGACTCAGGTCAGCACGAGCCACGGTCCCCTTCGTGTTGGCTCAGGAAGGAGGAGAATGGGGAGCAGCAGCAGCATCTGGTTGGGTGCAGGGAGGGAAGAGCTCTCCTTGTGCAGGGCTCTGGAACTCTGCATCCAGAGATGATTGCTCTGACTCTTTCCTGAGTCAACACGACCTGAGTCTGGCGCTGAGGAGTCTCCTGCTCAGCGCAGCCAGCTACTCACTTCTCAGTGGCGGCAGCGGGAGGAATCGCTGTGATCCTGGCCCAGGAGGGTATTTTGCTTGCATGCGCAAGAAAGAGATGAGAGAGAAAAGGGGAGAAAGAGAGAGAGAGAAATGAAAGAGAGCTGAAGGGAGAGAATGAGAGAGAGGGAAAATAGAGGGAAACAAATTAGGGGGAAAGGTAGGAAGAAAAAAGAAAGAAAAGGAAAGAAAGAAAGAAAGAAAGAAAGAAAGAAAGAAAGAAAGAAAGAAAGAAAGAAAGAAACTAATGTTCTCAGACCTATGACGAAAGCTCCATCTCTTGCCAAGAAAAATGCAGTTTGCCAGAAGACACAAATTGGAAGCAAGTCTAATTTTTTAAAAAGAAAATAACAGAGATGGCAAAAAAAATGCATCTGAAAATAAGATTATTTATAATTTTGAATAACGTATTATATTGTCAAACTCAAAAGAAATCAATATATATATATATCCTATTGCTGTTAGTACAATCTTGCCAGCTTCTATCAACTTAGAGTTCTCTATGAAAAGATTACAGAGAAGCAATTTCCTACAATTAATAACTTTTTGGATTTGCTATCGTATTCAATGAGAAAGAAAGAAAAATAAAGAGGGAAAGGGAAGGAAGGGAAGGAAGGAAGAAGAGAAAGGGAGAGGAAAAATAGAGAAAAACAGAAATGAGAGGGAGGGGGAGAGAAGAGAGAGAGACCCTATTCCCACAGAAAACACTGAGCCATGAAACCTTGGTAGGTATGTCTGGGGGGGGGATGTCATGTGACAGGGTGGGAGTGATGTTGAGTTGGCCACACCCACCCAGGTTTTGTGGCTCCCAATGTTACATAGTAGCAATGAAAATAATTTTATGGTTGGGGGTCACCACAACATGAGGAACTGTATTAAAGGGTCGCGGCATTGGGAAGGTTGAGAACCCCTGTCCTAGGAGTTTGTCTGGGAGAAGTCTGGTTGGGCTGATGTAATGTCTCCAGGTGATTTCGCAATGCAGTGAGACCTGCTGTTAGAGGGCTTCTCCTATCATGTCCTGGGGCCATGTCTTAATCCCATCACCCTGGAGCTGAAGGGAGGGGCAGGGAGCTGCAGGGAGCTGCTTTGCCTTTAAAAATGTGTTTCTCCTTTTCTCATCCAGGAAAATATAATATTCTGCCTTTTTAAATATTTCCTAGAATATTCCATTCTTCTGAGAGGGGTGGGTGTTAACTTTCTTCAATTGGAAGAGATTTTTTCCCTACACTGGTTTAGAAAATCAAACCCATTCAATTTTCCCAACAACAGATGAAATCAACGATCATCTCTCACCCAGATTCACCTGCCACAAATGCCCAACTTTACTTGACAATTTCCTTCAAGGCTCCTGGAGAAAGATCACCCACCCTGCCCCCAGTAACCCCCACACACACACCAATACTCCCTATCCTGTATTTTTCTTGCAGAAGCAAATCCAAAGATATCAGCTAATTGATCGCAGGAGGCTGAGAGGACAAATCTAAGCAATTTTTTTTTTGTCTGGGTGGCTTCCAGCCTTTGCCGTAACATCTGAAAGAGTCCCTGCAGTTGGCGGGGAAGGGAGCAACCATCCCACTTTTCTTTCTGAAAAGGTAGCAAAGGAAAGTAGATTGGCTGCGGGTGAGGCAGGAGGAGGGGAAGTAATGCTTTCCCGTCTCTCTTTTAAATAGGTTTCTCAGTTAAAAAACGCTCCCGACTGCAGATTAGCGCCTGGCTCTATAGGTTTTCCAGAGATAAGACCTGGGGATTGATTTCAATTACCAAAGTGGATAAATGGAGGCACTCGCTTCACCTCCTCCTCTGCGTCCTCATCCTCCTTGAGGAGAGGATTAACCCTCCGGAGGCCAGCTCTTCCTTGAAAGGCCCTGCCTTGCTCTCTCTCCCCTTGCCTCCTTTCCCCAGACGGCGGCGGCGGGAGGAGCAATGTTAGCACAATCTACAGAGGGTTTAAATCCCCGCCGAGAGAATCAGGCAGCTGCCAGAGGCTTACAAGGAGCTCCAGGAATCTCCTGCGGGATGAAAGGGCTGAGCTGAAGCGCTGGCAAAGCTTGGGTCAAGCTGAGGCGGTTGAAAGGAGTGGGCCAAAGGGGCCTTGCAAGACCACACACACACACACACACACACACACACACACACACCAGTGAGTTCCAGATCCCATCGCAACCGGAACGCTGCAACAGGGCCTGGCATCCACCTCTGCTGCTGCTTCCTGCTGCCAGCAGTACAGCCATACCGGGCCGTAGAAAGGAACAAGGATGAGGGTCTGGGGGCTAAAACATATGAAGAAAAGTTTCAGGAAAAGAAGGACTAGGGGTGACACGATAGCAGCCTTCCAATATTTGAGGGATTGCCCCAAAGAAGAGGGGGTCAACTTATTCTCCAAAGCACCAGAGGGCAGGACAAGAACACCAGATGGAAACTAATCAAGGAGAGATCCAACCAAGGACTAAGAAATTTCCTGAAAGTGACAGTGAAGTGTTGGGCTCAATTGTGGTTGTATGTTGAGGACTACCTGTAAGCCTAGAAACTGCAGTTCCTTCAACTGCCCTTTTTGTCACCCAGGCTGATAAGTTAGGGAAGTGGTGAAGATGGGCTGACTTCTTTGCTTTAACTGCGGGAGCTCTGCAGGGTCAGTTCTACGGATAAAGTAAAATAAGATTTGGCTCTCCTAAATTGTCTACCAAGTTGCCACCAGAAGGATTGGGTGAGCCTTTCTCCAAACTTCTGGAGACAAGTTCTGCAGCAGTTTATTAAGGGTAGGTCCTCTCTTAAGGACCCCATCCATCACTGAAAAAAATACATAGAAGTTTTCCCTGAGTTCCTCTTGGGGAGAAGTCAGGGAGGTTGCAGACCTCTGAAGGAGGGCTGTGGTCAAACACAGGAAATCAAGAAGCAAGGTGGTTTAAGCCAGGGGCCCCTAAACCTGGCAACTTTAAGACTTGTGGACTTCAACTCCCAGAATTCTCCAGCCAACATAGCTCTGAAGATCTCTGAAGACCTCTGGCTTAAACAAATACAGATTTATTGCGCACTAAAGCTCTCTACAAGAATCTGAACTACTAACAGTCAAAGCAAATTGGTGGTAGATAAAAATCAATGGAATTCAAGGAGGGCTGGACATAGATCTCTTGTGCCGCAAAGGGACTCAAGACTGATGTCAGCCTGGCCATCTCCTACAGCTGTGCCCCCAAAGGCACACCCAGTGATCCAGTCTCATGGCCACCCTGTCATTTGACCTGGCAGGGCCATTCCAGATTTGTCCATTGTTGCTTCATCTCTGAACCCAATAATTGAGAACTGAACAAACTATACTTTTGACAAAACATACCTCTTGCCAAGCCGTTTTCAGGCCCAAACAGACAGCCTCTGAATCCGCTTCTGAATCAGACAGTTACTCATTTCAGCAATGGTTTCTGTGTTGGGCTTCATCCTGTTTCAAGCTGTTTCTTCGTTTTTAAAGAGGTCTACAACGTCATCAAACGGGGTTAAATTTTCAGTCTGCTAAACTTAAAGGCTGTTGCGTCTTGCAGGAGTTTTTAAAGAAAGGAATTTCCCAGCTCATTTTAAAAAGCCCCAGTTTCAATTGTGTCTATCTCTGGGAAAGTGACCTGCAGCACTTCAGAACAATAACAATAGCACTTAGACTTATATATCACCCCATAGCAGAGGTGGGATTCAGCAGGTTTTGACCAGTTCTGGAGAACTGGTAGCGGAAATTTTGAGTAGTTCGGAGAACCAATAAATATCACCTCTGACTGGCCCCGCCCACATCTCTTCTCTGCCCCCCCCCCTGAGTCCCAGCTGATCGGGAGGGAATGGAGCAGGGGTAGGTTCCGGCTTCTGTTAGTGCCATTTCATTCACTTAGCATGTGTGCACTTGATGCGCTATACATGTGCATGTGAAATAGTAAAAAAAACAAAAACAAGATGGCTAGAACCAGTTCACGGGGGTGGCCAGCTAAGTTACTACCTACTCAGCCGAACCGGTCCGAACCAGTAGGAACCCACCTCTGGAATGGGGATTTTACAGTATCCTTCACCTGCCATGCCCACCAAGCCACGCCCATCAAGCCACACCATGCCTATCAAGCCATGCCCACAGAGCCGGTAGTAAAAACTTTGGAATCCCACCACTGCCTCATAGTACTTTACAACCCTCTCTAAGTAGGTTTAGAGTCCACCACCTGTTATCCCCAACAATCTGGGCCCTCATTTCTCCAACCTCAGAAAGATGGAAGGCTGAGTCAATCTGGAGCCCTGTCAGGATCGAACTCCTGGCAGTGATCAGAGTCAGCCTACAACACTGCATTCTAACCCCTGTGCCACAAGGGTTCGTGGTGTAAGAAGCAGCTACGAGGAATGAAAACCAACTTGACAATTTTCACCCTCGTTTGCCCAGAAAGCATCAACTCTGGAAGAAGAAAAGAGTAGCTGAATTTGGCTGGGAAGCTTGGCTGTGTCAGCACGAGGTTGCTTTTCCCTCCTTTCTCCTCCCTGCCCTCTGCTCCCCTTCGATGGAGGAGGAGGAGCGTCATTTTGACAGGCGGTAGGAGAACCTTAGGTAGAGCAGCTCCCCCACGTTGGGCCAAAGCAGCCGAGAGACCTAAGGTAGCACAGAGCAAATCCTTGAAAATCTATGAAAAGTTGAATACAGGTAGTAGTCCTCAACTTACAACCACAATGGAGCCCAAAGTTTCTGTTGCTAAGTGAGACAGTTGTTAAGTGAGTTTTCACCTATCCTACAACTTTTCTTGCCACAGTTATTAAGCGAATCACAGCAGTTGTTAAGTGAATAACATGGTTGTTAAGTGAATCTGTTTTCTCCATTGACTTTGCTTGTCAGAAGGTCGCAAAAGGGGATTGCGTGACCCTGGGACACGGCCACCGTCACAAATATGAATCAGTTGCCAACTGACCAAATTTTGATCAGGTGACCCTGAGGAGGTGGCAATGGTCTTAAGTGTGAAAAATGGTCATAAATCGCATCTTTCAGGGCCACTGTAACTTCAAATGGTCAAATTTTGAATGAACGGTCATTAAACAAACTGTTGTAAGTTGAGGTCTACTACTTACATATGAAAATTAAATTGAGGAAAGTATGAAAATGCAAGTATACAAGGGCTGTGTCCTTCCCCCTGTCCTGCGAGGCCTCTTCCCATCTCAGCTTTCCCTGTGGGGAAGCCCCAGGGACTGTTATTGCTCCTGCCGCCTCTGCATGATCTCCAATATACTCCAGGCTGTGTTTTCTGACAATGGCATGACTGCAAAACCCTTGGCAGGGCTCTCTGCTGGTTAATAAACCACCTGAAATACACATTTTGCTGCAAGAGAATGGAGTGGGCAGCATGTAAGAGGCACAATTGTAAAGAGAAATCATAGCTTGCTCAGAAGATTGGCTAGGAAATTAATTTCCCAGTGGCAGGAATAACACGGTTTGGTGGTGACGGGCATGTCAAACGCCAAGGACAATTTGCTGATCAAATCACATTCAAGATCCAGAGAAAATGAATTCTATGAAAACATGAAGAGCCTTTTGTTGAGGAAGCAGCCACGCATCTCTGCTGCTTGACAAAGATGTTCAGATGTTAAGATTTGCACTTTGCTTCTGCAAACTATAAGTAATTAAACTATATAAAGAGGTTGCAATATCAGAATGCCTCCCAAGTATTGTCACATTTTTTTTAAAAAAAGGAAGATTATTAGCCAATTGCTTTCCTTTTTATTTTTTGGAAAACTTATTTATAATTCTATGTATGTTTTAGTGTTTATATTTTAGTATCTAACCTGGGATGTATACTTTACAATCTAAGTCCCCACCCCCACCCCACGTGTCAAGCCCAGCCAATTCTTATAAATTAAAGTTAAAAGTTAATCTTAGTTAAGACAGAAATGGGTGGAGTTTAAGAAAAACAGTATTCTTTGAACTTCATTCTCTTTCTGCTTTGCCCTCCTATTCTGTTCATGCTCCACAGGGTTCACCCCTGGCCCTTGACCTCCAAAGTTCATGTTCAGGGTTTAACCAGGCCAAAATCTGGAGCTAGAAGTGATATGACGGGATGAGCGTTAACAAGGAGAGGTGAAGTTCTAACTCTTCTGGCACAAGAGCAAATGGCAGTTCCAGATTCATAACAGATGGCAGGTTGTCCTCGACGTACGGCCATAAGTGAGCCAAACGGTTCTGTTGCAAAGCAAGGAATTTGATAAACGTGTTGTGCCTCATTTTATGACTTTTTTTTGCCACAGTTGTTAAACAAACAACTGCAGTTGTTAAGTGACTCGTGTAAGTCACTCTGGCTTCTTCCATTAAGTTTGCTGGTTGGAAGCCAGCTGGGAAGGTTACACCTGGTGTTTCATATGACCCTGGGATACAACGGCCGTCATAAATACATGCCAGTTGCCAAGTGCCCAAATTTTGATCCTGTGACCATGGGGATGAGGAAAAGGTTATAAGTGAGATCATCAATCCCTTTTTTTAGTGCTGTTGTAACTTCAAACGGTTGTAAAACCATTTGGACGTTACAACAAATGGTTGTAAGTCGAGGACTACCTGTAATCCGAGCCCCATTGTAAAAACCTTCCAGAGGCCGTTGCTTGAGAAGAGCCAAGAAGCTAAAAACCTGGAAAGGGAATGATTCCAACCAGCTGCCTCCTTGGGAGCAAGCCCCCCCCCCCGTACTTCCAAATGAAATTATGTGCAATAATGAAAGCAGGTTTTCAAAATTGACTGTTCTATGAGGTAAAATTAATTGTAAAAATTAAGTTCATTGGGCAAAGTAACAGATAACACTGCTGAATTTAAAGAAAAATATTCCACATATCCATTTCCGTGCTAGCTTTTAAAAAAACAAAAAACAAAGAAGCGATGTTTGATGAGCTTATATTGAGAAACTCAGAGAAAAGGAACAGAGGAAAAATCCCAGCTCAACAAATGAGCATAAAGGAATAGCTGGAAAGAACCCATGCCTGCTTGCACTGTGTGTGTGTGTGTGTGTAAGATGGGGCATTTGCCTATTCTCCAAAGCACCAGAAGGCAAGAAGCAACAGATGGAAACTAATCAAGGAGAGAAGCAACCTGGAACTAAAGAGGAATTTCCTGACAGTGAGAACTATTAACCAGTGGAACGGCTTGACACCAGAAGTTGTGGGTGCTCCACAGGGGTGGGTTGCTGACGGCATTGTGGCCACTTCACTTTGTGTGCGCAATTGACTGCAAATTGTTCTGTGCATGCGCAGTACATGAAAAAATGACTAAAAAACAAGCCAGCAACAGCAGCGGGGACTGGGGAACTGGCCCAGGGGCATGGCCAGCCTGCCATCCCTACCAGTTTGGCGACCCAGTCCCAATTTCCACTACTGGTTCGTTGAACCGGTGCAAACCGGTAGCAACCCATCTCTGATGCTCCATTACAGAAAAGACTGAACAGCCATTTGTCTGGAATTGTGTAGGGCAGACACCATCACTTGTCTGAAATAGGGCAGTGATGGCTAACCTTTTCCAGACCGAGTGCCCAAAGCAGGGCCCCCACATGTTTCCCCTGCACAGGGTCTCAAATTAGGCCCCCTCCCACTTGGTGGCTCCCAAATTCAGAGAAGGGGCATCCTAGAAAAATCCTGTCTGAGAATTCCACCTCCCAGATTTAGGCACAGATTTGGACCCATCTCACATCGCGTGGGACAATAATTCTGTTCCTACTCCACTCTTTAAATGAAAATAGCACTGACAAACATTTTAATCGGACTTTTTATGGGATTTACAATGACAATTCCTTGCCTTTTCTCGGTGCAATTTTTGTTCCACCTTCAGTGGAGGATGAAAACTCCAGCCGTAGCTGGTCTCGTGGAGCATTGATACATGGGAGTTCATAAATTATGCCAGCGGCAAAGCTCTTTAGGTTGCCTGACAATTAAGCAATGTTCTGATAACACTCCTCTTTGTTTCCATTAAATGAAAATGCCTTTATTTTCTCTGAAAAGGCATATTTCTTAACAATAAGATTCACCGGTTCCCAAAGCTCAGTTAATTAAATCTTCCCCCAGCAAACTGTTATAGGCAAGCGAGGGAGACGGCTTCTCTTTCGTCGCACAGACAACAGAGCTGGGCTTTAGCCAACGCTAAGCTGCTTTGATCCTTTCTCACGGCAACGGTCCCATCGCTCTGCAAAACTCCGAGCATAAACTCCCAAATTAACATCACTCAGCAGCATTAGCCTCCAGCCAAAGATGCTGCTTATCAGTTACAAATGTCCACTATTTAATTTAAAAAATGTATTTTTGCGAGCAACAATGCTCTGAATCTCTCCGCTGCTTTCCCCTCCCCCCCCCCCCCCCCAGCTTTGCCAAGTTACTCCCTGGTTAAATTGTGGCAATCTATTGCAACGTGTATTCCTTCTCTTTTTGCCACTGTTTGCAGGACAGAACAAAACAACAGAGTTGGAAGGGACCTCGGAGATCCTCTAGCCCAACCCGCTGCTCAAGCAGGGCACCCTAGATCAGTGATGGTTAACCTTTTTGGTGCGGAGTACCGTAAGTGCATGCGCCCCCATGCGCCCCATTTTGGTTTCCAGGTTGGTGCAGAGGCTTTCCAGGCCCAAAATGGGGCACAGGGGGGAGGCGTTATGCAGCACCCCCATGCCCCATTTTGGCTTCCAGATTGGTGCGGACGGAAGAAATGGAGGAGAAAGGTAGGGCGCGCTGGGGGGGAGGAACCTGCGGAGATCGGGGAAGGCCACACACACACCCCCGCACATGTATGGCAGAGACCTGAAGACCCCTGGCCAGCGGGTGGTGCGCTTGCATGCACAGTGGAGGCTGACGGCTGGCATGTCCGTGGGAAGAGCTGTGCTTGCCACTTGTGGCATGTGTGTCATAGATTCGCCATCATGGCCCTAGACCATTCCTGACAAGTGGCTATCCAGTCTCTTCTTAAAGGACTCCATTTTTTGGACACCCACAACTTCTGGAGGGAAGCTGTTCCACTGATTAATTGTTCTGACAATCAGGAAATTTCAGGTTTAATTCCAGGTTCGTCCTCTCCTTGATCAATTTCCATCCATTGCTTTTTGTCTGGCCTTCTGATGCTTTGGAGAGTAGGTCAACCCCCTCTTCTCTTTTGCAGCCCCTCAGATATTGGAACACTGCTATCCTGTCACCACTGGTCCTTCTTTTCACTAGACTAGACATTACCAATTCCAGGCAACCATTCTTTGTATGTTTTAGCCTCCAGTCCCCTAATCATCTTTGATGCTCTTCTCTGCATTCTTTCCAGAGTCTCAACATCTTTTTTATAATACGGTGACATGATGGAGTTTATAAAATGTGCAAGGAGCAAAGCCTCTAAAAGCCTTGTTTTGTGCTTGGGAGGCTCTAACCCAGAGTTCTCCGTGGCATTTTCAGCATTCCTCCTTTCTAAGTTAAGAAGATCCATCCAAGGTCCTTCTTCCCAGTCCTGCCATTCATCTTTTCTTTGCAGGGCTTCAGGCATGCTCACATAGTCCCTGAGGGTTGGGGGCAGGAAGGAGAGAGGACCTAATAAGAAAAGAAGACATGATGCTCTGGTCCTGGCTGTTCCACGCTAATGATTTATACTCATGATGATAAACCTATGGCACACGTGCCACAGGTGGCACGTGGAGCCATATTTGTCAGCATGGCAGCCCTTAGCTCTGGCACGCATACACACCCTGGCCAACTGGTTTTCGGCCTTCTGGGGGGCTGGGGAGGCCGTTTTCACTTTCCCCAGGCTTCAGGAAAGCCCCCAGAGCCTGGGAAGAGCAAAAACAGGTGGCCCAACATGCAAACTGGAAGGCCTCTGGAGCCTGGAGGGGGCGAACCCCTCCCCCCGCATGTTTGGTCTTGTGCAGGGGGTCATGTGTACATGTGCAGGTGGATGGGCACGCATGTACGGGCAATAGCGCGTACAGACAATTTTGGCACATATTTAGAAAAAGGTTAGTCATCACTGATTTATAGGGTCTGTCCTGCAGCCATCGCTGTGGCAATATTTCACTAATGTAGGACCCTGGCTTCGCATGGAGCACGGATATACTAATACTCTATAAATCCTAGGCTAGAAATGTTCCCAGGCAAACATCAGCCGAGAGGCTTTGGGCTTCCCCATTCCACATTCACACAAGCTTCTGCAGAACTCCCCAAATATTTGTTGACTCACTAAACAGACAGTCTGACTTGCTTTTTCTCAGAGACACACCACTCACGAGTGAGGTTAATCCTATCCTACCCTTTCAACAAAGGCTCATTGGTGGTGTGTCTGTGTTTTCCCACAAAAGGTGCAGAGATGAGATAAGGCTTGGAATTGGACTGCTCACAGCCAATAGCTCCAAGTTGCCAGGACCCAGGCGCTGCCTGCACTCCTCAAATGGCTGCTCCTGCAAGATAACCTAACACTGTGATATTCGCATTTTGGGTGAGAAAACAAGGGGGAAGTAGGTAAAGGACAAAAGAGGTATACAAATCTTCCTCTTGGAGAATGTTTGAGGCTGAAGATTTCTCAGTCAACAGCCATGAATGAGAAACGAGCAGAATAGGGAGACAATCCCACTTGATCCCCTCGCTTGGGATGAAATGGATCCGAAGCTCATCCAGCAGCCTCTCCGTAAAATTGGTGGGATGTCTTTCAAATTTCGGTCTTTTCCTAAGGGATGGAACTGGTGTGCCTTGGGTCTCCTGCTCGAGCAAGGGATTGGACCTCCAAGACCTCCAAGGCCCTTTCCAGCCCTGTTCTATGTCTTATCAGAAGCCATATATTTAAATATGCAATAATGGCTTCCAACATCCATGTTTCTTCTTTATATCAGCCATATTTACAGCAATTGTCATTCACAGCAGCAATGAGACTAACTGTGAGCAAAAGAACATGACCTCTAGAACAGGCACTGGACAGGAGGCAGACAAAATTTGCATGCACGTGAGGAAAAATTAAACTATAACTGTCAGGCGTGCCTCATTCAGCATCCAAGAAAGGAAACCCCCAACTCCAATTAGAGAAAAGGTACTTTTACTGGATATGAAATGAAAACAGCAAAAGTGAAGCAAGATCTGAAGCAAAAAAGCGCAAATGTGTACATATCAAATGTTTACCAAGGACCCTCCCCTCAGTTACCCCAACCCAATGTCCAATCTGCAACTCCCAAAGGTGTCATGTGGGGTGCATCTTCAAGTGGCCTCATTCAGCTGGTATGCAGAGACGTTTGACCTTGACCAAACCCAAACATGAACCTTCAGCATGGGCAGAAAATGGTGAGAACAAAACTCCCTTTTTTGAGATGTCTTCCCCAGCACGCTTCCCCTCCCGAATACTATGAGCCCCCTCCCTCCCTGTTACTATGGCAGCCAATAGCAAGCAAGTGAGATAGAGGCTGACAATAACTTTTCACCTGACATTTAGATGGCTGGCATATAAATTTAAGAAATAATATGTCTCTTCACCCAAAAATATTATTTGTTAAATATTCAGTTTATACAGTTCTAAAATATAGAACTGTATAAAACCTAATAATATAAATTCAGTACTGTGACCTACAACCAGCTCACAGCAGAGGCTAAAATCCAGGAAAAGCTTCTTTAGGTCGATGGAGGACTCTGAAGAATTTGGAAGCCGAGTGGACCTATGGAAAGCGGCAAAGATCCAACACTGCAGGGAAGCGACGGAGGGGCCGGCAGCCGGTCTGACCAAAGCTGGGGAGAATGGAAATCATTGCACAGGCTGTGCACGGGTACAAGACGCTCCAGAGACGCTCTGAAGAAATGGGGCTATCCGGTGGCTTGTGGCCTTTGCGATTGTGGTGACATGCAGAAGACAACACATATGTATGTACACCTGCCCTTTGTGTCCCAATCAGGGTCTGCTGGTGAAGCTCCTGGCAGCAGGGCAGAAGGCAATGAATGTCGCTAGTTTCTGGCCAAGATCTGTTTAGCGTGTACACGTTTTAATCTTGCATTTTATATTTGAATTTTATGTCTTGTAGCATGCCTTATGTTAATTGTGATGCTTCTGATAGAAACAAACAAACAATACTGTAAAAAAAATCTACCTAGCTAAAAAGATGCGGAGGGAGGGAGTATGATGAGAAGGTGGGGAGGGGAATCATTCACACTCACCCCAGTTAAATAGCAATGTGTCAAAGGGGGGGGGACACAAATGTGTCTTGAACTTTCAAACTTCTAGCATGTTGTGTCAGAATCTGGGTCTCAAGGGGCAACTCTTCATACAGGGAGAGGAGGATCTGGCTGACAGAGCCCATCCACATCAACAGACCTTCCCAGCGCTATCCTGTCCCTGCTCACTTCAAGGGAGATTCACTCTGATGAGGATCAGGGCAGCACAATGATTAGTAGGAGGGAGAGACGGCTGTCTCGGTTGATTGTGGAGATGGTTTACATTTCCTCTCTGCAGAAAGTGCCCCAGAATGAAGGGAAAATATTGATTGCCTATTTTGGGACAGTGACACTTGCTTAATTAGTACATTATTTCTTTTTGCACAACATGAAGCAATGATTTATTAGGCTGTGACTATTTACAGAGTTTAGTACTTTGGAGGTTAAAAACTGTAAACAGTTTCTTTGTGTTCACATAACTTTTCACTGTGAAAGATTGGTGATGTGATCTCTTAATCCAATTTAAACTCACTCATAAGAGCTCTTTGGGACACAGAGGTCCTGAGGCTGGCATTCAACATCCAGGCTTTGGGTGAGGCAGAATAGAATCATGGAGTCATAGGACTGGAAGAGACCTTGGAGGTCTTCTAGGTGCCAGGCCTGCAGCCATCTTTTCTTTTGGATCTTTGGCCTGCCACACTTTCTATTATTCTACTATGCATTTTCTACTGTGGAAAAATGGGAGGGGGGGATTGTACAGAGTGAGATGCTATGTAGCCATAACAAAATTCTTTCTAGAAAGCCAAGGTCATCCTTTGTCTCTGCACCTCTGCACCTGACTGGAAATGGAAGGGTGGAACTGCCAGCCTGGCAGTGGGAGATTGGACCATGGGATGGACTTGTGAGTATGGGGTCAAGATCTTGAACTTTCAACTCGGTGGGGAAAAACAGGAAGCTTTCAGGTTCAGGTTTTCCCAGATGTGCCAACATGGCTCTCTTCATAAATTGGAACTTTGAGCAATCCTTTGCCTTGGACTCTGATTTATTTTTGGACACTATTTGGAACCCTGACACTTTCTTTCTTTCTTTCTTTCTTTCTTTCTTTCTTTCTTTCTTTCTTTCTTTCTTTCTTTCTTTCTTTCTTTCTTTCTTCCTTTCCATTTGGTTGATTGCTCTGAGGTTTGTGCTTGTGCTCCAGCAAGTCTCATTTAAAAATGTTTCATGTTTACTCTTGAAAGGGAATTCTTTTAAATAAATAATGTCCCACTTCAGTTTTTTCTTTCTAAGTAGTTGCCAAGTCTCAGATGCATTCGCAACTAATTCAGTGTCTTCATTTGCAGCAGGTACATTTCAATTGCCTCGATGAGATCAAGCTTTCTCCTTGCTAGACCTTGACTGAATCAGGCAGTTCTGCCTGTCTTCTCTCATTTCCGCTGCTTTCATGGAGAGGAACTTGTGAGGTGCTGAAAAGCAGATCGAAGCCTCCTCTAAGCTGCTGGAAGCTCAGAGTGCTGCTTTGAGAATGGATTCATTATTCGGAATCAGTGAGCAGCTGATGCAGCCTGAGAAACATAGACAACTGGTGGTAGAAAAAGATGATTGGTTCATCGTCTGCCCTTGGGAGGGGGGGGTTGATTAATTTATATATTTATTTGTTTATTATTTTGTTTCCTTTCCCACAAAGAGCTTCCAGCCTCTCCCCATAGTCAGACTTCTAAAGCAGTTCCCAGGTTTCTCTTGCTTGCCTTAACAGAGCCTGCAAAGACCTTGAAACAAAGTCAGCAACTACCCAATTTCAGACTGACCAAGATCTTGGCAATTAAGAGCCCCACGTAGCTCACCCTCCAAGCATCCCCCTGCCAGAGAATCCAAGCTGTGAGGACGCTGCATGCCTCCACTCAATGACAGTGATATTGGAAACATTCGTTTGGTTTATGCCTTCATACAAACTTCCCCTGTTTTGCAGATTCAAATCATGAATTGAAACTTAAGATTGCTGGACGAGCAGGCACAAAAACAGCCAGGAAAGTGATTGAAGCCTGGGAAATGTCAGTCAACAGGAGTGCTGACTTACCACCAGTTTATCAAGTACTTAGCAGACAGCTATCCATCAACATCCCAATCAACAACTAAAAATCCATACACAACCAGGCACATATAAATATCACACACAGAATAGCCCAAAGCACACATTCTGATAGGGAGACGTGCCCTGAGGATGGGCTCCAGCAGGAATCCAAAAGATTAAACCTCTGTTCTCCTGATTGGATCCTAAAATAGTTTTTATTTATTTATTTACTTACACCTCTTCAAATTTTTGCAAACATTTCTACCAACTAATCAAAAAGCAAACAAAAAACAACGACAAATCACAATAGAAAAAATGCTGCATAAGAAAATATGCCATTCACTCCCTTTTCATTCTATTCCTGCTATGGAGCTAGTGGAATTTATGTTAAAAATGCACGGTGTTAGAGAAATTGCTTGAAAGTATGTAGGGAGAAGAGAAACAAAAATGCATGGCAGCAAAGAAGTGTACACAAATATAATAACAATTTGTTTCAAAGTTTTTATTAACCTCACCAGCCTGACACTACAGAAATAGGATGCACGGCATTTAAGAATGGAAAAAAAGAAAAGGAGAGCTATTGAAACAAATCTAGTCATCCTCTTTAATCTCCTTTTTCTGAACTGTCCAGATTTTCTTCTCAGCAACCTGCAGCCCCCCCTGAGTCCCTGATTTGCCTCAAATGTCAGACATTGTAGGATCCAATCTGGGTTTTGGTCACTGGGACCAAAGGTTTTGTCTTCTGAGCTTTCAGACATTATGATTTCTTTTGTGGGGATTCAAAATATATTGGATTTGGCAAGCAAATGCTCTTAACCCCACCCACCCCCAAAAGATTTTTGTATTAAAGGAATTTGTAGCTTTGTGTCTACATTGTTCTTCCCGCCAGCCTTTAAGTGGCTTTTCAGTGTGAAAAATGAGGAACAGGGAAAAACCAAGATAGCAGTCTATTTACATTTAATTTGAGCCTGAAGCTCTTAGCTTGAGAAGGTTGGAAGCTGGCATCTATCTCTCAGGAGTGAAACGCAAAGTACATAAGCGGTGGTAATTATAAACCAAGGGTTTGGTGTAAGATCAGATTTTTATGCTCACTTCCTTAGTCATTAAGTATGCAAACATTTCTGAGGGCTTGGATGATTTCAACAAAATTATGGGTTGAAAGTTTATTGAAGGAGGACGCTCGACAAACCATCCACCAACTGTAACTTTATATGAGAAGAATTATTTGGGGCTCTTCAGTGTGAATACAGATTATGTAGCCTTCCTCCCCCCCCCCCCCCCGGTGCACCTCCATCCCCTCCCCAATATTCTCTGGCTACTCTAGTGTGGTTGTGGAGCAGGGCTTCAACACAATTGAGCTGCCTGATTTGGCATAGAATACCCTGAGCCAAACGTAAAAGGAAGATGCTTGTTCACAGGAGACATTGTACATCTAAAGGTCACGGACTGGAATACTTCATTGTGCCAAAGAGGAATAATTCCTCTTCAGACACATGTGTTCAGAAGCCCAAGCACCACTGTGGGAGATGGAGAATTGTGTGCTGGATCACTGCTGACACCTTGTCCCTGTGGACTTTTTTCATTGGTGGGGGTTTGTCAGAGGTCATGTTGGAAGGATGGCTGAGGGCCCTCAGTTGGCTGTCAGGCTGGCTGGGTTGGTGGAGGACTGGCCGTTTCTTGCAGTTGGTCAGGGATGCTGAGAGATTCTGGTTGTATGCTAATGATGGAAGTTATCTGCCCATTGCAGCTCTGTATGACCCTGGTCACTGTTCCTAGGAATTGTGCCCTGGCTGCTCTCCATCTGAGAGGCCAACCAGGATGTTAGGAGTCTGGGGTTACTGGCAGAGGCCTGGCAAGGGGGCATCACAGTAGAGTGGCAAGGTACTGAGAAACGTCCCTCCACATGGAGGCTGGTTTGCCTTCCCTTCTGCTAGACCTGGACAAGGAAATTATTGACCCCTTTGATGTGGATGCCATCTCCATCTAGGTTGCCTAAGACTGAGGGTTGACTAAAGTGTTGGATATTCCTCCCAACTTGGTATCATCTGCAAATTTGATGAGCTCCCCTTCTATTCCCTCACCTAAATCATTTTATGAAGATGTGGAAGAGTTCTGGACCTAAGATGGAACCTTGGGGTGCCCAACTGTTTCCTTCCTTCCATGCAGATATAGTTCCCTTGAGGACTACACATTGAGTGCAGTTGGTCAGCCAGTTATGAATCCATCTAGTGGCAGTGTTATCTAACTCACATTTTTCTATCCTATCAAGAAGTAGGTTGAGGTCTGCTTTGTCAAATAACAATGATATCTAAGTAAATAAGGTCCCTAATCCAGTCCCTTTTTCATGAGATGGCCATATAAATTTGATGAATAAAATATACTCTCACTAAAATGTCTAATTCTGTTAGCCGATTTTTTTTAAGTAATAGCCCTGTGTAGATTTTCTCTGACAAATTCTTTGTACGTCTGAGTCTGAGTATTGAAAGGTGAATTTCCTAAATTACCAAATCATGCTGAAGGAACCTTCAACTTTCCTTCTTTGCAGAAGATCAAAAGGAGCCACTGCCATTTTAAAAGAAGTGGAGAGAGAAAGAGACAAATGCAAGGTGTCTCTTTTGAAAAGGGTGGCAGGTCAGAGGCAACCCCAGGACAGCCAAATGACCACCTTCCCTTACAGACCAGAAAAGACAGTAGACCATCCAACCCCCCTTCCTCCTGGGTGGCATGGATCTCCAGGTGGCTACCTGCCCCAGAGATGACCTACTGCACGCCTTGGGGTACAAGTGCTGGGGGAGGAATGGAAGTTGGGTGCAATCATGGGGGAAGGAGTGGGGCTCAGGATGGAGTAGCTGCAATCTGCCATTTTTCAGGCCCTTGGATTTTAAAAGTCTATTTAAAAGAACTGTTGCCTGTTTAATGGTAGACAGGAAGCTTGCTACTTGAGACTTTTTCCAGCCTTGCCAAACCAATAATCTCTAACCAGTGAGCCTTTCTCCCTCTCCAGTGGGCACTTTCCTTTGTCTCTCAGCCAGAACCATGGAGCGAGAGAGCCATGGAGAAAAGGAGGGAGGAGACGGAAGGGCTGCTGCTGATTTACAGACTTCTCTCTACTCAATCCACAAGCGTTTGCTGGAGGAAAGTAGTCGGATGAAGTGCCCCAGAAGGACCCATAAACTTTATGCACAGAGCTTTAACTCAGAGGAAAAGAGACTCAAAGGATGGAGCAACAACCAGGGCGGAAACTGCAAAGCCAAAGCCATGGGCCTCGGGGCCCCCTTGGCTTCATGGTGTCGTCTGCCCTCGGGATGTTTGGTAAACCAAACAGGGCCTTTTCCCCATGATGCTCCTGATGCTCAACAGACAGCTCAACTTTTATATGTAGTATCCTTTTCCTTGCTACCAACGGAACAGAGAAGGGCCAAAAAGTCAAATATAGGTATGCTGTGGAAGAACTTCAACAATGTTAATGTTTTGGCCCAGGGCTCCTGAGCATAGCAAGAGGTCCAAGCAGTGCGGCTCTTGTTTAGCAATCGAGGAAGCTTTCAGCAGAGGGTCTTGAGAGGAAGCTGTCAGGCAGCTGAAGCCGGCTGAAACAGTCTGAGATTCAATGGGCGAAACCCAGCAGAGTTAGGGAGTCTATTGGATCTTTTGCCTTTTTATAACCAGTTTGCCACCAGGTGTGTGTCTGGGAGCCGGGAGGCCTATTTCTCTTATTCCATTGTAGAACTGTCTGCTGTTGTTGCCTGAGATCAGAAGGGCCAATGTTAGAAAGAATTAAAAGGTTAAAATTTCCTATCCAGTTGTGTCTGACTCTCAGGAGCGGGACTCATCTCTGTTTCTTAACTGAGGGAGTCTGCATTGTTTGAAGACACTTCCGGGGTCATGTGGCCAGCATGACTATATGCTGAGGCACATGGAACCCTGTTACCTTCCCCACAAATGACACCTATTAATCTATTCACATTTGCATGCTTGCAGACTGCTGAGTGGGCAGGAGCTGGGACAAGGAACAGGAGCTCATCCCATTGCCCGGCGCTCAAGTCTTGAACCTGGACTGTTAGCTTTTCAGCTGGCAAGCTCAGTGTCTTTAACGGCTGAGCCATCACAGTTAAATATCAATAATAGAATTACTGAGCACCAGGCTTAAGTCTAGGAAACAAGTTTGGGATAACCCAACACAATTTTATGATCTAGATGAAGAATGACAATCACTATAACCAAACAGATTATGCAGATCCAACAAAACCACTTCCAAGAACGAAAAATATGGTGCCACCTGAATGGAATTTGGACAGGCCGTGCCAAAACTAAGGCAAAGCTCTTGAAGTGGGGAATGGGCGAGAGCCCACAATGGGACTGTGGGGCATTGGAACAAACTGTAACGCCCATAGTTCAAGACTGTCTCCTCAGGAAATTCCAAAGCACCTGGGATGATCCCACCACAGCCACACCACAGGCAGTTAGATGGTGCTTTCCTTAGATGTAGGAAAGATGTGACATCTATCCTACTGTGATTCTATTGTGCCATACTGTACAGCATGCATGCATGCATGCATGCATACATACATACATACATACATACATGTGTGTGCATAGAACGTATGTATGTATGTATGTATGTATGTATGTATGTATGTTGTATTTGTGCTGATATGCCCATATTTGGGCATACCAGGGGTTGTAACACAAATGTATGTATGTATGTATGTATGTATGTATGTATTTGTGTTACAATCCCTGGTATGACTAAATATGGGAGGAAGGTCACTACTCCCTCTTTCTGTCCTTCGGCTTATCACAGAAGACCATGCAGGCAGAAAACCATATTTTTATTTTTAATGTTGCCTTTTTTTTTATATTTGTGTTCAAATCCCAGTAAGGGTATGGCTAGCTGATGAGAGCTAATTAGCTCGAAATAGATCTATACTAGTCTCCCTTTATTTATTTATCAGTACAAATATAACACAAATATAAAATATACTCCCTCTTTCTGTCCTTCGGCTCATCACAGAAGACCATGCAGGCAGAAAACCATATTTTTATTTTTAATGTTGCCTTTTTATATTTGTGTTTTATTTGTACTGATAAATAAATAAATAAATAAATAAATAAAGGGAGACTAGTATAGATCTATTTCGAGCTAATTAGTAACACAAATACATACCTATTTCCCTGGCTCAACTGATAAGGAGGCGAGCCTGTGGCTTAGTGGCTAAGACTCCTGCCTAAGATATAATACAGCCCAGGTTCAAATCCCAGTAAGGGTATGGCTAGCTGATGAGAGCTAATTAGCTCGAAATAGATCTATACTAGTCTCCCTTTATTTATTTATTTATCAGTACAAATACAACACAAATATAAAAAGGCAACATTAAAAATAATAAAAATAACACACATTATAGAAAATATATATGTGTGTGTGTGTGTGTGTGTTGCAATTGTACTGATAAATAAATAAAGGGAGACTAGGATAGATCTATTTCGAGCTAATTAGCTCTCATCAGCTAGCCATACCCTTACTGGGATTAGAACCCGGGCTGTATATATCTTAGGCAGGAGTCTTAACCACTAAGCCACGGGTTCTCTTCCTTATCAGTTGAGCCAGGGAAATAGGTATGTATTTGTGTTACAACCCCTGGTATGACTAAATATGGGAGGAAGGTCACTACTCCCTCTTTCTGTCCTTCGGCTTATCACAGAAGACCATGCAGGCAGAAAACCATATTTTTATTTTTTACTGTTGCCTTTTTATATTTGTGTTGTAATTGTACTGATAAATAACACAAATACATACATACATACATACATACATACATACATACATACATACATACATACATACATACATACATACATACATATATATATATATATATATATATATATATATATATATATATATATATATTCTATAATGTGTGTTATGATGGACTCCCTTGTTGCAGACACTGCTGGAGGTAAAGCCAATAAACACAGTGTGTTTGTCTTCAACAATGGAATCAGAGTTGCACTTTGTTGGTTTTATTTTTCCCATTTGGGCAAGGGAATTCCTTCCTTCCTTCCTTCGGACTTTTCTTAGACTTTCAGGAAAGTCTATTCCTCCCTTTTGTTCAGTAGACCAACTTTTTAAACATAACTTTATCTTAAATGACAGATATTGAGACTCCTAGATTTTTAAAAAATCATCTCCATCTGGCATTATCAATAAGTTGGTTCATTCTTAGCACAATGTTTTATTGCAGTTGTTTCTTATATTGATCCTCTTGAATTAAAAAGACTGGAGCAAAGGTCAGTGACTTAGCCTGGGAAAAAGAGCTTCCCAGAGTCAAACAGCGAACATGAAAACGTGTAAATTAATCAAGTGAGTTAATGCAATGCATCCATTTAATGTTTCATTTTTTTCAGGTTAACAAAATTCCACTACTTTGTTCCCACAAAGAATATGCCCAAGCAAAAAAACCAAATTATTGTTTAATGTGATGATTTGGTACGCCTAAAAGTGCTAAGATGAGGGATGAATTCCCACAACATATGCTTCATCACCCTGTTTTAACCTGATCTGGCATGTTGTATGAACCTGGCCATATTGTTGATGGACACGAGGCCTGAGCCTCTATGCTTATGGAGATCTCAGCAGCCTGATAGGAGGACCTAAATTGGAGCACAACATGAACCCAATATGGAGAGTGAAGGACTTTTCTCACTGTACACAAACAAATGTCTAATTTCTAGCTTTGCAATAGCCTGGACCGCTTAATGGCAGCAAAGGAAGAAACAGCAAGAATAATTCCTGGCCTTCAGCTATAAATACAACTATATGTTTGTGGTGATCTGGGATTCACGGATATCTGCTTATTACTTCATTGAAAGTATAATGTTGAAAAGTGATGGAAACAAGAAATGCCAGGAGAGAAGAGGGAATAAAGGTCACAAGAACAAAAGAATAATGGCAGCAGGGAGAACAAAGAAATAAAATAACACTTTAATTTTGAACCATCAAATGGTAGTTTTTAAAAAGTCAGAAATCTGAAATTACATTTTTTTAAAAATGTTCCCGGTGATTCCATTTATGCATGAACGCTAAGTCTTTTCCCATCATGTTTAAAGCCAACTTGAAAGAGCCTCTCCTCCTCCCTGGGGGTTCTGGATTTTACGCTTTCTGTTCCTGAAGTGTTTCCTTTTTCTTCTCCTGCCCTGAAAAAGGACGATAAGCTATTGATTGGACTTGCTGAGAGAAGATGAAGCCTCTTTAATTACTTCATTAGTTCTCTGCATGTTGAGGGGTGGATTAATGAACAATTAAGTCCAGGCTAATCACAAGAGTGCATTCCTTGCCAAAGGTTTGCCAACCAGAGTAAACCACAATCAAACCAGTTTTCAGAGTAGGGGATGAGAAGCGGGACAGATGTTTAGAAGGAAAGGAAAGAAATAGTCCCAGGATCTGCTACTGATTGCTTAATACCCAGCGAGGGCCCTTCAGACTCGTATTCTGCTAAACAACTGTAGTTGCAGTCAACCTACGACCACAGTTGCTAAGTAAGTAGCACCATTGTTAAGTGAATCTGACATCCCTAATGCTTGTCAGAAGGTTGCATGACCCAGGACACAGCAACCGTCATAAATGTGAGTCAGTTGTCAAGTATCTAAATTTTGGTCACCTGACCATGGGGGTGCCACAAAGGTTGTACGAGTGAACAATGGTGATAAGTAACTTTTTTTCTGTTCCATTGTAACTTTGAATGGAACAAACTGTCATTAAACAAACTGTGCTAAGTTGAGGACTACCTGTAACACAACATGGGAAGGACCTCAAGCTATAACTGTCTGTGATCTTCTGATGAGACCTTCCTGGCCTTCTTCCTACAAGCCAAGGCATTTCCTTCCTTGCACCCAGGACTTTTGCAACTGGCCAAGCACCGAAAGCCCAGCAGCAGGATCCTTCCTTTCTGGTCATCAGACTGGAGGACTGGAATCATACTGGGCTTGGTTGGAGCTGGAGGTAGGGCTCTGCCTGGCAATGTCTCAGAAACCCTGAAAAAAAGTGGTCTCTATAGATCAGGGGTCACCAACCTTTCGGACCTCAGAGACCACTAAATTCATAATTTTAAATCCCTCGGTCCATTAGTTGGTCCACCTAGAGGCTCAGAGGGCTGAGATGGTCAGCCAGTCCTAGGCCATGATGCAGTCCCACTGGAATGAGGCCCTCCGGCTCTTCGCCACCAGCAGCGCTTCCCTCCAGCCTTCGCCCAAAGCCCTGCACCAGGAGGCTGAAGCAGACCCCAAATCAGAATTTCTGCCCCCCTCTGCCCCACACAACAAGACCCCGAGGGGGTATACTCTCTGCAGCAACTCAAGCATTCACTGCACGTATCGGGTCCAGTGGTCATAGTTTGAGGACCCCGATTTAATGCAATATAAAAAATGCAAATAATTTTTCCGTGGACCACCAAACTTTTCTCACAGACCACCAGTGGTCCATGACCACCAACTGGTCAGATCATCTTCCTGCCAGCCGCATTTGAGTGGGGCAAACAGAGGGGAGAACTGTGGGGAGGCGCAGAGGGCAGTGGATAGCCTGGGGGTGACTGGGAACACAGCAGCATGCCAGGATTGAGATAAGGGCAGCAGAAGAGAAGCATCTTGGATACCTGGGAATGTGCGTGTGGCAGGCACAAAGGCTGGCTCACCTAAATGCCGAGTGCTAAACACAGGTTCACACATCATGCACTACCCAAGAAATCAGGGTAAACTTTCACAGGAGGGCTTGGTTCACCCAAGATGCCCACTTCAAGGCTGCATTCCCACCCGCCCTGAATCACAGCCTTCTCAGACCAATATCAGCAAACTCAAGGTTTGGGGGGGGTGCAACAGAAAGAGAATCCAGTTGGAGGGTTCCCCCTATACAAAAAAATGAAGAGGGAGGATCCTGGGGTGGGGTGGGGAGAAAAGCCAGCAAAACAACATTCGGGAGGGGTTTGGTTGGCTATCTAAGCAGAGACAAAAGAACAGAGTGCGGAAATCAAATATTCTCAAACAAAGAGAGAGAGAAATAATGAAGTTTGGTTGGATTGGCAAGAGAAGATACTAAATTAATTAAGTTTTCAAGCAAAACCGTTTCCTAATAATTGAATAAATATGCAAAATTTGCAGGAATATATTTACTGGTGACATGAAAAAAATTAATGATTTGCTTTTTATGAAATTAGCATACTGTTGGAGCAGAAAGCTAGGTATTCAGAAGAGTGGCACTGTGTTGTGAGGCTGAGATCACATCTTCCTACTCTGCTCTGGTTCCTTAGCAAGCCAGCAATCTTGCCCTATGACCAAGTCCCTTCTGTAAAAATGTCATTTCTGCAGAATGTGGGTTGAAAATATTTGGACTTTGGGGCTCAGTCCACCCTCTGCCTTGTATTCAGTTGTCACTCAATCCTAGATCTGACATAGGTCAATAGGAGTCATTTTAACTTATTAGTGTCCAGGTGATGCCAACCCCCCTAAGACGATGCCTACATCCCTCCTCAAGTTTCTACGGTTCCTATCAGCGGGAGGGGATCCTCACAGAGTGAGGCAGGGCAGAGTGGAACCTCCAGGCAGAGTGGAACTGTCCTGGGGCACCTGAAGTCTTCTGCATGAAGAACAAGTTACTCTGCCACAAACTGAAGAAGCTTCTTGAACGAGAAACGAAATGTTTTCAAGGAAACAAGAAAGTCCAGTTGCCTTTTTGAAAAAGCATCTTTGGGACAACCACGACCTGGGTGATTGAGAATTTCCATGGACTCTGAGTCACACATGCGTTCAGTCAGATCTGGAGAAAGGTGGTTCTTCCCATAGAGCTGTAAAAGACTGAGTGAATTCCTTGCCAGGCATTTATACTGTACTTGGTTACATAAGCAGGAAACACACCTGTGTGTGTGGAAATAGATAAAGCAAAGAGCTTAGTCAAATATCTGTGCCGGCATCCTATAGCAATGAGCATTTTGAGCAAGCTTTATTTTAAGGACCTTTGTGGTTTTCCTATCATCCTTCCCCACTCTAAGAGCATGTGTTCATTATTGCATCTACTCTCTGCGAAAAGCAGGAAAACTAATTAAGCCACCCACCCATGAGGAGCAGCTCCCCATCTTAGCAGTCTATGGATGAAGCGCCAAGATCACACATTCTTACAACGTCTTCGCTTTCACCCGCTCCACTTCTGATTCTGTGTGGAGAAATGCATTGTTTCAGCCAGCAATGGCTCTCTCTTTCCTTTGTTTTTCTGCCCCCACCCACCCACCCCCATGCGGGTGCTTTTGGAAAATTAATTTGGCATCCTGCAATGTCTGCTTCTTTCTCGCCTTGCTGAAGAAGTAATCCAGCCAAGAGCGGGACTGGTAAATCTCAAGTGTCATTAGGTGGGTAAAAGTTTAATAATGTCTCTTAGCGTTTTTCTGCCTCCAGTCATCGTGTAAATTATGGAGTAATAAACCAGCAGGAAGGCTCTAATCAAAGGCCCGGCAAAGGGAGCCCAGATTAAAACTCCCACCCCCACCTGGGAGGCCCAGATCCATCCTTTCTCTCCTGTCAAGCTCGGCTCATCTCCAAGCTCCTGGTAGGGCCCTTTTCATCTGATCGTTTGAGATTCATCTGCTCCTTCTTTTCCAATGAAAATCCGGCAGAAGGAGTCTGCAGCAGTTCATCTCAGCCTTGGGGGAGCCCATCTTCAAAAGCCTGTCAGTCACAGAGCTTCCTGCTGCCCTCGGTTGAGTCAGCCTCACCTTTCGTGAGGATAAATGAGGGGGGGGGCAGAACTTCGAACTGAATTGAATGAAGCTCCCCTTCCCTGACAAAGGGCAGGATCCCCAGACGTGCAGCTAAAGACCACATGCCAAAGAAAGCATTCTGAGTTTTCACCTCAACAGAAAAGTAAAACAGTTGGGTGGCTGATCAGCATGTCCCCTCCATGCATACTATTTCCCTGCATTATCCAGCCATTCAGCAAAGGAGGCAGCCCCGAATGTCAGAAGAAACACAACAGGAGGGATCTCACTTTCACACCCCTCAGCCCTGGCATTTTGGGAGGAGATTTTTCTCCCCTTCTTCTCAGCCCACAGTGGAGGCAGCTTAGTGTTGTCTTTCATACCTGTCTTGCCACGGACACAACCTGGCATGCTTGATCAATGATGTGACTGATGACTGGTAAGGGGCTGGGATCAGCTGCCCAGCTTTTATTTATTTATGTTTATTAAATTTATTTGCCACCCATCTCTTACCAAAACGACAATAAAACCAAACTTTGATTGGTTGCTGGAGGCTGCTGCTGTCACACACATTCCCCTCCCAGGTCCAGTTGTCTACGGAGTATCTGTGAGCTTTCAAAGTGCACTGGCTTATTTTTTAAACATGGGTTTGGCACTCCTTTGAACAGGCACCAGATCTGCGGGGGGGGGGGTGTTGTAATCCTGTGCCTCATAGAAGCTTAATTTTCTACACTAAGAAAGTGGGCTTGGTTCTGAGGCTGGCTGCATAGTCAATCATCAAGGTGTGTATGGCAGATTTTTGGCTTGTTTTGCCACAGTGTTTCCCTTTTTTAAAAAAAAGTTTTTTGTTTTTTATTCTCTTACATACAGTTATAGGTATACATTGACATAGTTGTTATTCTTCTTTCCATTTGTCACTTTTGTGCTTTTGTTGTTCCATTCAGAAGGTTATAATATACAATTTGGGTTGCTTTGTTTACTATCCCATCCACCTGTTTTGACACCACCTTCTTTTCCTTTTCTTTTCTCCCTCCCTTCCTTCTCTACTTCCTTCCTTCCCTCCTTTCCCTTCCTTCTTCCCTTACCTCTCTCCTACTCCTACTCTTCCCCTTCCCCTTCCTACCCTCTCTCTTTCTCTTTCTCTCCCTTCCACCCTCCTCTCCTTACCTCTTTCTTCCTTCCCTCCTCTTCCTCTCATCTTCTCTCCTCCTCTCTTCCTTTCTTTTTCTGTTGTTGTGGTTGTCTCTTTCGGCTCTCAATTTATGTTTTCCTGGGATGTGTGTCTGCCACAAAGTGTTTCCTGTGGCAGACATTTTGGCATGGAAGAGAGAGAGAGGGACATGTATGTTGAAACAGGAGCAGCATCCCCAGGACAGCTTTTTAAAAAAAAGAGCTTAACCACCAATAAATTGCTGGAAGAATAGAACCAGGCCTCAAAAACAAGAGAGGAGATTAAGAGAACCACAGAAGCCGAAATGCCTCAGAGAGTCAAACCCACCTGCTAGTCCACCTATATATAAATGTCTACTTAATAGGGTTGCCAGGTCTGCTTCCAAAAAATAGCAGACAAGCAGGGGGGGGGGGGAGTTTAAGTAATAAAAAATAATTATGTTTATAATGCTTCAACGAAATCTTTGGTTTGACAAATTCGCGCTCTACATATTAAGGCTACTCATTGAACCTCAAATGATGATACGTTATTGAGTGTTCCAAAACATACCTATCCAACTAAGAAAAAAGTATAATATAAAAATAATAGGTAAATGCGAGTTAAGAAAAATGGTATGTGAATAATTTTATATACTTTTATTAAATGTCTTGTGAAACAATTGAGTATGATTAATAATTTTTTTGGAGAATCAAGTTCAATGGATATTCGATCTTTGTCTCATTCTAACTTATGGGGGGAAAAAAAGACAAAACGCCATTCTCCTATCCTTATTCTCTTAGACTGTGCAGCTTTAGATTACGTACCATTTCATCATAAAGCTTTTGAATAAAAAAAATGTCCACTATTTTGTGAAAAAAAAATAGTGAGCATAATGTGAAAGAAGCGGACTGTCTGCTCAAATAGTGGACACCTGGCAACTCTACTACTTAGATGTGACATAAAGCAAATAAAACGTCTGGTAAACTGGATGCAAAACTTCAAAGAAACACTTCCAATTCAAAAACGGAAAGAACTGTGGAACAAATCTATAAAATTTATCACATGTTATGGTTTGAGAAAGAACTGGTATAAAATATTTTACACAGGATATGTAGTTAATCGATTTTTATTTCAGTCACAGATCACCATATAGGTAATAAATAGCAATTACACTAAACAGAAATAAAAATAAAAATCATATTGATTGAGTAAGTAAGGTACATATAAAAGCATTAAGATAAAACTACAGGTACACAAAAATGCTTTAAAATTACGATTGAATTTTATAATGAATAAGGTAAATGCTATAAAGGGCGTAAATAATATTAGAATGTATAAAACACTATGAGAATATAAGGTTGTGTTAACTTATTCGGGTAGCCCTTATGACAGGGGTGTCCAAACTTGGGAACTTTAAGACTTGTGGACTTCAACTCCCAGAATTCCCCAGCCAGCCTGGGGAATTCTGGGAGTTGAAGTCCACAAGTCTTAAAGTTCCCAAGTTTGGACACCCCTGCCTTATGACCACAGTTGGGACTGAAACTTCAGTTGCTGAGGAAAGTAATCGTTAAATGAGACAGGCACAATTTTACGACCTTTTTTGCTTCAGTCACTAAGTAATAACTAACAATCACCATGATTGTTTAGTGGACCAAATGGTTCTTAAGCAAATCCAGCTTCTCCCATTGACTTTGCTTGTTGTAGGAAAGTCACAAATGACGATCACATGCAACCATTGTTGCCATGTGCCCAATTTTGATCATGTAACTGTGGAGATGTTGTGGCAGTTGTAAGTCACTTTTTTTTTAGTACCGTTGAGACTTCAAATGGTCACTAAATGAATGGTTTTAAGTCAAGGACAATTTGTGTTAAGTCTAAGGCCTGTTGGAATTAAGAGCATTATGTTCCAACCAATTATAACAAAGAAAAAGCAAAATGAAACATAGAGTGATATTTGCATATTTAAAAGGAGAAATAAGGGGAAGTGAGGGGGAGAGAGAAAATATATTTAGTTATAGAAGCCTAGTTAAGGCTCACTTGGAGGAGTTCTTCATGCTTAATCATAGCTCTGTCATAAAACTGGATGGATTGTCAAAAATTGTTGCCACCCGATCCGCTATTAAGAGACCAAGGCAGCCTCTAGTCTTTCTGGATATTGTGGTATACGTGGGGAACTATACATTTATTGCAGATTTCTATTTTTTTTAAAAGGCAATGCCGTGTGGCACATGGCCCACCATTTCCATCTGAGCTGCAGCAGAGAAGAGGAGAGGACATTCTCAGAAGCAAGAGCAAAAGCTCTTCAGGTGTTTGGGGTGAGAACATTGTAAACCTTATAACATTCAAGAGCAACCATTTTTATATGGGTTCACAGAATCAATAGATGGTGGAGCCTTTCTGAGATCATTTTGCAGTCATATCTCTGTGTCACGTTGCTTACAGATGCCTTGGCCTGCTCAAATCCTGTTGGAATAAATACATTGCTAGGAAATACGCAATGGCTTAGGCTGACACCAAGTAATTTTCACCAACAAACCTGGAATTTGTTTTGAAAAATCAAAGAAGCCAATAATCCAACAATCCAAGCCAATAACTATTATGTACTGTTCAAGTAGGACCATTACAGAATAATTACAGAATTAGAAGACCTTTGAGGTCTTTTAATCCAATCCCCTGCTCAAACCATTACTTCAATTAAAGGTTAACTTGCCAGCTGTTTCCACAGCCCGATTGCAATGCCCTCACAGCCCACTGGTCTAGAAAGCATCTTTGAAAAGACCATTTTTCATTATTAATAATTAAATCATTATTTATACACTTATTTATTTTGGCTGAAGTAGAAATGGTGGCTCCATCAATAACAGCCAAAGGGGACACGTTATAGAGTAGTAATTGGCAGCAAAGCCACGAAAACAAATCCCAAAGTTGGAAAGACGACAAGCAAGGTCACCAAGGATGAAGCTCCTCCCAGCTAAAGCAAGCAGGCACCCATGTCAGGTAGCAGAAATAGAGGCCGGCGCCAGAGACTTTGTGCCACTTTAAGGCTCAGCATCACCCTGGCAATCCACTCCTGTATTTTTACCAAGAAAACCACATAGATGGACTGTTAGATATTAGCATATATCGCAGCAAGTCTCCTCTCTGGTCCGCCGCCACGGCTGGAAACAGGTATCGTTCTGATTGGTCGAGAGGCGTACCCGATTCCTATAAAAGGGGAACCCTCCGGCCACAGAGTGAGCGGGATCACTACTACTACTAATAAAGAGCTGATAAGTTACTACGTGTCCGCAGTCTGTTCTCTCGTTGCCCAAATCTAACATTGGCGACGAGGATGGGATCGAGAGACAGATAGGACGAAGAAAGCTACTTCAGAATCTCAGGATTCGATCCAGCCCAGGAATTCGGCAGAAATTCCGGCAGCCATCTCAGGACACCGCAGCGCGGCAAATTCAAACGAAGAGAAGATGGCGATGCACACACCACCCGCTCCATTCGACCCAACGAACGACGAATGGGAGGCTTTCATGATTCGCTTCGAGTGCTTTCTCGAAGCAAACGAATACACGGGGATAACAGATGCAAGAAAGAAAAACATTTTCCTCGGCTACTGTGGGCAAGAAGTCTTCAACACGGCCAGAGACCTCACCGCGCCTACTCCGATACAAGCAGTATCATGGACGGCGTTGCAACAGACCTTACAGACTCATTACGCGCCAAAACCTTCCCACCACGTTTGCCGCCAGGAATTCAACACGCGGAACCAGAAGGCGGGAGAATCAATCAACTAATATGTTGCAGCCCTACGTAAAGCAGCAACTCACTGCGAGTTCAGGGATCTGGACGAGCATATCCTGGCAAGATTTGTTTGTGGGTTAAGGGACATTTCGCTACAAAAAAGGCTGTTGGCCAACCCAAATTTAACCCTACAAATAGCGCTAAACGAAGCAAGGGCATCCGAGTCAGCGGAAAGATCATCGGAAAGCATACAACGCGGATTCAACATAAGCCAGCCAGCACCCAGACAAACCAGAGTCCACTACGAGGACACCAACCCCGACTACGAGGATTCCGACTTCGAGGACAGTCACCTGATGCGGAGCAGTCACATGAGGCCTGGGGGGAGACCCGGATTCCGTTTGCCGCCCTGCGCAAGCTGCGGAGGGAATCACCCCCGGTCTACCTGCCGGTTCAGGAACGTTGTTTGTTCACACTGCAACAAACTTGGGCACATCGCACAAGTGTGCCGGAGCGAAGTCCCTGACTCACAGCAGCCGCCTACGTACCGCCAACAGAAGCCCAACCCAGGGGCTTGGCGAAATCAAAAAGGGCGCCCAGAGAGAAATCCACAAGTGTTTACCCAGAGAGACAATTCCCAAAGAGCTGAAAGGGCGTATTCCCAGAGAGATTATACACAAAGAGCGGAAAGAGCGTTCTACCAAGACGCTCAACGAGAGTATTTTCAGGATACAGATGCTGAGATAGAGTTGACCCAGAGAGAGGAATTGCGAACGTATCTCACCACAATAAGTCAGGTCCGCACCAAGCGGCCTAAAAAGCTGAAAGTCACAGTCCTCTTGGAGGGCTCTCCTTGCGAGCTGGAAGTTGACACAGGATCGTCCCTGATGATCATTTCATGGGCATCCATGAAACAGGCTATCCCTAGCCTCAAAAAGAGCCAACTACGTGCACCAGACATCCTGCTACGAGACTAGCAGGGGAACCGAGTCCCCATCGTGGGCCAAGGCACATTCCAAATCCGTTTCAAGGACATCGTAGCCCAGCTGCCCGTGACCATCGCCAGCGCACCGTTACAGAACCTTCTAGGACTAGATTGGTTTGAAGCCTTGGGGCTAGAAGTCACCGGGATCAACGCCGTGGAGAACAGCAGCGCTAAGCAGATTTTTAAGGAGTTCGAGGATGTGTTCAGCCCCGGTCTTGGTAAGTATGTGGGTAAACCAATCTCATTCAATTTAGACTCCAAAGTGGCGCCAATCCGACTTAAACCGAGACGAGTGCCTTTTGCACTCCGCCCAAAAATAGATAAGGAGATAGATAAGTTAGTTGAGCAAGGAATCCTTGAGCCGGTGGATCACGCGCGCTGGGAAACTCCCATTGTGACCCCAGTCAAGCCAGATGGGTCAGTCCGCATCTGTGCGGACTATAAATGCACAATTAATGTCGCGCTACAACAAAGCGCATACCCTGTGCCAGTAGTACAACACTTATTGCACTCGTTGGGGCCAGGAAAGATATTTGCTAAATTAGACATGGCACAAGCTTACCAGCAGTTGCCCATGGATAGCGCCACAGCGGAGGCCCAAACTATAGTGACGCATAGAGGAGCATTCAAATGCAACCGGCTACAATTCGGTGTGAGTATTGCTCCAGGTCTGTTCCAGAGCGTCATGGAACGGCTTTTGCAAGGGATACCAGGAGTCGTCCCCTATTTCGACGACATCTTGGTGTCCGCTGCAAACGAGGAGCAACTATTAAAAAGAGTCAGAACTGTTTTGGCCAGAATCAGAGAAAAGGGCCTCCGCCTCAAAAAAGAGAAATGCCAAATTAATGTGCCTAGCGTAGAATTCCTGGGATATAGAATTGATGGTCAGGGAATACACCCCACTTCAAAGAAAATTAAGGCGATCCAGGACGCCCCCACACCACGAAATCATACTGAGTTGCAGGCCTTCCTCGGACTACTTAACTTCTACAGCGTTTTTCTGAGACAGAAGGCGACCGTTGCTGAGCCATTACATCGACTACTCCAGAGGAACGCAACATGGAGATGGGGATGATCCGAAGCAGCAGCTTTTGCCGCAGTAAAGCGCCTGCTCACCACTGACTCGCTGCTAGTACAATACAGCCAGACGCTACCGTTGGTATTGACCTGCGACGCATCACCATTTGGAGTCGGCGCAGTCCTTAGCCACAGGATGCCAAACGGGAACGAAGCACCCATCGCCTTCTACTCCAGGACTCTTTCATCAGCCGAAAGGAATTACAGCCAGATGGACAGGGAAGCGTTAGCTGCTGTAGCTGGAGTGAAACGTTTCCACGAATACCTCTACGGCCGCGATTTTGAACTGATTACAGATCACAAACCGCTGTTGGGACATTTGGCGGGAAACCGCCCCACACCAGTCTCCCTTTCTCCACGCATGACCAGGTGGACTATTTTCCTGGCTGCATACTCATACAAGCTAATTCATCGACCGGGCTCCACTCTAGGACATGCAGACGCACTCAGCCGTTGCCCACTTCCGGATCTCTTGCCAGACCCCACTCCCGAGGTACCGGTGTTGTTAATTGACTGTTTGGACTCAGGACCGGTTTCTTCCTGCGACGTTGCCAGATTCTCTGCTAGGGACAACATAATAAAGCAAGTTCAAACCTGGGTTTGGAGGGGGTTGCCGAAGGGAAACGTGGGCCCAGAATTCAAGTTATTTTGGGGGAAACGTGATGAGCTTTCAGTATTGCAAGGTTGTTTATTGTGGGGGGATCGAGTTGTTATTCCGTATGCGTTACGTAGAAATGTATTAGAGGCATTACATGTGGGGCATCCGGGGATCGTTAGAATGAAGGCGTTAGCAAGAAGTTACGTTTGGTGGCCCAACATGGACAAAGAAATAGAGGAATGGGTGGCCACTTGCGATCCATGCCAGGAATCGAGACCAGCACCCCCGGAAGCGCCCGCCACAGAATGGGAGAAGCATAAAGCACCCTGGTCGCGAATACACATCAATTTCGCAGGGCCAGTCCAAGGTCAGACTTTCCTTATAGTTGTGGATGCATACTCCAAATGGCTAGAAGTAGTCCTAATGACTTCAACCACGGCAGAGGCAGTCATTAAGGTTCTACGGCGACTTTTCGCCACTCATGGCCTGCCCGACCTACTGGTCTCCGATAATGGGCCCCAGTTCACGGCCATGCAATTTGAAACGTACTTAGCAGGTCAGGGAATTCGGCATGCCCTCGTCGCGCCATTCCATCCGGCATCAAATGGACAGGCGGAGAGAATGGTGCGATCCGCAAAAGAGGCCCTCGCTAGGATGGGTCCAGGTGATTGGCAAACACGCATTGACCATTACCTACTAATTCAACATATTACCCCCAGCGCAACGACGGGTAGAAGCCCTGCTGAACTACTCATGGGCCGCCGTCTACGGTCTCACCTGGACCGTCTTCACCCTAATTACTCTGCCACCACGCCCCCAGACTCTACGAGCAAAATTCGGAGTTTTAGCATAGGGGATTCAGTATACGCCCACAACTATGCAGGGGGAACATTGTGGATGCCGGCAAGGGTCATTGGCATCACGGGTCCACGATCGCCTCCACCAAGCTAGAGCTTGAAGATGGACGGAATTGGAAAAGGCACATCGATCAACTACGGGGTCGCCTGGCACACTCAGACCTGCGGGCTGACAATGAAATATATCTGCCAGCACAAAGTCAGCCACTCGAGAGCCCCAACACAGAGAACCACGACATCTACGAGCCCAGGGTAGAACAAGGGGTCGAAAAAGAAACCGAACAACGCCAAAGCAACGAAAGTCTGCAGACCCCCAAACGCAAAGCAGAGAAAGCAACCGATCCTGAAACCACTCCAGATCAACCGGAACTGCGACGTTCTACCCGTGTTAGGCAAACACCAACGTATCTTAAGGACTATGTGACCAACCAGAATGCGCTGTCTAAGAGGGGAGGGGTGTTAGATATTAGCATATATCGCAGCAAGTCTCCTCTCTGGTCCGCCGCCACGGCGGGAAACAGGTATCGTTCTGATTGGTCGAGAGGCGTACCCGATTCCTATAAAAGGGGAACCCTCCGGCCACAGAGTGAGCGGGATCACTACTACTACTAATAAAGAGCTGATAAGTTACTACGTGTCCGCAGTCTGTTCTCTCGTTGCCCGAATCTAACATGGACAATACAAAATGACTGATGATGTAGCCCCACTTGATGGATCCCTTGGGAAGATGGTGCTTAACCTGCTACTGCAGAGGAGTTGAGGATCTTTTGGACTAGTAATGGATTTTATGATATGGTTAGATGAAAACAGAATAACAGTTTGAAGGGACCTTAGATGTCTTCTAGTCCAATCCTTGCTCAAGCAGGAGACCCTATACCATTTCCAACAAATGGTTGTCCAATCTCTTCTTAAAAACCTCCAGTGTTGGAGCACCCACAACTTCTGGAGGCAAGTCGTTACCCTGATTAATTGTAGTTAAGTGTCAGGAGATTTCCCCTTAGTTCTAGGTTGCTTCTCTCCTTGATTAGTTTCCATTCATTGCTTCTTGTCCTGCCTTCATGTCCTTTGGAAAAGAAATTGACCCCCTTCTTCTTTGTGGCAGCCCCTCAAATATTGGAGGAGTGCTATCATGTCACCTGTAGTCAGTGGTGGGTTCTGGATCCCGTCGCAACCGGCATGCTGCAACGTGGCCGGATGTCCACCTTGGGCACGCACACTGTGCATGCATGCGCATGTGACCACCCTGCAACACTCCAGCTGCTTGGCAAGGTTGCACAGGCACCATACAGTGTGTATGCATGCACAATTGGCCCATTTCCTTACCCAAAGAGGTAAGGAACACAGGCAGGTGGGTGGGCCCACCGGAACACCATTTCGATTCAGTGCTCCCAGCTGCCAGCAGTATGCCCTTACCAGGCTGTACTGTTCAGAACCCTCCACTGCCTCTAGTCCTTCTTTTCACCAGACTAGATATGTCCAATGTCTACTTGCTGATACTAGTTTGCATACAAGAAAAGTACTAAATCCAAAGCTGCCAAATTAGAACTGCAGCAGGAACATGGCATGTAAAAGACATAAACATAGGGAAACTCTCAACACAGTGAAAGATGAAATGAAATGACTACAAATTGACACTTAGACATCAGCAAATTGAGATGGACTGGCCAATTTCACTCAGATGATCATACAGTGTATTACTCGGGACATGGAAAACAAAGAAGGAAAGCTGTTGCTTTTAAAGTTTGGAAGGATATATTGGCTATCATGCAATCGATGACCAAATTGTATCAATTAAACTTTGTGGACAATCCTTTGATCGTCCACATTTACATTCCAATCACTGATATGGAAGAAGAGGAGCTCAATGAATTTTATGATGAAGTTCAATTTGAAATTGGCCAAACACGCAAGGAAGAGATGCTGCTTGGGATTGAAAAATGGAATGTCAAAGTTAGAAACCTTCAAAAGGAAAATGTAGTTAGAAAAGGAGAATGAATGGCTTAGGAAACTGAAATGAAGCAAGATAACGATTTGTGAATTTCTGCCACTTTCGATGACTTTTTTTTCAGAGCTAATACTGTCTTCCGACAGCCAAAACAATGCCTCTACGCATGGACATCGCCGGGTGGGATATGAAGAAATCAAACTGGCTGTTTTATTGCTAAGAGCAGCTGGAGGAGCTCAGCTCTAGCATCAAAGACATAGCCAAGCGCTGACTGTGGAGCAGATCATGAACTGAGCAGCTGCAGGTTGCAAGTTAAGGCAAATATCCATGGAGATTCTCATTCATCCAGGTCATGGTTGTCTCGAAGGAGCTTTTTTCAAAGGCAACTGGACTTTTCTTTTCTTTTTCTTACGTTTTTTCCTTGAGGAAGAAGAAGACCTTTCGCTTCTTGGATGAGAAGCAAAACGTCTTCAAAGAAAAAGTTGTACAGTTAGCAAAGGCCCATTTACCTTCTGTTCTTCTATTTAGTATTTCTGATTGCTCTGGAGGTCTTGGTCATCAGGATCCAAAACAATTATCAAATGCAGATGGTCCTCACTTAATGACCACTTTTCAATGACTGTTCAGACTTAGGATTGTCCCCATTTGCAACCTTCCGTGCCAGCTTCTGGCAAGTAAAGTCAAAGCCATTGGGAGGATGCAAATGGTGGCCACATGTACTTGTGCTTAACAAAGGGGTGAGATTTGCTTAATGACGGCAAAGTGGTGTGGTCGTGTGTTGCTTAGCATTGTTAACTGAGGAGTGCCTCCAATCAAGATCAAAATTCAGGAATATAAAATGAAGCGCTAGTAGCTGATACGGCCTTTTCAAAAATAAATGATGTCAGGCTGATTAGTCTGTAATTTCCTCGATCCTTTTTTCCTCCCTTTTCTTTTTTTGAAGGCTCTGCTTTTGATAGGTTGGGCTATTTTTTCCCCTTTTGTGTAAAGACCAGATGCAAAGAATGAATTAAGCAGTTCCGCTTTCTCCCTACTGCTATCAATTCCTTGCCCATTAGCGGACTGATCTTTTCATTGACTATTTTTATTTGTGTTTTTTCATGTTGAAAGAAACTTTTTTATTATTATTTTTGACATTTGGTGCAAGTTCTGAGCCTTAGTTTTCCTGACTTCATCTTTGCAGTTTCGGGCTATTTGCTGATATTCTGCTTTAGATTTGTGTTGCTCTTTCCTACTTTTTCCTTCCTTTGAATCAGTTACTATATTTCCATTGGCATCCTTTAGCAACAGTACCAATCTGAGGTTGGAACCTCCTCCTGAATTCAGAGATATTTTGAAAGACTTTCCTTTCTGTTTCCTTCTTCAGTGTTATTGTAATGCTGTTTCTTGCCTTTTGTCACTTCTGCAGACTGAAAAATAGACTGATCTCCCTACCTTCATAGGCTCTCTCAGGCAATTTGGCATGTAACTTGTTAGATCTGGGCAACGAGAGACAGACTGCGGACACGAAGTGACTTAACAGCTCTTTATTAGTAGTAGTAGTGATCCAGCTTGCTCTGTGGTCGGAGGGTTCCCCTTTTATAGGGATCGGGTACGCCCCTCGACCAATCAGAGGGATACCTGTTTCCCGCTGTAGCAGCGGACCAGAGGGGAGACTTATCTCGATATATGCTAATATCTAACACCCCTCCCCTCCTAGATGGAACGTTGCGGTAGGTAACATAGTCTTTTAGGTATGTGGGTGTTTGTCTTGCTCGGGAGGAACGTCGCAGTTCGGGTTGGTTTGAAGTGGTTGCAGGACCGGGTGCGGGTTGGTTCGAAGTAGTTGCAGGATCGGGTGTTTTTCCTGTTTCCCGTTCTGGAGGTCTTGTGCCTTCGTTGCTCGGGCGTTCAGGAGTCTGTTCGGCTGCGTTGTCTGGGGGTTTCTCTGCTTCGTGCGTGTTGTCTTGTCCCACGCTTGGCTCGCCGGCGGCGTCGTTTCCTATGATGGGGCTTTCGCGTGGCTGACTTTCTGTAGACAGGAAACTCTCGTCTTCGTTTCGAAGGTCGGAGTGTGCTAGGCGACCCCGAAGTTGATCGATGTGCCTTTTCCAGTTCCGCCCATCTTCTAGTTCCAGCAGATACGATCGTGGACCCGTGATGCCAATGACCTTTGCTGGCATCCATAATGTTCCCCCTGCGTAGTTGTGGGCGTAAACTGAATCCCCTACTCTGAAAGACCGGATTTTGCTTGTAGAGTCTGGGGGAGCCGTGGCAGAGTAATTCGGGTGAAGCCGGTCCAGGTGAGACCGTAGGCGGCGACCCATGAGTAGTTCAGCGGGGCTCCTACCCGTTGTTGCGCTTGGGGTAATGTGCTGAATTAGGAGGTAATGGTCAATGCGTGTTTGCCAATCACCCGGACCCATCCTAGCGAGGGCCTCTTTTGCGAATCGCACCATTCTCTCCGCCTGTCCGTTTGATGCTGGATGGAATGGCGCGATGAGGGCATGCCGAATTCCCAAACCTGCTAAAAATGTTTCAAACTGCATGGCCGTGAATTGGGGCCCGTTATCGGATACAAGGAGATCTGGCAGGCCATGGGTGGCGAAAAGTCGCCGTAGAACCTTTATGACTGCCTCTGCCGTGGTTGAAGTCATTAGGACTACATCTAGCCACTTTGAGTATGCATCCACAACTATAAGGAAAGTCTGCCCTTGGAATGGCCCTGCGAAGTCGATGTGTATTCGCGACCAGGGTGCTTTGGGTTTCTCCCATTCTGTGGCGGGCGCTTCCGGGGGTGCTGGTCTCGATTCCTGGCATGGGTCGCAAGTGGCCACCCACTCCTCTATTTCTTTGTCCATGTTTGGCCACCACACGTAACTTCTTGCTAACGCCTTCATTCTAACAATTCCTGGATGACCCATATGTAAAGCATCTAATACATTTTTACGTAAAGCATACGGAATAACAACTCGATCCCCCCACAACAAACATCCCTGTAGCACTGAGAGCTCGTCCCGTTTTGACCAAAACATTTTGAATTCCGGGCCCACATTTCCCTTCGGCCACCCCCTCCAAACCCAAGTTTGAACTTGTTTTATTAAATTGTCTTTAGAGGAGAACCTTGCAACATCGTAGGAAGAAACTGGTCCCGAATCCAAACAGTCAATGAGCAATACCGGTACTTCTGGAGTGGGGTCTGGCAGAATGTCAGGTAACGGGCAACGGCTGAGTGCGTCTGCGTGTCCAAGAGTGGAGCCCGGTCGATGAATCAATTTGTATGAATACGCAGCCAGGAAAACAGTCCACCTGGTCATGCGAGGAGAAAGGGAGACCGGAGTGGGGCGGTTTCCCGCCAGAAGTCCCAACAGCGGTTTGTGATCTGTGATCAGTTCAAAATCGCGGCCGTAGAGGTATTCGTGGAAACGCTTTACTCCTGCTATGGCAGCCAGCGCTTCCCTGTCCATTTGGCTGTAATTCCTCTCGGCCGATGAAAGAGTTCTGGAGTAGAACGCGATGGGTGCTTCTTTTCCGTCGGGCATCCTGTGGCTGAGGACTGCTCCAACTCCGAAAGGTGATGCGTCGCAGGTCAATACCAGCGGTAGGGTCTGGCTGTATTGAACAAGCAGTGAGTCAGTGGTGAGCAGGCGCTTTACCCCGGCGAAAGCTGCAGCTTCGGATCGTCCCCATTTCCATGGTGCGTTCCTCTGGAGTAGACGGTGTAGTGGCTCAGCAACGGTCGCCTTCTGCCTCAGAAAAACGCTGTAGAAGTTAAGTAATCCGAGGAAGGCCTGCAACTCGGTCTGATTTCGTGGTGTGGGGGCGTCCTGGATCGCCTTAATTTTCTTTGAAGTGGGGTGTATTCCCTGACCATCGATTCTATAACCCAGGAATTCTACGCTAGGCACGTTAATTTGGCATTTTTCTTTTTTAAGGCGGAGACCCTTTTCTCTGATTCTGGCCAAAACAGATCTGACTCTTTTGTTTAATTGCTCCTCATTTGCAGCGGACACCAAGATGTCGTCAAAATAGGGGACGACTCCTGGTATCCCTTGCAAAAGTCGTTCCATGACGCTCTGGAACAAACCTGGGGCAATGCTTACGCCGAATTGTAGCCGGTTGCATTTGAATGCTCCTCTATGCGTCACTATAGTTTGGGCCTCCGCTGTGGCGCTATCAACTGGCAGTTGCTGGTAAGCTTGTGCCATGTCTAATTTTGCAAATACCTTTCCTGGCCCCAACGAGTGCAATAAGTGCTGTACTACAGGCACAGGATATGCGCTCTGTTGTAGCGCGACATTAATTGTGCATTTATAGTCCGCGCAGATGCGGACTGATCCATCTGGTTTGACTGGGGTCACGATGGGCGTTTCCCAGCGCGCGTGATCTACCGGCTCAAGGATTCCTTGCTCCACTAACTTATCTATTTCCTTATCTATTTTTGGGCGGAGTGCAAAAGGCACTCGTCTCGGTTTAAGTCGGATTGGCGCCACTTTGGGGTCTAAATTGAATGATATTGGTTTACCCACATACTTACCAAGACCGGGGCTGAACACATCCTCGAACTCCTTAAAAATCTGTTCAGCGCTGCTGTTTCTCACGGCGTTGATTCCGGTGACTTCTAACCCCAGGGCTTCAAACCAATCAAGCCCCAGAAGGTTCTGCAATGGCGCGCTGGCGATGGTCACGGGCAGCTGGGCTTCGATGTCCTTGAAACGGATGTGGAATGTGCCTTGGCCCACGATGGGGACTTGGTTCCCCTGGTAGTCTCGTAGCAGGACGTCTGGAGCGCGTAGTTGGCTCTTTCTGAGGCTAGGGATAGCCTGTTTCATGGATGCCCATGAAATGATCGTCAGGGTCGATCCTGTGTCAACTTCTAGCTCGCAGGGTGAGCCCTCCAAGAGGACTGTGACTCTCAGCCTTTTTGGCCGCTTAGGGCGGACCTGATGTATTGTGGTGAGATACGTTCGCAACTCCTCTCTCTGGGTCAACTCTATCTCATCGTCAACATCCTGAAAATACTCTCGTTGAGCGTCTTGATAGAACGCTCTTTCAGCTCTTTGTGTGTATTCTCTCTGGGGATACGCTCGCTCAACTCCTTGTGAGTAATCTCTCTGGGGATACGCTCGTTCAGCTCTTTGGAAATATTCTCTCTGGGTAAACACTTGTGGATTTCTCTCTGGGCGCCCTTTTTGATTTCGCCAAGCCCCTGGGTTGGGCTTCTGTTGGCGGTACATGGGTGGCTGCCGTGAGGCAGGGACTCCGCTCCGGCACACTCGTGCGATGTGCCCAAGTTTGTTGCAGTGCGAACAAACAACGTTCCTGAACTTACAAGTAGACCTGGGGTGATTCCCTCCGCAGCTTGCGCAGGGCGGCAAACGGGATACGGGTCTCCCCCCAGGCCTCAAGTGACTGCTCTGCATCAGGTGACTGTCCTCGAACTCGGGATTCTCGAAGTCGGGGCTTGTGTCCTCGTAGTGAACTCTGGTTTGTCTTGGTGCTGGCTGGTTTACGTTGGCCCCTCGTTGTATGGTCACTGATGATTTCTCCGCTGACTCTGACGCTCTTGCTTCGTTTAACGCTGTCTGTAGGGTTAAATTCGGGTTTGCCAACAGCTTCTTTTGCAACGAAATGTCTCTTAACCCACAGATGAGCTGCTCTAAGATGTGCTCTTCCAGATCCCTGTATTCGCAGTGAGTTGCTGCTTTTCGTAGGGCTGCAACATATTGATTGATGGATTCTCCCGCCTTCTGGGTCCTCATGTTGAATTCCTTGCGGCAGACATGGCGGGAAGGTTTTGGCGCGTAATGAGTTTGCAGAGTCTGTTGCAACGTCGTCCACGATACTGCCTGTATTGGAGTAGGCGCGGTGAGGTCTCTGGCCGTATTGAAGACTTCTTTTCCGCAGTAGCCGAGGAAGATGTTTTTCTTCCTCGCATCGGTGATCCCCGTGTATTCGTTCGCTTCGAGGAAACACTCGAAACGAATCATGAAAGCTTCCCATTCGTCGTTTGCTGGGTCAAAAGGAGCGGGGGGAGCATGCATCGCCATCTTCTCAGTTTGAATTTGCCGCGCTGCGGTGATCTGAGATGGCTGTCCGAATTACTGCCGAATTCCTGGGCTGGATCAAATCCGGAGATTCTGGAGGTAGCGTTCTTCATCCTATCTGTCTCTCATCCCACCTTCGTCGCCAATGTTAGATCTGGGCAACGAGAGACAGACTGCGGACACGAAGTGACTTAACAGCTCTTTATTAGTAGTAGTAGTGATCCAGCTTGCTCTGTGGTTGGAGGGTTCCCCTTTTATAGGGATCGGGTACGCCCCTCGACCAATCAGAGGGATACCTGTTTCCCGCTGTAGCAGCGGACCAGAGGGGAGACTTATCTCGATATATGCTAATATCTAACATAACTAAACCTTTCTTTAAGCATGCACCCACCCCCAGATGCACATTTTGTCCAGTGGTGGGTTTCTATTATTTTTACTACTGGTACTGGTTCTGCACATGCACAGAAGCGTCCGGGCATGTAGGCGGAGCCTCCCACCACCGCTACTATCGGTTCGCCCAATCCGGGCCGAACTGGCAGCAACTCACCTCTGACTTTGCCCCTCCTTCCCCCAAAGCGTGGTTGCTTTTCTTATGGGCAGAGGACGTTCCTTGAGTCCGTCTCTGCTCTTTACCTGTCCTGCCTCGAACTGGTCAGGACAGCCCACCTGGGTCTTGGGGCAGAGAAGATTCAGCCACCTCTGCCGATGGTCCTTCTACACAGCCTGGTAGCTCAAATAGCCCATTGAAGGTTTTATGCTCTTGAGATGCAGGGGAAATATATTATCTTCCCAGGCCCTGCTTAAAACCAAGATTCAGCTCTTTGGTGACAGGTTGAGATAATTGTTTCAAAGGAGCTGGAGGTAGGAAATAGTTTAAAACAACTTTAGAATCAATAGCTGTTTTAATTTGCACCATACAGCTCATATGCTGACAAATATACTAGCAGGGTGACTGAATAATATGGCTTCAATTATATTTCTGTACAATAACTATCTTATTTTTTGTGTCACGGTGCCGCCAAGCTAATTCAGTTTTCTGCTGCCAAAGCCAGTGCTTGGCCCTTTTCACTGGCAATCTATAACATTATGAAAAAGCCTAAAACTCGCTGCGTGCGAATGTCATCACTTCCTACACAATGAAGGAGGATGAGAGTTGCTTTCCCTAGCCAAAACCCTGCAAAAACAGTCATGAAATCAATATGGGAAACTCCAGGGAGAAAGGAAGAAGGGCCCACACAGAAAGACGTGGAGAGAGCAAGCAAACCTGCTTTCTCCTTCACTCTCCCCCTTCCCCACTATGGTACTGTAGGAAGTTAAAACCCACCCTTCTAGAAAAATGAAACATCCTGGGAAATATTGAAAAGGCAGAATATTATATTTCTCTGGATAAGAAATGGAGAAATATGTTTTAAGGCTGGAAGCAGACTCACACGTAATAGCCCCCACCTTGGCCAAAGGGCCATTAAAAAGCCTGAGCCAGTTTATTCTACATAACAAAGATCCCCCCTTCAGCCCCAGGGTGATGGGATTAAGGCATAATAGTATTAGCCCTTTACCCATCTCACCACAGGGCACCTGGGAAGAAGCGATGCTCAACCAAACCTGGACTCACAGCCTACAGAGTTGCCCCTGCATGGACCCATGGGAGTCTGACAACCAATCAGAATACACGATCAAGATCAAAGGCCAGAGAGGGCATAAAACCAGGGACTTTCAGCATCTCTGCCCCTTTTTCTTCTTCACCAAACATCTGGAAGCATCTGACCCCCCCCCCCCTTTTCTGTTCAGGAGCTCAAGCCGTGTAATCCTGTCCACCATTAAACCATCTTTCCAAGCAGCCTCCATGTATCCAGTGCCTTTTTCCCCACTTGGAACTGAACCCAGGAGGACATTTCTTCCAACAGTACAAAGTCTTGAGAAGGGGCAGGAAGAAGCAGGGAAATGGTCTCATTCACAAATTACCTCCTTTCTTGATTTGGCAGCTGGTCAATACATGTGAACTGAATCTTCGTGCTTCATTCCCTCCCCCCTTTATTTAAATCTCATAAACATCTTCAACTTGACATTATCCTCTCTTTGTCAATGTTGGTTTCATCAAGGAAATCACATCTTCAACCAAGCAACCAAGAGGAAGGATGTAACAAGCAGCAGTGGCCCATAAAATATACAGTATCTATGCAGACACATGCCTGTGCACACACAGAAAAATAAGAAAAATAATAAAGCCATAATTGGGTTCAAAGCTTTCATATCTCAATTGTGGCATTATTTTAGGATGTAGAAGCTCCACAATTGGAGGACAAATTGTTGAAAGCTTGCAATATTTGCCTGATTCAATTTTAATATGCTGCTGAGAGCACATGCATTTTATCTATATGTAAAGTTTAATTAAATGTAACAGGAAAAGGGGTTGTAAATATATGGAAAACTAACATCCAGTCATACAGTCTCTGGCTCCTTATGTTGGTTTATCAGCCCTTTTCCTCCCTACACACACACACACACACACACACCCTAGATAGGAAGCCGCAAAAGAGTCAATGTCTCCTTCACTTGGCTGACACCCCCACTCCGAGGGTAGAGATGCTCTTCCTCTGGGCATTGGCAGTCTCTCCTTTCTGGGCAAGCATAGAGCATGGTCTGAAAGTAGAGAAGCAAAGCATTCATGACACTGACCAGACATGGTCTCTGTGTTTCTGTGTTTCTTACAGAAGCAGAATAAGAGTTGGGAAGGACCTTGGAGGTCTCCTAGTCCAGCCCCTTGCTCAAGCAGGAGACGCTATTGCAGGCTGTCCAGTCTCTTTTAAAAAAAGCCTCCAGTGATGGGGCACCTACAACTTCTGAAGGCAACCCATTGCACTGATCGTTCTGTCATGAAATTTCTCCTTAGTTCTTGGTTGGATCTCTCCTTGATGAATTTCTATCCATTGCTTCTTGTAGTGGCAACCAAGCAAGACTGTCCAGCAACAGCGTCTCTGAAGTTCTCTGTTTGAAGACCTACCCTTGATGCCTTCTGTGCTGCAAGAAGTAAATTCCCCTGCAAGTGACAGGGCAACGCCATGCAGGAGAGCAGGCAGGAGAAGGAGTGCCTGGAACCCCACTTGCCTAGGGCAAGGAAAAGGTGACCTCAGCCTCTGGGAGTTTTTCAACTATCTCATGATCCCTAAGTAAGGAAAGTGTAGGGGAATCCTAACAGATGTCCAGCCTAGGATAGCAGCAGATGCCTTCCTTTCTATTGGCACCACGAGTCCTAGCCAATTTTAAGCTTTTTCTTAAGATTTCCTTTAAGCTTTTCAATTCTTCCCAATCTTATTTTAGCTCTTTCCATAATTTGCTGCAATTGTTTTGAAATAAGTTTTTATTGTATCCCGTCTAATAATGGCTAAATATTTCACTGAATTTTTGTTACCACATAGATCTTCCCTTTTTTTTCCACAAAATGTTCTTAAATTTTGAAAGTTAAGTTGCTTTCTTTTCATTGAAAAGGCAATATCAGCTACCAATATTTTATATTATATTCCTGAATTTTGATCTTGATTGCTAGTACTTCTCAGTTAACAATTGAGAGCAGCATTTCCATCATAAACGACACATCACCATACCACTTAGTAACAGCTCTTTCCGTCATTAAGCAAATCTCATGACTTCATCAAGCACAAGATTTGCAACTTCCTGATTGCTTCCTCATTTACTTTGCTTGCCAGAAGCTGGCATGGAAGGTTGCATGGATGTAGGGACCACCCTAGGTCTGAACAGTCACCAAACAAGTGGTCATTAGGCAAGGACCATCCATATCTCTTTATTGTTCTGATTTGTTTGCTCCAGACCTTCAGAGCAATTAAGACATACCAAAGAGAAGAACAGATACTCTTGATATGCGCCTTTGCTAACTGAAAAACTGGCAATGAGTTCCAGGCACAGTCAGTCATCTTTGCAGTTTGCATATTTGCAGTTGGTATCTGCTCTCCATCCATATTTTGAATCCTTCTCCAAGATTCAGTTTTTGAAAGACTTCTAGTGAAAAAGTCCATTCCAAACTTCAAAGGCTTTTTCCTTACTGAAATATCGCTGCTGCCTTCTTTTGCTTAATGTTTATGAATTCTAGCACTTTTATATATACCTGCTCTTAACTTTCATCTTCTTATTTGGAATGTGCTGAAACCTGAATGACTGGCTAGTATAATTTCACAAATGCAGCTCTTCACACATTCAGCTAGTAGAATACTGACATTCAGGGGGGAAAATGTTTATAAGCACAAAGGTTTCTTCAGGAGATTCCCTTCTGCGTATATTAACCATATTATAGAGGGAAATATTATAGAAATATCTAGAAAGAGTGCAAAGAAGAGCAACAAAGATTATTAGGAGACTGGAGGCTAAAACATATGAAGAATGATTAAGCGAACTGGGGATGTCTAGTCTAATGGAGAGACTTTCCATTTCTGACATTTTTCTTTGACTCCCTCATTCTTAAAACCAGATTTCATCCTTCTAGCAGTTTTTAAATACATCAGACATGGTGTATTCCAGTCTTCACTGAGCAGTTTTTGCTGTGTATTTAGTCTGTTCATGGAGTCTGAATTAATCATATCTCCATGCAATATGGAATTACAGTTTACTCACAATAGTTATCTCCAACATGGAAAGCCTTTGAAGGCAAGGCTAACAGTGGAATTGTAGAGCTTATTATTTCCCTTATGGCATCCTATCCTTTTATGAAGCCTGTGTAATAATATGTTCTTTCAGATTTTTCTCCTTTTTTGTATTCCTGAAATATAAATAGGTCCATTGGTTAAACAAGTATTAATGTTTTACTATTTGGGAATTTTATGTGTCCTATTAGCTATGACAGGCAACTTTCTTTATGATGCAATTATAAAATTGGAAAGGCCAAGATCACATCTGTTTTAACAGAATAGCAGAATTAACAGAGTAACAGTATTGGAAAGTTTTCTAGTCTAGCCTCCTGCTCAAGCTGGAGACCCCACAACATTTCAGACAAGTGGCTATCCAGTGTCTTTTTAAAAGGCTCCATCGATGGAACAGTTTTCTGCATCTTGTAAATGTTTTGACTTAGTTCTAGGTCTTTTCCTGGCCCAAATTTACTGACAACTTCTTGTAATTCTTGTAAAGTTTTCTCTGAAAATACATTTGCCACCATTTAAAATAAATAATTTATCTTGGGTAAAACATTCATTTTAATAATTGCAATTGGTCCTAACCAAGATGGCTTTAGATTTTTCCACCTTTCAAGATCTCTTCTGATTTCTTGCCAAAACTTAGGGAAAATGTTTGGGCTTATTTTCTGATTATTACCTGTTAAATCTTTCCTAATTTTTTGTAATACTGAGCCAGTAGCCCATCCGATCTACAACCAATTTTAATTTTCTTTATTGGTTTTTAACCTCTTGATAATATAGATAAATATTTATTTGATAAATATGTTCTTCAGTAAATTCTTTAGGCTCTAGTGTTCAATATTTAGTTTCATTTTTTTAAATCAATTTCGCTCCTGGAATAGAATTGCAAGTTCTTCTGTTATTTCCAATACAGGTAATCCTCAACCTACGACCACAATTTTTGTTGCTAAGTGAGAAATTTGTTAAATGTGTTTTGCCCCATTTTATGACTTTTCTTGCCACATTTGTTAAGTGAATCATTGCAGTTGTTAAATTAGTAGCATAGTGTTAAGTGAATCTGGCTTCCCCATTGATATTCCTCGTCAAAAAGTCGCAAAAGGTGATCACATGCCCAGACACTGCAACCGTCATAAATATGAGTCAGTTTTCAAGCATCGGAATGTAAATCACGATCATGGGCTGCTGCAACCATCATAAGTGTGAAAAATGGTCATGTCCATTTTTTTCAGTGCTGTTGTAACTTCAAATTGTCACTAAGTGAACTGTTGTAAGTTGAGGACTACTTGTATATAATAGTCAGTTGCCTTTTTCTACTGCGTTTCCATACTTTTCTTTTTTCTTTTCTGATCTGATATACCAGGAGTTTCCTTGCTTGTTTGCATTTTCACTTATTTTATCTGCTATCAAAATTCTGCCATTTCCACCAATTCTAATTGTTATTTAATTGTATTAAACTGTTTCAGTGCTTGTTTAACAGGGTTGGCTTTATGAATCTATTGTAATTCCTTTATTTTCTCTTCTAATTGTGATTTATACTCAGTTTTTCCCATTTGCAATAGTTGAGCCATCTAGTCAACAATCTTCTAAAGCCAACCAGAGCAAGAAATAAGATTTCCCTAACTCAGTTAAAGGATCAGACTTAGGTTCACCATCACAGACCTAGAATTGTAGGCTATGGGTAGATCTCACAGATCTTCTATTCTGGAAGACTTCATACAAGACTTCAAATGGCTGTCCAATCTTTTCTTAAAAGCCTCCACTGATGGAGCACTGGCAACTCCAGGAAGCAAGCTCTTCCACTGATTAATTGTTCTCACTGGTCAGGAAATTTCTCATTTCTAGGCTAGACTTCTCTTTAACCACCTTCCACCCATTACTTCTTGTCCTGCCCTCAGATACTTTGGAGAATAAGCCAATGCCCTCTTGTTTGTGATAGCCCCACAAGACAGTTTTCATGCCTTCTCCTCAAGCCTTCTCTTTGACAGGCTAGACATTCCTAGCTCCCTCAACTGTACATCATATAATTTAGCCTCCAGAACCTTTATCATCTTTGTTCCTCCTCCTCCTCTCTAAACACTTTCCAGGGTCGCAGCATCTTTTTTGTGTTGTGTTGTGGTGACCAGAACTGGACACAGTAATGCAAATGTGGTCTTACCTTTGTCTCAGACTCTGATTTACTTTTGGATGCTATTTGCAATCCTGACAGCACTATTATCACTTCTCAATGATCTTGATGCCATCTCTCTGTTGATGCAGACCAGGAGTGCCCTGGCTTTTTTGGCAGCTGCAGCAGACTGCTGGCTCATATTTAGGTATGAGGACACCTATCTCCCTCTCACAGGTACTCCAGTTTGGTATTCTATCTACCTAGCATGTGGTTCTTCGTGCCCAAGTGAACTGCATCTTGTTGGATATGGCCAGGTCTGTCAAGGCCCCTTGTGGATTTTGAGTCCATCTTCCAAAGTGTTAGCAATTCTTCCCCAAACCCCCAAAACTTTAACCTTAGACTCTCTACCGTCGACCTCACCCCATTCCTAAGAGGTCTGTAAGGGGCATGCATAAGCATACCAATGTGCCTACTGTCCCTGTCCTAATGTTCCTTTTTATTCGTATCCATTTCATGCATTCAAAATCATATTTATACTTATATATGTTATCTAATACATGCTTGATAAAATAAAAAATAAAATCGCCCCCCCCCCAGTTTTGTAACATCTCCAAACTTGATGAGCTCCCTTTCAATCCCCTTGTCTAGATCAATTATGAACATGCTGAAGGGCCTGTGACACACTCTTGTGGTACCCCATGGCATGTTTCCTTCCATTCAGATGTAGCTCTATTGAGGACTACATACTGATACAGATGCTCAGCCAATTATAGATACAGTAATGAAAGCCACAAGATCCCACGAAGGCCATGTCTGCACAGGCTGGTTTGTTGAGCTTGAAACAAATGGTGTTTGGGGGGGGGGGACTTAGTTGCTCATCTCCCTCCTTTGATCAGAGGTGCCTGGATTCAATACCTAACAGTCCTTCCAATGTTGGCAAGAAGAAAACCCCACCCATTCCACATCCTCAGAGAGGAGGAATAATAGAATAACAGGGTTGGAAAGGACCTTGGAGGTCTTCTAGTCCAACCCCTTGCTCAAGCAGGAGACCCTATGCCCTTTCAGACAAATGACTGCTTAGTCTCTTTTACATTCTGTCATGGGGTCAGAGCCTCAGGGCCCCCATTTTCTCCACCCTTACACTCAGGCCACCTGAGATTTGAGGAGTTATTCCAATACATCCAGATGACCACAGATCTGGGGAAGTCAATTTGCACTGACTAGCAGTAACTCTCCAAAGTCTCAAGCAGATATAATGTTTAAAAAATAGATTCAATTCTGGGAATGCTGCACAGCACAAGCAATGGCTTTTCCAGAAGAGAGCAATTTCCCCATAGTAATAAAATGTATTAAAGAAAACGGTCACAAATTTAATGCCATGCTATAAATCAATGAGGCAGATTCTGCAGCCAGAATGGAATGTCTGTTATACCTTGTTTTTAAATCTCTCCCTCCCTCTCTCTCTCCCTCCCTCCCTCTCTTGCTCTCATCTGTCCTCTACTAAAACTGAAAAGCAAACTAAAAGCTGAACAAGTGTAGAAAAGATCTGGTGTAGTTCCTCTGTGTGGGATTTTTGTATGCACAGATATGGAAAGATCTTCAGATTCCCACAAAGGATGAATGGATGGTGAAGTTAGCAGCAGGGTTGGCTGAGATGATGGAACCACAACTGCTTTGATTAAAGAAAAGACTTTAAGCAGACTTTTTGTTTTCTATGTGGAGACTACTTTTGGACCTTTTGCTTGAAAATGGAAGAAGTGAAATTTTAATGTTAGGATTTGACAATTACAATTATTTATGAATTTAGGAATACAGTGTACTATTAATTTTAGAGCAAAAGGTTAACTTTTTTTATATTTGTAACTGTATTGAAGAAAGTGGGAAATTATTTTTTCCATTAGATGTACTTTTTATTCCCTGCACTTCCCCACCACCACTTCTTTCCTTTTAACTTTTTTTCTGTTTTATATTTCCTCTTCCGTAAAAATTCAATAAAATATATATTAAAAAGAAAAAAGAACTCCAGAAAAGAGCATCAAGTGATGCAGGCAGGGTCATTTTAAAGGCCACATGGTAGGAGCGGGAAGGAAAGGGTTTTTAAAATATATATATTTGCATATTGTGGTATGTAGTAAGCACCAGTCGTTTAGGCAGTTTTAAAGTAAGATTAGTGAAATAAAAAGTAAATAGCTATGAAATGAAAACTATCCCAGTAGGAGATGGAGCAGTCTTTATAGCCATCCATCGCTGGAAACTGCTTGGCTTTATGTATATTTACTGCGAACATTTTAAACTGCTATAGAAATTTTTGTTGATTGTTTTGTAAAACTGCCACCAGTCTGTATTGATTTGGCAGTATACAAGTAGAATTAATAAATAAACAAACCAAGATAATAACTGGAGGAAATAGAAGTATTGTGTGTGAAAAACAAGGATATGAGAAACAGGCCTGATAACTATATCGAGAAATCAGTTGATTTCCTGGATTTAATACATTAAGGGGTTAAAGCAAAGCCAAACTCTCTCGGGGACAGCACACCTGGGAAATGCGTGATCAAACTAGTAACTACGCCTGGGAAAAAGGCTTGTACACTATATACTGCCTTGGTAAGACCGCACCTGGAGTATTGGATCCAATTCTGATCACCACAATATGGAAAAGATGTTGAGAATCTGAAAAGAGAAGAGCAACAAAGATTAAGAAGCTGAAACATATGAAGAACGGTTGCAGAAATTGGGTATGGATAGTCTAACAAAGAGAAACACTAACAAATATATTTGAGAGGGTGTCACAAAGAAAAGGGGATCAACCTAGTCTACAAAGTCCCTGGAGGCAAGACAAGAAGTAACAGGTGGAAAATGGTCAAAGGGAGTTCCAACCTAGAACTAAGAAATTTCCTGTCAGAGGAATGGCTTCCCTCCATCACTGGAAGCTTTCAAGAGATTGGATAGCCGCTTGTGAGAAATGGTACAGGACAGGGGTCTCCAGCCACCAGGCCGCGGCCAATTACTGGACCATGAGCCATTCAGAACCAGATAGGCAAGTGTGCACGTATCCCCACTTGTGCAAGCAATGGGCAAGCCCATGCACACACTCCATTTGCGTGAGTGGCGAGCACGCATGCCTGCTCTTTGCATAAATGAAGCTGTGTGTGTGCTTGCCAGCCACTTCGACAGAACCATCCCTTCCCCCCCCCCCCCCGGCTGGTCCATAAAGCCAGAAAGGTTGAGGAATTCTGGTATGGGGTCCCATGCTCGAACAGGGGGCTAGATTAGAAGACTTCCAAGCCTCTTCCATGGTTAGCAGTCATAAAACAGACAGTGATAGCCAAAGAGGGGACAGAGTAAACTCCCCATCTATGCCACTGGTGAAATTCAATTTTTTTTACTACCGGTTCTGTGGGCGAGGCTTGGTGGGCGTGGCAGGGGAAGGATACTGCAAAATCTGGCATATAAATCCAAATAAACCAAACCAAACCAAACCAAAATCTCCATTCCTTCCCCACTCCTGGGGCCAGCCAGAGGTGGTATTTGTCGGTTCTCCGAACTACTCAAAATTTCTGCCACTGGTTCTCCGGAACCTGTCAGAATCTGTCAGAACCTGCTGGATTTCACCCCTGATCTATGCACCCTGTGAACATGAGGTATGGGGAGAGCCAAGGGGGTAGTCAGGAAAATGCTAGACTAGGAGTTGGGAGATGCATCCTCATCCTTTGGCAACTTCCTGGAGGATCTCTCTCCCCATTTCTGCCATTCAGGCTTTGTTGCTGGGGGGAAACCTGGCAGCTGGCAGGATGTCCTGGACAGTTTTAAGCACCTGGACAAAAAGAAGCCAATCAATCCATGAAGTGCTGAAGATTCAGAGCCATTGGATTCAGAACCCTTGAATAAGGAGACCCAGGAGCAGGTTTTTGCTTTCCTGTTATTTGGACTGGAGGAGAAGAGGAGGGTGCGATCAGACCTTGCCAGGGTCATCTTTCTTCCCTTGGCCCATTTTTTGAAAAAGTGGCCAAGGTGGTGGGAGGAGCAAGCTGGGCAAGCTTCTGCCTGCAGCTCAGTGACTTCAATATGGTCAAAGAATGTAGAGAAATGCTCTAAGGCAGGGGTGTCCAAACTTGGGAACTTTAAGACTTGTGGACTTCAACTCCCAGAATTCCCCAGCCAGCCATGCTGGCTGGGGAATTCTGGGTGTTAAAAGTCCACAAGCCTTAATGTTCCCAAGTTTGGACACCCCTGCTCTAAGGAATGGTGCCACCACAGCCAGCACCAAGCATGACCTTAAGATACAGTCAATCCCCGACAAATGATCACAATTCAGCCCAATTCTGTTGCACAGGAAAACGGATGTTAAGTGAGTTTTACCCCATTATACAACCTTTCTTGCCACGGTTGTTAAGTAAATCACTGTACTCATTAAGTTAGGGACACTTCTTATTATTCCCATTTGATTCTGGTTATTAAATGAATCTGGCTTCCCCATTGAATTTGCTTGTCACAAAATGGGACTGCATGAGCCCTCGACCGTCATAAGTACATGCCAGCTGGCAAGCGTTCACATTTTGATCCAGTAACCATAGGGGTGCTGCAGTGGTTATAAGTCACTTTTTTCAGTGCACCGTTAAATTCAAACAGTCCCTAAATGAATGGATGTGAGTCGAGGACAACCTAAATGCCAGGATCAAATGGGAATAAGAAGAATTGTTGGCCTAGAAATGAGATGTATCAATCACTCCAAAGTTTGGCTGGAAAGGAAAACAGGAGATGGGGTTATTTACAGTAAGTTACTGCTCAGTTCATAGAGAGATTATTACATTATTAAAAATGGAAACACTGGTTAGTGTTTTCAGACTCTATCTGGAAAGTGACTGATTTTTGTTTAAAATAGCTGCCTGAAAGGGGGGTGGGGGGCAGGGCAAAGGAGGAAAGCAACCCTATGGATTGACCTCCCAGGTGTAGCTGTGACGACAGTCTTCCTAGGAGAGAAGTGATTTGAGCAATCCCTTGAAAAAGAGATGGGAGTGCGTACATACACACCTGTGTACCTGTATTCTCTGGAGGTAGACAGGTGATGTCCAGCTCAAAGGGACAGATGGAGAGAAGGCTCCGGGCCATTTAGAAACCCAGCTATAAGGGCCTTTCTTCTGTGTGCTGGCATTGGCAGGCATCCCTGCTCAACCAGAGTGTGGGCCGATCACCCTCTCAGAAATGTCCTGGAACGATGCTTCTCAACCTTGGCAACTATAAGATGTGTGGACTTCAACCCCCAGAGTTCCCCAGCCAGTCCACACATCTTAAAGCTGCCAAAGTTGAGAAGCACCGTCCTTGACAATTCTTTCCAAGATCACCAATCACTGCAAGAATTAAGGGGAACACAGCTCTGGAAGGACTCATTTAGAAATTCCCAATGTCCAAAATGAAGACAAGAAGCTGTGCTGTCGGATGGATGAAGGCAGTGGCAGCCTCTTTGATGGATGACATGCTACAAGGGCTTCCATATCTGAAGCTATTGCAAAAAAGAAAAACACAGGCTTTGGAGTATTATCCCATTTTATTCATCTCACAAAGCTGTTTCAAGTCTGCTGCATCGTCTTTATCACTGCATAGAACTTGTCAGCCGTGGGGACCTCCCCTTAGGAGGGAATTGAAGGTCAAATGCAGGGAGACAATACGGAGGAGGAGCAGAGTGAAGGGATGGGGCAAGAGGCTGTGCTGAACCAACAGCATGTGCCTTGCAACCTGCTCTTTGGGATGTGGGTATCAATCAATCAGTCAGTCAGTCATCAGTCAATCAAAATACAGCTGGAAGGGGCCTTGGAGGTCTTCTAGTCCAACCTCTGCTCAAGCAGAAGATCCTATGTCATTTCAGACAAAAGACTATCCAGTCTCTTCTTAAAAGCCTCCGATGATGAAGCATCCACAATTCCTGAAGACAACTTCTGTTCCACTGATGAATTGATCTCACTGTTAGGAAGTTTCTCATTAATTCCAGGTTGCTTCTCTCTTTGACTAGCTTCCATCCATTGTTTCTTGTCCTGCCTTCAGGTTCTTTGGAAAATAAGTTGACCCCCTCTTCTTTGTGGCAGCCCCTCAAATACTGGAATACTGCTATCATGGCATTCTTCTTTTCTCTAGACCAGTGGTTCTCAACCTGTGGGTCGGGACCCCTTTGGGGGTCGAACGACCCTTTCACAGGGGTCACCTAAGACCATTGGAAAACACATATTTTTAAAAAAATACGGAAAACCTAAAATAATTTTATGGTTGGGGGTCACTACAACACGAGGAACTGAATTAAAGGATCGCGGCATTAGGAAGGTTGAGACCCACTGCTCTAGACTAAGGTAAAGGTTCCCCTTGCACGTATGTGCTCGTCATTCCCGACTCTAGGGGGCAGTGCTCATCTCCGTTTCAAAGCCGAAGAGCCAGCACTGTCCGAAGACGTCTCTGTGGTCATGTGGCCGGCATGACTAAATGCCAAAGGCGCACGGAATGCTGTTACCTTCCCACCAAAGGTGGTTCCCATTTTTCTACTTGCATTTTTTATGTGCTTTCGAATTGCTAAGTTGGCAGAAGCTGGTTTTAGTCTCCAGGCCTTTAATTAGGGGTGAAATTCAGCAGGTTCTGACAGGTTCTGGAAAACCAATAGCAAAACTTTTGAGCAGTTTGGAGAACCGGCAAATACTACCTCTGTCTGGTCCCAGAGTGGGGTGGGAATGGGGATTTTGCACTATCCTTCCCCTGCCACGCCCAACAAGCCTCACCCACAGAACCAGTAGTAAAAAAAAATTGAATTTCACCACTGCCTTTAATCATCTTACTTGCTCTTCTTTGCACTTTTTTCAAAGTCTCAACATCTTTTTGTAATGTGGTGATCAAAACTGGATGCAGGATTCCAGGCGTGATCTTACTAAGGCTTTATAAAGTGGTACTAATAAGTCATGTGGTTTTGATTCTATGCCTTAGCCACGCACTGCTGGTTGATATTTAAGTGATCATTCACTAAGACTCTAAGGTCCCTGTCACAGTTACTGTTTTAGAGCCAGATTTCACCTAATCTGTACTTATATCTTTGGTTTTTCTTGCCTAAATATAAAACCTTGCTTTTCTCCACATTAAATTTCGTTTTGTTAGATAGGACCCATTGTTCAAGATCTTTCTGGATTCTGAGCTCTTCTTCTTGTCTTCTGGGGCTATTCCTGCCAACTTAGTGTCATCTGCAAATTTAGTAAGTTCTCCTTGTATTCCCTCATCTCAGTCATTTATGAAGATATTGAAGAGTCCTGGGCCTAAGACGGAACCTTGTGACTTCCCTCGATTTAGATATAGTACCTATAGGGACTACTCACTGAGTACTCTGTCAGCTAGTTACAAATCCATTCTAGTGGTGATGCTGTCTAGCTCGCTTTTTTTAGTTGCAGCCTAGACCTGTGATGGTACCTATGGCACGCATGCTGTTGCCAGCTGCTCGTCTGGTTTCTGGTGCACATATGCGTTCCAGCCACCTGGTGTCCATGGGTGCTGGGGTGCTGGAAAATGGCCTGAAAAAGCCCCAAAAAGCGGCCTGAAAATGGTCCCCAAAAAGCCTAAAAACAGGGGGGAGGGGAAACAGCCTGGAAACAACCCAAAAACGGCTTGAAAATGGACCAAAGGTGGCCTGGAAGACAGCCTGAAAACAGTCCAGCTAGGGATTCAAACCGCCGAACTGCCAACCTTTCCAATCGACAAGCTCAGCGTCTTAGCCACTGAGCCACCATGTCCCTGTAGCATGTTAGCATGCAGTAAAGCTGTATTCACTTGGGTGATACGTAGCCTTGTTTCCTGATTTCCTGTGCTTGACAAACACTTTCAGACTTGCAAGATTCTATTAAGGCAGGGGTGTCCAAACTTGGCAACTTTAAGACTTGTGGACTTCAACTCCCAGAATTCCCCAGCCAGCAGAGCAGAGCTGGCTGGGGAATTCTGGGAGTTGAAGTCCACAAGTCTTAAAGTTGCCAAGTTTGGACACCCCTGTATTAAGGTAACCTTACAGTAAAGGCAGAGTTTGAACTCACAGCTGTGCTTCCCTGGCAGGGCTGTCACTTGCTCCTTCAGGCTGCCAATATTTGGGGGTCAGGGATTGGCTCAGTGGGGTCTACAATAACTCACCATGGCCAACTCACCACAGAACAACTCGCTGAGGGACAAGAGTTACACTATTATACAATATTGAAGTAATAGTGGAATAGAATCGTTAAAGAAAGGCTGCTGAAGGAACGACAAAATTTTATTTATTTATTTATTACTTGAACTTATTAGTCGCCCCCTCTCCCCACAGGGACTCGGGGCGACGTACAAAAGTATTATATAGCGTACAGAGGAGGTAAGAATAAATAAATAAGTTACAATACCTAAAAAAGTTAAAACCCCAGTGAAATTAACCCTTAAAAACTAAAATTACCAATTAAAAATGCCCTGGGCTGGAGAGTGAAATGTGAATCACAAAAATTAAGATATTTTAAATTATTTTAAATAATTAAATTGTATTTGTCCCACAGCGAGCTGTCCCAAGGCAAATTGGCCATGGCAAGTTGTCCCATGGCAAGTTGGCTGTGGCCAATTGGCTGCAGAGAGTTGCCCCATTCCAGACTCATTATAACCTTGGTGCGGTCAGGCCTTCACGCCATCTTTTGGACTTCAGGCCTGCCACACTTTTTATTATTCTACTATTCGTTTTCTATAGTGGGAAAATGGGAGGGGGATTATACAGAGTTGGGTGATATGTAGCCATAATAACATTCTTTCTAGAAAGTCAAGGTCATCATTTGTCTCTGCACCTCTGCACCTGACCAGAAGTGGATGGGTGGAACTGCCAGCATGGCAGTGAAAGATTGGGCCATGGGATGGACTTGTGGGTGTGGGGGGCAAGTTCTTGAACTTTCAACTGGGTGGGAAAAACCGGGAAGCTTTCAGATTCAGGTTTTCCCAGATGTGCCAACATGGCTCTCTGAATAAATTGGAACTTTGAGGAATACTTTGCCTCGGATTCTGATTTAATTTTGGATGCTATTTGGAGCCCTGACAGGTATCTTCTCCCAATTAAGCTGCTGTTTTGCCATTCATTCAAGATCTCTGTAGAATCCCATTTTACAGCTAGTCCTTGACTTACAACCGCAACTGAACCCAAAATTTCTGTTACTAAGTGAGACAGTTTTAAGTGAGTTTCACTGCATTTCTTGCCACAGTGAATCACTGCAGTTTATAGCAGGTTAAACAAATCCGGCTTCCCCATTGACCTTGTCAGAAGGTCGCAAAGACCCCTAGGAGGATGCAACTGTCATAAATATAAGCCGGTTACTGAGAGTCCAAATTTTGATCACATGACCATGGGGATGATGCAACAGTCGTAAGTGTGACAAACAATCAAAAGTCACTTTTTGCAGCAACTTTGTAACTTCAGCCACTAACCGAATGGTTGTAAGTTGAGGACTTCTTGGATTCTGCTGTCTCACATGAACAGCAAGGAGGTTCAAGGGCTTTTGGCCTCCTGAGAGCAGGAATCTGACTGAAGCAAGGATTAGTGAACCAGGTTTTATACCCTTAACAGCGAGGAGATTTGTTTACAGGAAACTGAGGACATATGTGGAGAAAGCCTGGCTCCATCTCCATTCCCCCAGGAGGAAAGCCCCCAAAGCAGGTGCTCTGCTGCGAAGACAGACGGAAGGATTAGCAGTCTCTTGGAGAAAGCGCAGGCAGAGGAATTGGCCAAGGGGCACAGGAAGTGATCCTTAAAATACACTCTGCGGCTTGTTTGGAATGAGTAGGGCATGAGTAGCCCCTCTTTTTCCTCACAAAAATCCCGAGATACAAGTAAGCTCAGGTAATGTGGTTCTCTGAGCCTGTTTGGTGTTGGGGTAAAGGGGCTGATCTAAAAACCAGGAGACTGGGAGTTCTAGTTCTGCCTTGGGCATGAAAGCCAGCTGAGTGATTTTGAGTCAGTCCCTTTCTCTAGGCCCACCTTGCAGGGTTGTTGCTGTTGTGGGGAAAATTGGAGGAGGGAGAAGTACCATATGCTTTTATTCATAAAAATAATAAAGGTGGAATTAAAAAATCAGAGAGATTAGATAGATGATAGATAGATAGATAGATAGATAGATAGATAGATAGATAGATAGATAGATAGATAGATAGATAGATAGATAGATGATAGATAGATAGATAGATAGATAGATAGATAGATAGATGATAGATAGATAGATAGATAGATAGATAGATGATAGATAGATGATAGATAGATAGATAGATAGATAGATAGATAGATAGATAGATGATAGATAGATAGATAGATAGATAGATGATAGATAGATAGATGATAGATAGATGATAGATAGATAGATAGATAGATGATAGATAGATAGATGATAGATAGATAGATAGATAGATGATAGATAGATAGATAGATAGATAAATAGATAGATAGATGATAGATAGATAGATAGATAGATAGATAGATGATAGATAGATAGATGATAGATAGATGATAGATAGATAGATAGATAGATAGATAGATGATAGATAGATAGATAGATAGATAGATAGATAGATAGATAGATAGATAGATAGATAGATAGATAGATAGATAGAGCGAGCAAGCTAGTCCAACAGCTATAGCCACAAATAGATTCCTATAATCTGACGTTCATGTTGGGAGGGCTGTGATGTGACTCTCATTTTCTCTCTCTCTCTCTTTGCTCAGTGCTGACATCCTAGTTCACGTTTCCTAGACGGGTCTCCAGCCGTTGCTTGGATGTGCCCAGAGTCCAACACCTGCCTCTCCTCATGAGAAGCCGATGCCCAGGACAAGAGGCCACGTGCCAGACGAACATGGCAAAACAAACCGACTCCATGTCAGCGCAGGAGTGAAGCAACGTATTTTCTCTCCTTCTTTATTTAATCAAATGCTGAAAATATATTAACGGAGGCTGGGTTGGAAAAGGAACGTGCTTTTAAAACTGGAAGAAGATACACCTGCATTATGATGGGTCTAGTTAGGTGGCTGAAAATGCAAATAAACTGACAGCTCTACTGAAGTGGCAGCTCCAAAGTGAAGCTGCTTTTTAGAATCAACTGTCAAGAGCAGAGGAAACTCTAGGCAAGGGACATGCTGCAGACCACCACTAGTTGAATAGAAATGAAGATCTTGGTGGCGGGGAAGGGGGCGCAAGATGACTGTCCAGTACCTATCCTTCCATTCTCTCTCTCACACACACACACACACACCCCTCCATCAGAACTGATGAAGCTTCTTGGATGAGAAACGAAACGTTGTCGTCTTCCTCCTCAAGGAAAAAACAGTCCAGTTGCCTTTTGAAGAGAAAAAAAGCACATTTGGGACAATTATCTCAAACAAATTCCCTGGGAAATTTGCAGCTTGCCTCCTCCAGGCCCAAATGCATGGTGGGGCCCCTGGAGGTTTCTGCCCCCGCAGGCAGATGACCGAGCCCTTTCTTTCACTGCTACTTCCAATGGGTCATCTGTAGACCAGACCAGGAGTTTGAGGTTCCTTCCCAGATCTTGGAATGTGACTTTCCATTCAGGCAGGAAAGGATGTCAGCTCCATTACTGCCAGTTCATCTGTAATTCTAATATAAATGCAAGGGGATTCCAGTCAGGCCCTGCAAGTGACTGACAGGCAAGCTTTAGCTGAAATGCACTTTGTTTCAATAACCTGCCTTGAAAGGGAAACAATTGTACCTGTCACATCACCTGTGATAACCTTCACTGGCAGGAGGGTTCCTTTTTTGTCAGGGCGATAAAGCTGCTGTTGATATGTAATACACTGAGCCCATCAAAAGCCGTGCGGATTGTCTCGCCATTTGTTAATTAATTTTATCAGCCTCGTCATCTTTTTGCTCAAGCCCAGGCAATCCAAAGCCGCACAGAATTGGTTCTTTTTTTCTTGGCAGAGAAGGGGCGCAAAGGTGGATTTGTGCTCAGCTAGCAGCACATTTGGCTCTGCTCTGCATGGACTGTTGAGCGAGGTGGAAGGAGACGTTTCGGTCACTGGGCTCCCTCTTGCCCCGACCCTCAGTCTCCTCCCACCACAGCCACCCTTGGGGGTGGGGGGAAAGCAACAGATTCCTAGAGATTTCTGGGATCACAGAATTCTGGTAGAAGCAAGGTAGAAAACATGGAAAGGCATGATGAATGGAAGGTGTTGGGGGAGACTAATGTTAGTTTTTCTTTTATATGCTGACTTCAATTTGCTTGGCCCACTACATTTCCTGTTTTTCCTTAGTTAGTGTCAAGGCCGATTCATACTTTCACCTACATTTCTTCTTCGCTCACAGCTTGACAAATATACAGGGAAGGGTTGGTTGGAATTCAAGGGAGGGAAAATGGTATTCAAGCATCTTTCCACACCATGGGACCTTGCTGGCATCCCAAGGACACACCCAGCAGATGCCCTGGGATGGCTGGTTGCTTTCCATTAAAAAAAATGAAGAGATGCCATAGGTGGACATTTGGGACTGTAGGTAGGGAAAAGGGGGAACTAAGTAATTAGCTTGTTTTTGTATGGGAAAACCAGAGCTTGTTTCACATCTTCTGTGTTTAACGTGGTTCATTCAGTGAAGTTTATGCTCTTGGTAAAAATAATGTCCCAGGAATTTCTTTTTTTGGATTTGCCAACTGGACAGTTGACATTAAACCACATCTCAATGTAGGAGCCTATCTGGACTCCAGCAGGTTAACCGCTTCAAGGTGTCAGCAATCCACAAAGAGACAGACGGGGAGTGAAGCTAGAGGAGACCCCCTCAACGACTCAAGTGGGGAGCCAGGACGCAAGCGGACAGCATGCACCCCAAACAGAGGGCTGAGAAGCTGGAGAAACCGTCCATGCTCACAGGGGAAAGAGCAATGGAGGAACCCTATCTGGACACCAAGGGCCAGTAGGTGAGCCGTGTGGGGAAGGCGGTGGAAGTGGAGGACCCACTGACCCCCCCACCCCCGGAGGCACAGTGACCTGAGGAAGCAAGTGAAAGCCAGGCGAGTGGCTGAGTGGGATGACCAGGCTGGGTGGACGTTTCCAGCCACTGGGCACAGTCCATCGGTGGAACAACTGAGGGAGAAATCTGGTGGGCTGGAAGTCCGAGGTGCCATCTCATCAGGAGCAGCCACCACTGGCACGGGTGCTATGAGACTGCTGACCACTCTCTCTCCTCCCCTTCTGCAGCCCCTGGTGCCAATCCCAGCCGGGGCATTGAGACCCCCTCACCAAGGGATGGCAGCTCCCATCCCTCCCCACCGGTGGGGCAGGGCCCGGCACCTACAGCCCCAATGGCAGCTGAGTTTCCTTGATCAGGCATCTCCCCAGTAGCAGTGGGGTTGCCACCTGGCTATGTCCTGGTGTAAGAGGATTGACCGCTGCTTCCCCTAGCAGTCCAGTTCGAGGGTCCACCCAACAGCCTGGCCTACTCCAGGTTTGAAATTGTATGGAGAGCCATAGAGTGATGTACCCAGAGCGCGGCCGGGTCAACCCAATCTGGAGGGGCTGCTGGGGGAGCGGCTGGTGCCTCTCCACGCTGAAGGGGCTCCAGAGCCGCAAAACCTGGAGGCTTTCGTGCAGGCGCTGAGAGAAGGTTCCAGGACTCCATGGCAGCCCGGTGGGCAAGGAACTGCATCCGCTCCCTGCAGTAAGGTGAGAGACCATTGGCAGAGTACATCCATGATTTTCAGAGCCTGATGTGTCATCTGAGAGATTGGCCCACGCTGATCTACCAATTCTGGGAGGGGTTGAACGTGGAGCTGTAGCACAACTGCCTACCCCGAGGAGTGCCCAGTGACCTTCGAGCATGGTACCAGCAGCCCGCTGTCACAAGTGACTCGCTCTCTCACCTAGTTGCTACTTCGCTCTCAGCTTGACAACAATCAGGAGGGGTGTGGTTGGAATGTCTGGGGAGGGGGATGGAATGCCAAGACTCCGTCTGCAGATCAGGAGACCCTGCTGCCAGCCCCAAGGCCCCAAGGTCATACAACGCAGGTGCTTGGAGGATCCGGACTGTTCCCATAACAAAAGAAGCGGATTTAACTGGACAATGCAATGAACTGAGGGGGATGGCCAGAGGGTCAGCTAAAGCCACTGTGCCATCAATGAAGGTAACAGTTATATGATGAGTGAAACTATCATTGTTTAGTAGTAGAGTATCAGTGATAAAAATGAATGTGCTACCCAGAATGATGTTTTTTGCTTGAAACTATACCGTTATTGAAAAATACCTTTTAAACAATGGCTAAAAGTCTTAGCACGGTTTGCATAGCAAGGGGAAACACGAAAGTAAAATAAAAGATTTACCCAGGATGTAAAAGAACGGGGTACATAACCTTAAATAGGACTTTGCTGCTTGTTGTTTAATTTGGTTGAATGAATGGATATTGCTAAGAAATAAAAGAATGGTGCAGATGGAAGATGATAATTTGAGGTTTGGGGGACATGTTTCTTATCCAATGACAAACTGAAAGTAAATGTAGATTTTCAGAATCATTACCTGATAACAGACTATTAGAATATGAAATAAATACAAACCCAGACTGTGTCAAAAGATACAATTATTGATATGCACAGAAGTAATTTTTATAGAAGAGAAACAGCAGATAAAGAACAATAGTAACAATGAGGATTTATTAATAAATGATAAGAAATTAAGAAAAGACAAGAGAACAATTAGCAACAGGACGACATTCTTTCCAATATAAAGAGATGACAGAGAAGTTCAATATCACCAAAAAGACAATCAGAATCGAGAAGAGGAAGACGGAATTTACAACACAGTAGAGTTATGTACAAGTGATCATCATACATATAAAAACCAAAATGTATAAGATAGTGTGGTGAAATGGTGTGCAAATTTTGATTATAATATAAATATGGATATATGCACCAGAGGCCTTGAAATGGCCTTGCCTAGCAGGCTCCCACTCCCGACCCACAAGCCGTGGGACTGGCTCACCTCACCTCCGCCCTGCACCTGCAGCAGGAGGGAACTGCCCGTGTTTTTTTAAATAAGTTTTTTTATTTTTTTTATTTTCATACAAACACCCACATGTATACCATTGCATCATAACCAACACTATTTTTGTATTATTCAATATTGTATCAATTCCTCTTACCATCAACCCCCGAAGACTTATCATTTGCCCTTCTGCTTTCCATACACCATGCTTATACCCTATCCATTGCTTTCTTGGCTCTTCTCCCTCTCCTCCCCTCCCTACCTCCTTTCTTCCCTCTATCATCCTTCTCTTCTCCACTTCCCTTTCCTCTCTCCTTCTCCTCTCTCCACTCCTTCTTTCTCTCCTCCTCTCCCCTCCCCCTCTCCTAACCCCTCTTCCTCCTCCTGCCTCCTTCTCTTCCACTCTTCCTCTCTCTTGCATGGTGTATTTCAGCGTCCGAGCAGGCGCGGGGAGCCGCCCATCTCTTTCGCTCCCTGGCAGGGCTGCGGGCGGCTCGCCTCTGTCTTGGCAGGTGGCTAACCAGTCATTCCCGAAGCGGCGTCCTCGCTGCTTTCGCCGGCCAACAGATGCACGCTCCCATTTGCAATGAGGCGGGTGAATCAAGTATTAAAGCAGCGGAGCAAGGCCGGCTCACCTGCGCGGCTTGGAAACCGCAGAGCCCAAGGAAGCTAAGCGGGCAGCCGCGAGTCAGGAGACAGAGGCCCCGCAGCCCGCAGGAACTGGTAGTAAAGAAACAGTTGAATTTCACCACTGGCAGAGATGGGATAAAAGCTGTGACTTGGGGACGCTGACCATGCATCTCACCAGCCTTTGGGGTCTAACCAAGGAGATGCCCAGGAGACGCTGAAATCTGGTGGTTGTTTCCGGAATGAAATGGGCCCCGCTGCCTTCTCTGGGGAGGAAGGATGTCCCAGCCTGAACCTGGAACATGAGTGGAGATGAACAGAGATAAAATTGCAAGGCAAAGGGAGGCCCTTGCTTCCCACGGGAGTCTTGCCAGATGCTGCCCAGCTGCCTCACCAATCACCCCTCCTCCTCCTCCTCCTCCTCCTCCTCTTCCATAGGGAAGGGGCTAAGAAGAGTGCAAGAGGGACAAGATTCCTTCAGGTGCTTTGGAGAACAAGTTGCCCCCCACTTCTTGGTGACAGCCTTTCAAATATTGGAAGGCTACTATCATGTCACCCCTTCTTTTCATTAGACTAGACCCATGATGGCAAAGCTATGGCACGCATACCAGGGGTGGCACGCAGAGCCCTCTCTGTGGGCACCCGCACCATTGCCAGCTGCTCTTCTGGTTTTCGGCCTGAAAAAATGGCCTGAAAATGCCCCCAAAACTGGTTCACCATCACTGCATTAGACATGCCCAATTCCTGCAACCAATCTTCATATTTTTAGCCGCCAGTCCCCTAATCAATTCTGTTGCTCTTCTCTGCTCTCTTTCCAGAGTCTCAGCATATATTTTCTTTGTATTGTGGTAGTCAGAACTGGACGCAGCATTCCAAGTGTGGTCTTAACCAGTGCAGCATATAGTGGTAGTTGTACTTCACATGAACTTGATACTATTCTTCTGTTAATGCAACCCAGGACTGCAATGGCTTTTTGGGTAGCTGCAGCACCCGCCTGGCTCATATTAAGTGGATAATCCACTAGGACAGAGGTCTTCAAACTTGGCAACTTTAAGACTTGTGGACTTCAACTCCCAGAATTCTCTGGGAGTTCTCCGCTGGCTGGAGAATTCTGGGAGTTGAAATCCACAAGTCTTAAAGTGGCCATGTTTGGGGACCCCTGCCCTAGGACATCAGAATGAAGAATGTTACCACAGACTTCAGCTGAGAGTGTAGCCTCAGAGTGTAGATGTAAGGCATCTCCCTCCTCCCCCCCCCCCTTAAGACCAAGTTAGGGTCGGGGATGATTTTGGTGATTGTATTTATCACGTCCACAAAATTTCCTTACTGAAAGCTGAGTTGAGACTGAAATCTGGGCTGCAAGTCACAAGCATCAGATAATCTTTGGAAAATACTTTTCAATGCTATTTATTTTCCTAGAATGAAAATAATGCTGCTTTTTACTGATACCATTTGGGTAGTCGTTAAGCCTTCTGTGCTATATTCAATTTGTATGGATGGGAAAAACAGAAGGCGGGTTCTCTTCTCATAAAAAAACTGTCCCTCTGAATAGTAATATTTGTGATTCTCTGTCACTTGGAGAAGTGAGAAGCGTAACACTGCAATGATAGTGCTTGGGGGGTGAGCAGGAATCCTTACATTTGAGCCGGTACAGAATAATTACAGCTTTTATCACAGCTCCCTAAATAACCTTTGTTTAAAGCTCCACAAGTGGACATATTTATTTAATTTGCTCATTCAGTCCCTGTATTTCTCCCAGCCTTTGCTTTGGGGATCACTGCAATTTGCATCTACCAATACTGGCACTCAACTTAAACAAATTACTTTCTTTCCAAACTGCCTGGGAAGTATCTGAACTTAATGGACTATAACATTTATGAACATCTGAGTTCTTTTCTCAGCAGCTGTACAGGGTTATTGATGATCTAATTGAAATGCTGGCAAATACATTCCAACAGTAGATGGGAAGCAACAGACTACCCAGGGAGGCCCTGGAGCCTAGCAAACCGTATGGTGTGCGTGCAGATTATAAGATGCACGCAAGAGAACCTTGCCTGTGTCAAAACCATGACAAGCTAGTTTTAATAAGAAACTGCAAGGCCCAGTCTCTGTCAGATGTCCACACCGGTGTGAATCAGGCTGCTTCCTTCTGCACTCTTGCCTGCTCATTGATAATTTTTCCATAGCTTTTTTTGTTGCTGCTGCAGCTGCTATTGCTGCTTGCTAACCCATTGGTGAGCTCGCCCAAACACTGAGGTGGAGCCAAAAGGCAGGTAATAAACATCGGGCAAAGATAAGCTGACCACAGAGTTCCTGCTACTACTATGACAGCCACAGTGCCAACAGCTGATACACAAGGGGTACTTTTCAAGAAGAAGCTTCTGGCTTCTGCTGTGTTGCCAAGCCTTGAGTTCTTGTGGTCTTTCTTTACCCACAACCATCAACAGCAAAGTTGGCTCCCAAATTGCCAAAGGGTGCCTGGTTACCGTTGTATAAGGTTCCAGCCGTTTCCCCGAGCCACTGAAATGCCAAAGAGAGTGAGACTCGAGACGAGGCTTGCAAAAATATCAGCTTTTATTTATGGCCATAGCAAAAGCTGGGCGACAAAGCTATATCCAAAGCATACAAACAAATGCATGGAAGGAATAGCCTCCCCCTGCAAGAGGGGCTCAGAGTATTATATACATTTTAGGCAGATAGAAACAAAGTTTATCCAATCAGAGACAAAGATTCGTTACCAACATTGATCTTTAAAGCGTTCTTTTGTTCCAGCTCCTGCCTCTGTCTACCTTATCTATGGAGTGTTCCTATAGCCTTGTGTAGGGGGAGGCAGCCCGCCTTTGCCAAGTTGTTTTTGGCAGAATGCTTTAAGGATTTATGAGCCAGGAAAACTCCCCGGTTTGGTTCCTTTATTTATGGGGTCTGATATTCCCATGTAACAATTTCTTCTATGTTTTCAAGAATGTGCCTAGCTTTAGAGCCAAGAATAGAAGCGAGACGCAGCAGTGAGATAACATTTGCAGTAATGCCATCCAGTATTAAGATTACAATTTGCTAGGCTAGAAAACAACTAATTTCTGACAGTACACAATAATATAAGCAGAAGCCAATCACAAAGCTTAATTCTTAATAAATGCTTTCTAGCAGTATACCATATCAGAAGCGAACAGCTACTATTGGTTTAATCAGTAACAATTATATAGTAACATAAGCAATTCATAATAAAAGCAAATAGCCAACATTGATTCGTGTTGATTCATATACTCCTTCAATTGCCATCAGAACCTCCCAAATGATCGTCCCAAAGATGCTTTTTCCCCCCAAAAGGCAACTGGATTTCCTTGATTTTTTTCTTTGAAAATGTTTCACTTCTCATGCAAGAACTGAAGAAGCTTTTAGGATGAGAATTGAAATGTTTTCAAAGAAAAACGAACAAGGAAGTCCAGTTGCCTTTTTGGGGGGAAAAGAACCTTTGGGACAACCATGACCTGGACAATGGGAGAGTCTCCATAGACGTCTCCCAAGTGATCAGAATATTAAGGGCAGAATGGGTCCTGCACATTGACCACAAGCCTTCATTGACTTTCCCCACCATGAATGTTGGTGCCTGCCCGGCCCACACAGGCTTTCCCAGCACCTGGCCTAAGAGGGTGCCGACTAGCCAAGCACAACCTGGCTTCTCTTCTCTTCTCAAAGGCAGCATTGGGCTTTGGCCCCAAACACGTTGACTTGACTCCTTTTAGAACACCTGAAGTGGCATCCTTTATGGTGCACTGCAGTCATAATGTTCACTAGCTGCTAACTCTGAGATTGAGAGAGAGCATCCGTCAGCAACGTAAACGTAGGAGTGTAAAAATATCTGGGGGAAGTCTTGTCCAAACACACTTACTATCCACTTACCATCCACTTACCATCCACTTACCATCTACTCATCATCTATTTATTACTTGACTTACCATCTGACGTGGAACCTGGCTTGTTGACTCAATTTAACACCGATAGCACCCTGGCCCTGTTACAGCTCTCTCCAGCATATATTCGAGGTCAGACTTGCTCCTACTGCGGGAGTCCCCCCTCTCGCAGGTATGGCCCTTTGCCCTCTCAAGGGCCCACCTTAATGACGGGTTCGTTAACCCAGAGAGGTGGAGGAAGCGAAGACTCAGGGGGTTTTTAACTAAATGTTTTTTATCCATTTTAGGGGGTTCCAGGGTGGGTGGGAGGGATAATCAGGCCAGGAGGGGGACTTTTGCCAGGCGAACAGGTGAGGTCAAGGGGGGAGTGAGCGGAGTGGGGGGGGAGGGAGAATGATATTCCAATAGAGGGTTGTTTTATTCCAATGGTCGTGGGGAGGGGTGGGTGCGAGGACAGAAGAAAATCTCATAGTCGGTTGGGAGACCGTGGCTGTTGGACACGCCCGGTCGCTTGTACCAACCCCCGCAGTCTAGGTGGTGGGGTAAGGGTGGTGGGGTGGCGGTAATTATACGGGAGAGTCTGGAACCGAGAGAGTTCACTGTGCCACAGATATCCGGGTGTGAGTCCCTTGGTGTGAAATGGGGCCCAGGGAGGCAGTTGGGCTTGCTGATTGTATACTTGGCTCCTCGCTATACATCAGCGGTCCTGCCTGAGCTCCTCGAGCTGATCGCGGAGACGGCGGTGGATAACCCCAAACTTGTGGTTATGGGGGATTTCAACCTGCCGTCAACGGGTGAAGCATCTGAGGCGGCTCAGGAGTTCATGGCTTCCATGACAGCCATGGACCTGACCCAATTAATTCAGGGCCCCACACACGAGGGTGGTCACACACTGGACCTTGTTTTTGTCTCTGGACAGTGGACGAGTGATCTGGGAATAGGGGATCTGGTTATTACACCCCTGTCATGGTCAGATCACTCATCTCTCCAGCTCGACTTCCCTGGCGCTACCCCCCACCACGGGGAGGCGGAACCAGACTGTCCCAGATGGTTCCACCCCAGGCGACTGATGGAACCGGATAGGTTCCAGACGGAGCTTGGGCCACTTCCTGTAGCCCTGACCCGCTCCTGGACGGAAGACCTAGTAGCCGCATGGAATAGGGCGGCTGCTGGGGCCTTGGACCGGGTAGCACCTTTGCGGCCTCTCCTGCGGCAACGAACCACCCTGGCTCCTTGGTTTACCGAGGAGCTGAGGGTGATGAAACGCCACAAGAGACGCCTAGAAAGCAGGTGGAGGTCCTCACGCTCAGAATCTGACCGAACACAGGTAAGAGCCTATTTACGGACCTACCTTGTGGCACTGAGAGCGGCCAAACGCAGACACTGTGCTGCTCTTATTGCGTCCGCAGACACTGCCCTGCCACCCTGTTTCGGGTGACCCGCTCCCTCCTATCACAGAGGCTGCTGGAAGCCCCTCTGCAGGGGAGAGCAGAGGAGTTTGGGGAATATCTGCAGGACAAAATCGCTCAGATTCGGAATGGATGGGCCCCCTTCAGTGGACCAGGGGAGACGTCGGAGGCAAATCTTGAGGCACCACGCTGGGAGGAGATTGACTCTGTTGCCCCCGAGGATTTGGACAGGTTACGTGGGCGACTGCGAGCCACTACATGTTTATTGGACCCGTGTCCCTCCTGGCTTGTATTGGCATCCTGGGAGGTTACACGAGACTGGCTCCTGGGTCTTGTGAACGCTTCATTGGAGGAGGGGTCCTTACCGACCGCCTTGAAAGAGGCGGTGGTGAGGCCCCTACTCAAGAAGCCTTCCCTGGAGCCGGCAGAGCTAGCTAATTATCGTCCCATCTCCAACCTTCCCTTTTTAGCGAAGGTTGTAGAGAGTGTGGTGGCACAACAGTTCCCACGTCACCTGGAGGAAACCGACTATCTAGACCCGCGCCAGTCCGGCTTCCGGCCCGGTCACAGCACAGTGACAGTTGGTGGATGATCTCTGGAGGGCCAGAGATAGGGGCTGTTCCTCTATCCTGGTCCTATTAGACCTATCAGCGGCCTTCGATACCATCGACCATGGTATCTTATTGCGCCGGCTGGAGGGGATGGGAGTAGGGGGCACCATTTTGCAGTGGTTCTGCTCCTACCTCTCCGACCGGATGCAATGTGTGTTGGCAGGGGAGCAGAGGTCGACCCTGAGGCCGCTCACTTGTGGGGTGCCACAGGGGTCGGTCCTCTCGCCCCTCCCGTTCAACACATACGTGAAGCCGCTGGGTGAGATCATCCGTGGTTTTGGGGTTGGATACCATCTGTACGCTGATGACACACAGCTGTACATCTCCACCCCAAACCACCCCCAACGAGGCCGTCGAAATGATGTCCCGGTGCTTGGAAGCCGTTCGGGTCTGGATGGGGGACAACAGACTCAGACTCAACCCTTCCAAGATGGAGTGGCTGTGGCTACCGGTGCCCCGGTTCAACCAGTGGACTCCATCGCTGGCCATAGGGGGCAAACAACTGCCCCCCGTGGAGCGGGTGCGCAATTTGGGCGTCCTCCTTGATGCCCGGCTGTCGATGGATGACCATGTGGCAGCCGTGGCGAGGGGGGCGTTCCGCCAGGTTCGCCTGGTGCGCCAATTGCGCCCCCTATTGGACCGAGACGCCTTACGCACAGTCACTCATGTGCTGGTGACGTCTCGCCTGGACTACTGCAACGGTCTCTACATGGGGCTCCCCTTGAGATACACCCGAAGACTACAGCTAGTTCAGAATGCGGCCGCGCGGGCTATCATGGGGAGGACCAGATACTCCCATGTAAACATTTTAGGGGCTAAAATCGACCCTACAAGCAACCCAGAAGTGACTTCCGGTTTGCTCATAGGATCGTTTTTTTGTCCTCCGGAGCCTTCAGGGGAGCCTCCTGAGGGGTCCTGAACGCTCCGGAGGGCTAAAATCAGCCCTACAAGCCCTAAAATCAGCCCCACAAGCAACCCAGAAGTGACTTCTGGTTTGCTCCTAGGGTCGTTTTTTGCCCTCCGGAGGCTTCAGAGAAGCTCCTGAAGCCTCCGGAAGGCCTCGGTGGGGGGGGAGGCTGTTTCCTATAAAGCCTCTGGAGCCTGGGGAGGGCCAAAAAAGCATGCAAAAAAATGGGGGGGGGACGCCTGTCATGCGCGCCTGTTCACTTGGGGGCGCATCGCATTATGGGTTTGGCACGCCCATGCATGACCCCTCTGCGCTCCCCCCGCTTATGGTATGCGAGCCAAAAAAGGTTCGACATTGCTGCCTTAGGGGATATTTTGCATAACTCCCAAGGGAGACAAAGCTGAAAAGAACAGCTTTGTCAGTTTAGTCCACATTGCTGAATCCTTTCCCTTCTCCCAGCCTGGTGGAGTGAAACAGACACAAAAAATGTTGATTGAGTTTTGACACCTTATTGGACATTTTTAAATCAAGGGTGTCATTCAAAAAACAATTTATGTGACACTTTTAGAAGCACATCACACATTGAGTATCTTGCACATGCCAGAGTATCCCAAAATAATTCCTAAGCTTGGTTGTCTGATATACAACTCAGAGAATTCTACTCTAACTGGGTCAGGGCCCTTCCAGTTCTGACCCTTCTTTGCAGGGTCACACCCTGAGCCTGGATGGTCCTTGCCTATAGGTTTATTTGGACCAGCACTCAAGCAAGAGTGGTCTTATGGCACCACGGTGAAGCTGGGATCGCAGAGAACTGGACTTCAGAGCTGCTTAGGCTCATGCCTGCTATGTGGATACTGATTCCAGTCTTGTTCCTCCATGGTCAAGTGGAAGCTAACAGGAGCCAACAATCCCGAGGTGGTGTGTCTTCAACCACCCTCTATCCCACCCTGTCTTCCAGGACAGCTGCTTAAGCAGCCTCTCTTTCCCACCTTCCGATGGTGCAACTCTACCACAATAGCTTTCCATCCGTCAAACCCTCTGAAAGGCTCCCTCCCACAGCTGACGGCCTCTTCAATCAATGCAAATTGCCCTCATCAGCCGAGGGGTCTGAGGTGAAGGCGACTCCCCTCCACTTGGGCCTGACAGATTGCTGAACACTTGCTCACATTAATCAAGGAGAAGGAGAAGGCTTTGGCCCAGAAGAAAACAGACGCCTCAGAAGAATTCTCCTATGCAAAACAGAGGCATTAAGGTGGAGCCAGCAAGTCCAAACAGGGGACCTGGGGAAAGAGAATGCTTCCCATGAGAAGTTCCAGCTTTGAGCATTTTACAGAAAACTGAGGAACAGCAGAAACATTGGCCTCTTTGCTTTTGTGGTGCAGGTGGAATGGCCCAACTGTTTTGACTGTCTTATTCACAGTTTGGTGTCCAGTTTGGTGTGGCAAAGACACCAGGCTAGAAACCAGGAGACCCCGAGTTCTAGTCCCACCTCAGGCCAGCCTTGGGCCAGTCACTTTCCATCAGCCCTAGCAAAGAGGCAAAGGCTTCTGAAAAACCTTGCAAAAAAAAAAAACTGCAGGACTCTTCTGGGCATTCTCCAAGAATTGGACATGATTGAAGGGAGGGAGAAACAATTCACAGAGTAAGGAAATTCTTAGAATGAAAGGTGAAGGGTTCCATCCAATACACTTCACCTAATGACTGCATTAAGCCAGACGGAATCATGAGCAAACCGGAGAGGCTCAATTGGGACTGACACTCTGGCTGCAACAGTCCAGGGACTCTTGAGGTGAAAATACATTACCTTGATCTTTGAATGGTTTTTGTCTGAATACAAATGTTTTGGATGCTCTATGAAACCTGGAGAAGAGACGGGAGCCAACAGCCCTCATCACATTCCTCGCTCAGCAGATTGCAAGAGCCTCAAGCACATCATTGGGGAGGCGGATTAAAGGCATAGGTCTGTGATAGTGGACCTATGGCACGCGTGCCAGAGGTGGCATGCAGAGCCCTCTCTGTGGGTATGTGCATCTTTGCTAGCTGCTCTTCTAGTTTCCGGCATGCACATGCCTGCCAGCCAGCTTGTCTTTATGCGTGCTGGAGTGCTGGAAAACAGCCTGGAAACGGGCATGCACATGCAGGCCAGCTGGTCTTTGGGTGTCCGGTGCTCAGGCACATGCAAAGACCAGCTGGCCAGCACACATGTGTGTGCTGGAAACCCAAAGACCAGTCGGCTGGCACACGAATGCACAGCGTCCAGCTGGTCTTTGGTTTTCTGGTGCTCTGGCATGCGCACAAACACATGTGTTCCGGTTTGGGCCCTCGGTGTCGAAAAGGTTTGCCATCAATGGCACAGGTATTGCCAGAATGGGGGAGGGACAATATTTGGCCCTTCTTGGCCCTTCTAGAAGTTAGGGGAGGTTCTCAGGTGGGGCTTGGGGGAGCATCGTGCCCCAGGATGGCTCAATGATACCAGTCCATGCCCTGATCCCCACTGGGCTGCACTGCAATAGATTTAGAGGGATAAAATTGCTGTGTTAATTGCCTGCCAGCTTCCAGGCCCAGATCACAGTGCTGATATTTCTCTTGAAAGGTCTCCATTGGCACAGCACTGAGACCCATCTTGCCAGGCTTGGATCCCTCCCCCCCTCCCCCCATCCAGCCTGATGGGGATGGATCAGATGCCAGACCTTCCTTCAGCAGCCCCCACTCTTAGGGACCCACCTCTCACCACTGTTCTACAAGCGAGCAAAAGCTCTCCGATTTAAATTCACCCGTGGCCCTGTGGTTGGCTGAAGGCTCCCCTCATTGCAGGGGTCCCCAAACTTGGCAACTTTAAGACTTGTGGACTTCAATTCCAGCTGGCTGGAGAATTCTGGGAGCTGAAAACCACAAGTCTTAAAGTTGCCAAGTTTGGGGACCCCTGCCCTATAGCTACTGTGGTTGCCAGATCTTTCTTGTGAGAAAGATGCGAGACTCTAGGTGTGAGATGGGGCCCAGGGAGTCAGTTGGGCCTGCTGATTGCATACTTGGCTCCTCGCTATGCATCAGCGGCCCTGCCAGAGCTCCTTGAGGTGATTGCGGAGGTGGCGGTTGAGACCCCCAGACTATTAGTCATGGGGGACTTCAACCTGCCATCGACGGGTGAATCATCCGAGGTAGCCCGGGAGTTCATGGCTTCCATGACAGCCTTGGACCTGACCCAAATAATTCAGGGCCCCACACACGAGGGAGGCCACATGCTGGACCTTGTTTTCATCTCTGGTTGATGGAAGAGTGATCTGGGAATAGGGGATCAGGTTATCACTCCCCTGTCATGGTCAGATCACTCGCTTCTCCGGCTGGACTTCCCTGACGCCACCCCCCATCGTGGGGAGGCAGAACCAGAAGATCTTAGATGGTTCCGCCCCAGGCGACTGATGGAACCAGATAGGTTCCAGATGGAGCTTGGGCCACTTCCTGTAGCCCTGACCCGCTCCCGGACGGAGGACCTGGTGGCCGCATGGAACAGTGCGGCGGCCGGGGCCTTGGACCAGGTGGCGCCCTTGCGGCCACTCCGGTGGCAGCGAACCACCCTGGCCCCTTGGTTCACCGAGGAGCTGAGGGTGATGAAGCACCACAAGAGACGCCTAGAGAGCAGATGGAGATCCTCTCGTGCCGAATCTGACCGAACAAAGGTAAGAGCCCATTTACGGACCTACCTTGTGGCACTAAGGGTGGCTAAACGTCGATTTTACGCCACCCTTATTGCGTCCGCAGAAAACCGCCCTGCCGCCCTGTTTCGGGTGACCCGCTCCCTCCTTTCACAGAGGTCGCGGGAAGCCCCTTTGCAGGGGAGGGCAGAGGAATTTGGGGAATATCTGCAGGACAAAATCGCTCAGATCCGGAGCTAATGGGTCCCCCTCAGTGATCGTGGGGAGACACCGGAGGCGAGTCTTGAGGTACCACTCTGGGAGGAGTTTGACTCTGTTGCCGCCGAGGATATGGACAGGCTACGCGGGCGACTGCGGGCCACATGTTTATTGGACCCGTGTCCCTCCTGGCTTGTACTGGCAGCCTGGGAGGTTACACGAGACTGGCTCCTGGGGCTGGTGAACGCCTTGCTGGGGGAGGGGTTCCTACCAACCGCCTTGAAAGAGGCGGTGGTGAGGCCCCTACTTAAGAGGCCTTCCCTGGACCCAGTAGAGTTAGCCAATTATCATCCTGTCTCCAACCTTCCCTTTTTAGCGAAGGTTGTTGAGAGTGTGGTGGCGCAGCAGTTCCCTCGACACCTGGAGGAAATTACTTATCTAGACCCGTGCCAGTCCGGTTTCCGACCCGGCCACAGCACAGAGATGGCTTTGGTCGCATTGGTGGATGATCTCTGGAGGGCGAAGGATGGGGGTTGTTCCTCCATCCTAGTCCTGTTAGATCTCTCAGCGGCTTTCGATACCATCGACCATGGTATCCTATTGCGTCGACTGGAGGGGATGGGGGTGAGGGGCACCGTTTTGCGGTGGTTCTCCTCCTTCCTCTCCGGTCGGACGCAATGTGTGTTGGCGGGGGAGCAGAGGTCGACCCTGAGGCCGCTCACGTGTGGAGTGCCACAGGGGTCGGTCCTCTCACCTCTCCTGTTCAACACATACATGAAACCGCTGGGCGAGATCATTCAAAGATTCAGGGTTGAGTGCCATCTGTATGCAGATGACACTCAGTTGTACATCTCTACCCCGAACCACCCCAACGAAGCCGTCTAAGTGATGTCCCGGTGTCTGGAAGCCGTGCGGGTCTGGATGGGTGACAACAGACTCAAGCTCAACCCTTCCAAGACGGAGTGGCTGTGGCTACCAGCGCCCCGCTTTAGCCAATGTGTTCCATCTCTGGCCATCGGGGGGGAACAACTGCCCCCGGTGGATAGGGCACGCAATTTGGGCGTCCTCCTAGATTCCCGGCTGTCGCTAGATGATCATGTGATGGCCGTGGCTAGGGGGGTGTTCCACCAGGTTCGCCTGGTGCGCCAATTGCGCCCCTTACTAGAGCGGGACGCCCTTTGCACAGTCACTCATGCCCTGGTGACTTCCCGTCTTGATTACTGTAACGCTGTCTACATGGGGCTCCCCTTGAGATGCACCTGAAGGCTCCAGCTGGTTCAGAATGCAGCCGCGCGGGTTATTATGGGGAGTACTAGGTACTCCCATGTAACACCTTTCCTGCGTGAGCTGCACTGGCTGCCTGTGGCTTTTCGGGTGCGTTTCAAGGTGTTGATTGTCATCTTCAAAGCGCTCCATGGCTCGGGACCTAGTTACCTGCGGGATCGCATTCTACCCCATACATCCCTGCGACCAATCCGCTCTCACAGAGAGGGTCTCCTCCGGGTACCTTCCGCTAAACAGTGCGGGCGGGCGGTGCCTAGGAATAGGGCCTTCTCTGTGATGGGCCCAACCCTCTGGAACGACCTCCCCCCCGATATTAGAACCACCTCGGATCTCCGCTCCTTCCGCAAGAAACTCAAGACCCACCTGTTTCGATTAGCCGGCCTGGCCTAATTGTAATTGTAATTGTATTTACAGGGAACATCTATTACTAACCTTCCTGGATGGCTTTTTAAATTTTAAATTGGGGTTTTAAACTGGTTTTAGAATTGTTTTTAATTATTTAAATTGGTTTTGGGTTTTATACACAGACGGTATGTGTGCGTTGTTTTGTTTGATGTCTTATGTTATGTTTTGTTGTCTTGAACATGAACGGTCTGTACACCGCCCCGAGTCCCTGCGGGGAGAGGGGGCAGTCTATAAATTTAATAAACCTTAACCTTAACCTTCTTCTATCGGTAGTCCTCATCTTACAACCATTCGTTTAGTGACCAAAGTTATAATGGCACAGGAAAAAGAGACTTACGTACATTTTTCACAGGACTGTCACAGCATCCCCATGCTCACGTGATCAAAATTTGGATGCTTGGCAACTGGCACGTCTTTATGGCAGCTGTAGTGTCCAACGGTTATGGGATCCTCTTTTGTGACCTTCTGACAAGCAACGTCAAGGGGATAGGCAGATTCACTCAACAACCGTGTTACTAATGTAATAACTGCAGTGATTCACTTAACAACCGTGTTACTAACTTAATCACTGCAGTGAGCAGGACAGTTGTTAAATGAATTTTGTCCCATTTACAACTTTTCTTGCCATACTTGTTTCATTGTATACACTTTCCCGCTTGAGTAGGGGTGGGGCTAGATGACCTCCAAGGTGCCTTCCACTCCGTTATTCTTTGCTATTGTTATGTTTACATTTGTTGCATCATTTTTTTGGGTTTTACCATTGAAAGCCGCCCAGAGTGGCCCCGCAGCAAGATGGACGACAAATAAATTCAACAAATAAATAAGTATGAAATAAAAAGCAGGTTGGTAGAAATCAGTTTCTTTAAAATGTCACATCAGGATTGGGACCAGTTCAAATAGGTGGATGTGTACTCACTTTATTGTAGCTTTAACCTCCTGCGAGAAAATAGTAGGACTACCCAGTAGTCCTCAGGTTACAACAGCAATTGGGCCTGGACTTTCTATTACTAAGCAATGCAGTCGTAAAGTGTGACATCTAGTGACCACATTGCTTAGCGACAGCAATCTTGCTATTCCCCATTCCACTCATTAAGTGGAGCCCAGCTTGAACACATTTGATTATTCATTTTTTTTCTTTCAAAAGTCCTCAACTAGCTGGACTAAGATCAACAGAGAAGATGCTGCTGAATTAGCAACCTTAAAATATTGCTTGAATTGGAAAAACTAGAAAAAGTCAAAATATTCCAGGAATCATCCTGGGGAACAGCACATCTCACCAAGGAGGGTGCTTGATTTTTGGAGAAAGATACAGAGCCACTACCCCACAACTCTTTGTTTAACACTCATCCAGCCTTGCGGGGGGTGGGGGTGGGGGTTTCACGGCTAACCTGGCCCATTTATAGTCCCATTTATACCTCCTGGCAAATATTTTACCCTGGGATAGTTTTTAGGGGTGTTTTTTAATGTATTTTTAAATTTTTAAAATTTTAAATCTAACTTTAACTATTGTACAGTAAACTATTGCTACCTCCTCCAGCCACATCTATATTTATTTTATATTTATATTATGTATATTTACTGTTTTTAACATGACTGTACACCGCCCCGAGTCCCTTCTGGGAGAGGGGCGGTCTAGAAATCAAATAAAAGTTAAAAGTTAAAGTTAACCTTAGGTATTGGGACACTGTTTTTACAAACCATTAGCTCCTGCCAGGACTCTGGCTTGCTCTTGCCTCCCAAATTGGCCCTTGGCTACCTGCCCAGCTGCCAATTGGCCCTTCTGCGAACCCAGCAAGTGTCACCCATGGAGCCTATCCTTTCCTGAGCTGCTTTCCTTTGGGGAGCGCTGGGGGCTTGTCTTTCTTTTCCAGTGGGAAGAGATGTGACTGCCGTGCCCCTCCCCCTGGCCCAAGTCCCCTTTCTACCAAATTTCAGAAAATAGAAATAATTTGTGCAAGTCAGCAGCAGCCAGTAAAAGAAAAACATCAAGAGCTTTGGAAATCAGTTAGACTTGGCATCACTCTGCAGTGGTCTCCGTCAGTTTTCCTGTTTTAATTGCTCTCCTTTGTTTCCCAAAGAATTTAGTAAAATTCCTCCTTTGGTCATTCTGCAGATGGAGGGATGCGCCAGGGAAGAAATTCTCCAACTTGAAAAGAAGCACAGTTTTTCCTCTCGTATTCTTGGGTTTGTGTTCCCAAAATGCTTAGAGACACCGGCCAGCTAGGGGGTCTGGCAGCTGCGTCTTCTTAGCTACATTTAAACATGAGTAACTTATGTGAATATGTCTGTTTGTTAGGGTTTTGAACCTGGACCCTAATCTTGGATACAGAAGATGTGTAGTTTTGTCACTGCACATGAAGGAAGAGATTGTAGGCCTGGAAAAGAGACAGAACAAGCCGAGTATCTGGATTGGAGCAGGTCCATGGAGGAAAGAACATCCCCTCAGCCAATTCAGGGCAAAGAGCATCCCTTTCTCAGACTGCAAAGGGCAAGTACAGGTAGTCCTCAATTTATGACCATTCAAAGTTACAACAGCGTTCAAAAAAGGGACCGATGAACATTTGTCATATAAGCGCTGCAGGATCCCGTGATCAACTTCTGGCACTCGGCCACTGGCATGCATTTATCACGGACGCAACGACCCCTTTTGCAAGCAAAGCCAGAGTCACTTAACAACCACGTCACTAACTTAACAACCAGTGATTCACTTAACAACTACGATAAGAAAGACTGTTAAATGGACAACTCACTTAACTGTCTCAGTAATAAACATTTGAATCCTGGTTGAGGGTTCCCTGTACATGAAAGGTCAGATCCCACTGGACAACAATGAGAAAAGAACAGCCTGTTCAGGAAGCAAGATCTAAAGCAAATCAGAAGGTGCCAAGGCCTCCGTGGTAAGCCAAGCCTACTCGGGAGTAAGATCCTCAAACTGGTATCCTAAAGCAGAATCCAAGTTGACTTTCTTGGTCTTTTTTCAGTTACTGTAACTTTTACTAAGACTAAACCTGAATCTGAGCTCCCTTCAGTTTTATGTTCCTGACATCCAATAATTATTTTTTCATTTAAGAGATTTTAGTTTTTAAGTGAACACCGCATAGTTTATGATCTGCATTTCTCCACTTTGATCATGCCTTCAGCAGATCAGCTCACATGTCCCGAGATGAAGAGAAATTAAGAATAAATGCAAATGCTCTGCATTGCAAGAGACGGTGGAGACATCTGGTGAATCACTCTGGTAGCCCTCCCCACCCTTGGTACAATGTTCTCCCCTTTAATACACCTCGGGGAGTTTGGTTTTACAAATAAGGCGCAGATCTCATCAGGAAAGCGCACATTGTCATTCTAAATGGATTGAAGTGTCCCTATACAGGTAGTCCTCAACTTACAACAGTTCATTTAGTGACTGTTCAAAATCAAACAGCCCAGAAAAAGTGACAATGATTGGTTTTCACACTTTTATCATTGCAGCATGCCCCTGGTCTTGTGATCAAAATTTTGCCCCTTGGCAACTGGCATGGATTTATGACAGTTGCAATCAGGTTCTCCACTGTCAGCCTGGCACTTTGCTGGGTTCCTGCCATCAAAGCGGAAAGGAGGGGGGAGGCATTTGGGGAAATGCACACCTGTGTACCAAATCATGGGAAATGGGGGAGGGAGGAGTGACAACAGAAGAAGACCAGATTACCAGGCTGGCTTGTACCAGGATCTTCAAGGCCGTTTGCCCTGTGAATGGAATGTTACCAGTTTCAGACCTCAGAGTTTCTCAAAACATCACACCGGCACCTGATTGGCTGGACAGGGGTCTGGTCATGGGAGGAGGGACTGGGAGTTGGAAAGCATAGCTTTGTATTTGTTTGGGACACCAGATTCTGCCTGGCTTTGCTGCAACCAGTTTCTTTCCGTAAAAGTTCCTCTGTTTCAATCAAATGGGGTCACGAGTCCTACTTTCCAGAGAGAGCAGACTGGGGCAGCCCTGACAGTCCTGGGCCCATGCGATCCTCTTTTGCGACCATCTGGCAAGGAAAGTCAGATTTGCTTAACACTAACTAACTTAACAACTGCAGTGATCCACTTGGCAAGAAAGATTATAATTTTTTTTAGCAAAAAAAAATGCTTTATTGAAAATTTAAAACATTAAAATACAAATACCTTTAACAATAATTTTGTATAAATTACAATCCTTTTTGACAGTACTAACATAACTATTTGTTATTCAAATACATTTTTATACATTCCTATATCTATACATCTTTGTTTCTAAGATATACACTTCATGTTCTTATTATTTTTCCATTGATACCAGTTTTCCCAAACTGTATAATATTCTGAGTCTTCCTTGTCCCTTAACTCCAAGGTGAGTTTATCCATCTCTGCGCAATCAAGAATCTTTTGGATTATCAAACAGTCTGTCGGCATGGTATCCCTTTTCCAGCATTGTGCGAACGCTATTCTCGCAGTGTATCCACTGCAATGATCCACTTGGCAAGAAAGATTATAAAATAGGGCAAAGCTCCCTTAACAACTATCTCGCTTAATGACAGAATGTTTGAGCTCAGTTGTGGTCATAAGTTGAGGACTATCTATATTTACAGAGAAAGCTATCCGGTATGATATACTGTATTAATTGAGCCTCCAGGGTCATTTAAAATAATTTAATAACTTAAGATAATTTAAACTGCTTTCTTAAGTAAAAAAAAAATACCGTATTTTTCGGATTATAAGATGGACCTTTTTCCCTCAAAAAAGAGGCTGAAAATCTAGGTGCGTCTTATACATTGAATACAGCATTTTTTTGCCTCCTGAAACCCCGCCCCCTTCACCAAAATGGCCCTGCAGAGCCTTTAGGAGGCTTTCAGGGAGCTTCTGGAGGCTGGGGAAGGCAGAAATGAGGGGAAAATGGGCCAGTTTTTTGCTCAATTTTGCCCCCCCCCCCAGCCCCCATGAGTACTCTATAAGCCTCCTAAAGGCTATGCATGCAATTTTTTTGACAGAAAACGGGCTCATTTTCATGAAAAATTGGCCGTTTTTTGCTCATTTTGAGGGGGCACCCCCCCAGGAGCACTTTGCAAGCCCCCTAAAGGCTATTCATGCCTTTTTCTGTGGGGGAAAAAGGGCCCGTGTTTGCAAAAAACGGGCCATTTTTGGGAGGTTTGCGCAGTGCAAAACCTTTTTTTTTAATTTGCCTCTACAAAACCTTGGTGCGTCTTATACTCCGAAAAATACAGTAGTCACACTACTCAAGGATGCCCCTCCAATCTTCTAAGGAGGAACGGGAAGCACACCTGGCTCTGAAGGGTGGGTGCATCACGTCCCGAGTCCTGTGCACAAAAGGTCTTTGCTTGCCTTCCATGTGGAGCCTGTGCTAAGAGGACGGATGCTGCATGGATTCTTCCCCCCATTCATCATCACTGCAGAAAATACGCAGCCTCGCCTGGAGGGACGTTTTCAAGAATGGAGCTGAAGAAAATGATGACTAAAATAAAGCAACTGACAGAAAAGTCCTAAACTTGGCAACAGTCTTTGACTTTGCTTCAAAATTCTTTTTGAAAAGAACCCACATGCGAAATTGCTGACTTTGCAGAAAATTTGCAAGATATTGCGAAGAATCAAAGGCCTGGGAAAGGAAAGGAAGGAAACGTCACCTTTGGCAGAAAGACCCTGGGAAATTAAAAACGGTGTAGCCCAATATCTAGACAAGACCAATCAACTAAAAGAGCTGCCTTTTCAAAAGCAGCAGAGTTTTATCCAGCTGGGAGAACATCACTTGGCACGAAAAGACTTCAGTCCATTCCAGACACCTGCAGACAAACATGATTTTACCAATGAAGGAGAATATGTGTAACTCAGAGCTGAAATGAGGTGTCCTTGGTGCTTTCTGAGCTTGGTGATTTTCTTGCAGAGATTTCATTACCAGGCTAGATAACATCAACAGTTCTAATAAAGGTTGGGCTTGCTCTCAATTTATATTCTAGTGACTTGCCCTGTCATTGTGGTCTTGGGAATTCGTTGATTGATTCTGTTTAGCTTGTTTGTCAGTTCCTTGATTGGGGTATAGTTCACTTCTTGAAGGTCTGATTGATTGTTAGTCTGATGTTAAGCTTAATATTAATCTAGGCTCACCTGAGTGTTGATTGCTGTTGATTGGTCTTTTTAACAGAATAACAGGGTTGTAAGGGACCTTATAAAGGTCTTCTAGTCCAAAGCAGGAGACCCTAATACCATTGCAAACAAATGACTGTCCTATCTTTTCTTTAAAACTTCCACTGATGGCCCACCCACTTCCACCTACAGCTTCCGAAGGAAGCTTTCCCACTGGTTAATTGTTCTTACAGTTAGGAAATTTCTCCTTACTTCTAGGATGCTTCTCTCCTTGATTAGTTTCCATCTGTTGCTTCTTGTCCTGCCTTCTTTGAAAGGAAGGTGCTTGGAAAATAGGTTGACCCCCATCTTCTTTATGGCAGCCCCACAAATAGACGGCTATCATGTGTCTCCTTCTTTTCACTAGGTTAGGCATACAGAATGCAGGCAAGAAGAAAAAACAATTACTGCCAACCTGCCCTCCATTGATGACCTGTATACTGTACGAGTCAAAAAGAGGGCTGGGAAAATATCTACAGACCCCTCACATCCTGGACATAAATTGTTTCAACTTCTACCCTCAAAACGACGCTATGGAGCACTGCACCCCAGAGCAACTAGACACAAGGACAGTTTTTTCCCTGAATGCCATCACTCTGCTAAACAAAGAATTCCCTCACCACTGTCAAACCATTCACAAGGCTGCATTACTGTTACTATTAGTCTTCTCATCGTTCCTTTCACCCATCTCCTCCCACTTCTGACTGCAGGACTGTAACTTTGTTGCTTGTATCCTCACAATATTGATATTGTTTTCTTTTTTAAAAAAGTTTTTTATTGAACACAAATTAAAATAGTGGACACATTATAACCGTCCTGGCAAAAGTCTTTGCCATACATACTAAAAAATAAAGTTATACATTATAACCACCATGCTTATTTACAATTGGTCTATTCAGTATTTACAAATATAAAAATATTGTATTTCCAACCATGTTGCTTGTTATTGATTGTTTCCTGATTGCTTATTTGTACCCTATGACTATCATTAAGTGCTGTACCTTATGATTCTTGATGAATGTATATTGTTTTTTTATGTACACTGAGAGCATCTGCACCCAAGACAAATTCCATGTGTGTCCAATCACACTTGGCCAATAAAGAATTCTATTCTATTCTATGCCCAATTCCTGCAACCGTTCTTCATGTTTTAGCCTCCAGCCCCCTAATCATCTTTGTTGCCCTTCTCTGTACTCTTTCTAGAGTTTCATCTTTTTTCTATTGTCGCTACCACAACTGGACGCAATATTCTAAGTGTAATCTTACCAAGGCATTATAAATCAGCACTAACACTTAACATGACCTTGATTCTATTCCTCTGCTGATGCAGCCTAGGATTGTATTGGCTTTTTTGGCAGTGGCTGCACACGGCTGGCTCAAATTTAAGTGATTGTCTACTAAGACTCCAAGATTCCTCTCACAGTTACTACTTTTAAGCCAGGTGCGACTAAGTTTTCCATTTTTGTTCCCTTTTTGGCTTGTTGAATATCTACTGAGAGACCAACCCCGCTCCTTACTATTACTGATGTTACCTAGTTGGGTAATGAAGTATCTGTAAACAAAAAAACACTGCAGTTCAGAGAGCACCAAGAACCTTTCTAACATGATTATTTATTTATTTAAGATAAAATTCAGCAAATTTCTGAGAACTGAGTCTGTGGCATCCCTAGTTAGACCAATCTAGCAAAAGAAAAGTTAGTTGCTCCACTGGCAACTAAACCATATAATCCAGCCTCCCCTCTCCAAAGCATGGACACCAAATACCTTCTATCAAGATAGTTGAAAAGTAAAGTTATTCATTCCTCAACAAAAATGATATTTTTCTGCAGAAAATAAAATACCATTCCCAAACTGCAGATTTAAGTGCCATAAATCTGTTTTCTCTGCCTATTTCATGGCTTTCAAGCTGTGGTGTCCTATAACATGACTAACACGTGATTAAATTCAGAATCATGGGTAGCACTGCAAAACAAAAATAGGCAACTAAATTTAATAAAGAAATAAAAATGCCATCCTTTTAAGGGTGATCTTTTGGTTTATGAGGGAAAATCATAAAAGCATCTCACTCTCTTTGAGTTTCCCTCGATTCTCTTCCTTCCTTCAGTCTTCTTGCTGGGCTGCTCTAGGCCTCCCCCCAGATCTCCTTCCCACTCAAGAAATGATGAGCAGACCCTTAGAAATAACTCCCCCCACTCAGCCACCCCGCCCGATGTCAGAGCTTCCTGCTGAAGTTCAGATAACAAGCAGGCAGCCTTTCAATAATGCATTTTCCTCTTAGCCGCTTCTGCTATCGAACCGAGTTCCTCTGAAAAGGAAGCTCAAACAACAAAGTTTCTCAAACATGAAACTCCTGAACTGAGAACAAAAATAATGCTGGAGAGAGCCAAGAAATCAATGCAGGCATTTCGCAGGCCTTTGTTGCCCCTCTGCTGTGGGTTGGCTTGAGCCCCTCGGGGATGTCTTGGAGACCTGAAGGGAATGGCTACCCCCTTCCTCCCTCGATCAGCGAGAGAAGCTGCTGGCCTACGAGCCCCATTATTATAAAACAAAGACTGCAGTTATCTAACACGTGATTGAATGGAAACGACTTGTGTGCATCTGCTTCTGAGAGGGTCTGGAAGTTAAAGGAAGCCTGAGTAGAGTTTGGGGGGGGGGGTCTCCCACAGTCTTGTTGTAATCTAAATCCTTATATGTACTCTATAGGCACGTGATGGCGAATCTACGGCACCAACTCAGCTCCACCGCACATGGGCGTGCCTCCCGCTGGCCAGCTGATTTTCGAGTCTCTGCCACGCATTCACGGGGGGGGGGGGCAAGGTTCATGCAGGAGGCGCACATGCATGCCGGGGGAGTGGGAGCGCTGTGCATGCATGTGCAAGGGGGAAGTGGATGTGGTGCCCCCCACAGCTCTATTAGGCACAAAACAGGGTGCCGGGGGGGCGCGTGCATGCAGGGTGTGTGTGCCGTGCGCACATTGCATTATGGGTGTAGGCACACATGCACACACTTTTGGCACACAACGACGAAAAGGTTATAGGCTCTTGGGCATGCACAATAACCTCAGATAGAAAGTGTCCAGAGCATAGAATAAAATATTCACCTTTAGCAACAATCAGTAATTAGTAAAAGATAAAACAAACAACCATTTTTTAAAAAAATAAACCTCAGCAGCATTCAATCTCTTCTTGGCTACTATTGAGTTATCACCACATGTAATGCAAAAAAAAAAAAGGCTCACAGGAGACTTTGAAGTTAAAGCGTTTTGGATAAAAATATGGTGGGTTATTCAAAATATGTTGAAAAAGAGGATAAAGTTCACACCCCAGTTGTTTTTGTTAGGCATAGTTTCAAACTGTACTGTCATAGAGACTAATCTGATCTTGAACCTAACGACGGCAGCAAGATTGTTGGTGGTGCAATACTGGAAGAAGGAAGAGTTGCCCACTATCCAAGAATGGACGTTAAAAGTAGCAAACTTAGCAGAGATGGCCAAAATTTCAGCGTATCTGAAGGATCACTCAGATGAGAAGTACAAGCTGGACTGGAGAAGATGGATTGATTATATTCAAAACAAATACCGGACTAAAAAATTTCAGTTAGCTTATGAATGAGAGCATAAAGGACACTACAATTTATTCAAAGTTAGTTTAATAAAGGGGGAGTTAAAGCACAAGAATAGTAACATGTTAAAATTAGTTAGCTTATGTTAGCGTATAGTTGTTAAATGTTTATACCCTGTACTTTGCTCTGGGAGGTCGGGGGAAAGGAGGGTGGGAAGAGGGGTGATAATTGTAAAATTTATTGAAAATTTTAATTTAAAAAAAAGGCTCACAGGAGACCTTGACCAGGTTTTCAAAGGCACCCAACTCGTGAATGCGCCTGGTTTCTAAGGAAAGGTTGTTTCACAGGATGTGGCACAGTGGCAGAAAGCACCAACTCTGGACTCCATCCTTACCTGCCGTAGCAATAATGTCATCAAATGATTGTGTCCTTATTTGCTTGGGTTAGGGCAAGTTAAGATGGATTTCTGGACTGCAGGAGAGGAACAGGCTGAGCAGGAGGGAAGGAGGGGTCAAATGTGTCATCAGTCTCCAGTCCTTTCACGCCCACAAGATAGCTACGTAAATCCAGCTCACCTTGAATTCCTTTAACACTTATCTACCACCAATTTGCCTTTACCATTAGTAGTTCAGATTCTTGTTGCAAAGGTGGGGAACTATGGCCCTTTTATGACTTGTGGACTTCAACACCCAGAATACCGGAGCCAGCCAGAGGAAGCATGGAATGAACTTGTACTGGTTTTGGATCTAACCCTGAGTCCAGATTTATTGTGCCTGGCTTTGGCTTTGCTTCCCATGTGCCTGCTAATGGCATCAATGGGTGGGAAAACAATCCATCAATCCCTCTTCAAATGAGCTGTGGATGAAGCAGTTTGGACAGATGTCTGGAACCAAACTTTTAGCTATCTGTCAAAATGTTGTGGAGAGATGGCTGCCTGAAGAACAGCTGGCAGGTCCTGGAGGGTGGTGGAGTTAGCATGAGAGATGGCATATGACCACTTGGCCCACCTGACCTATCAATTGTCTTTCAAGCTTGTGGCATCACTCTGCTGAACACTTAATTCCCACAGTTCTATCTTATGTCTAAGTATGTTATGCCTACAGTATGGCTATACTGTACTGTTTTATCTGTCTCATCTGTTCCAAAACTTCCTCTATTGGTATCATTATGATTATTATCCTTGTTATTATTATTACTTTGCTGTTTTGCATGTACATGCACCAGAGACAAATTCTATTCTATTCTATTCTATTCCATTCTATTCTTAATCTGTATACACTACACTACTCTATTCTATTCTAATTCTGTATGTACGTGAATGCAAATCTCCAATTAATGTTTTTTAATCAGCTAAACAGACGATGTTTATAAAACATTTAACCCCGTGCCTTATTTACCAAAATCAAAAGCCGCTGGGTTTTTTTCCCTTTCTTTTATTGTGACCTTCAACATCCAACATTTGCTTGCAAGCTAGCAAAGGAAGGTAAGAAAAGAAATATGCTCACATCTGCTGGTGATGTTAACATTCTGACAAAAAGGGAAGAAACTGATGCCCAGGACAACCTGCCCATGTTCTGAAACATCCTCCGGACAAGTCCTGCTTTGTGCTGGGCTGGACAGCAGCTGCAATCCTGCACATCTGGAGGGTGCGCAGTTGAAGGAGATGGCTTTAAAAGCGCCAAGAAAAAAGAAAGGAAGGGCTGACTGGCTTAAAATAAAACAGAACTGCTGAGGATGGCATTTCTTATGGCTGGGAAGTTCAACATGTAGAGAAGTACCAAAAGAGCATTTTTTAAAAAATGGAAAAGGGGTTTCAAAATCCACTTGAGCCTTTTAGAATTTGTCCTGGAAGCCTCAGTTTTCTGGCCATTTACTGAATGATGATAAATTGCTAGTACAAATTTTACCACCATAATGGTGCTCATTCTTACTGCTGCAAATGGGCCCATAAGAGAGTTGAAATCTGAATTCTGAACGGATCTCTCTGGGGTGCATCATTGAAATGGCTCTCTAGCATGGATAGAGCAGGGAGGAAAGACACCTCCCTTTGTGAAAATAAATTGCTGGCAGATGACACGTTGCAAAAATTATTCATCCTGTTGAGCACAATCCTATTGTGTTAATTAGTGGCCTTGTGACGAAGTAACTTTCAAATGGGGCGTGATATATTAAGATTGGGTGCACTCACAACATGAAACAGTGGGTGGGATATTCTCCTTTTAAATCATTTAACTTGGTGAAAGTACACGGTGCCCACACCTGTAGCAATCTTGAGTTTTCAAGAGACAAAACCGGAAGACTTGCAGAAGGACTGGACTGCTATTTGAAGCCTCTGATTTATCTACAAAGGAAAAAAATATGGTTTGTCGTTGGGCATCTGCTGTGTATCCGAGTCTGCCGCTTGGACAGAAGAATGCTTTAAGAAAGAAAATGTGGCCAGATCAGCAGGAAAGGCCCACCAGGGCCAAGGGAGTTATTTATATCTATTTTCTATTATTATTTTAATTTTAATCAAACAACGCTGTGGGTGACTTACAAGAGTTAAAACCATTTATATGAGTCATTTAAAATAATCATAATGTTGGCCTGAGCTGACTGGGGGATAAAAACCACAGCATTCCAGTCATAAAGACAGCTTCGATTCAATAGTGAGCTTATGTAACCTGCTGGCCCAGAGACTGCAGGAGAGTGGGCTGGGCTGCAGAGAGACCTTCCCTGGGAAGGAATGGCCTCCAGAGCAGGGGTCACCAAACCTTTGGCCCTCAGGGACCACCAAATTCATAATTTTAAATCCTGTGGACCACTATGAATTTTTTAAAAAAGATAAATAGTATTTAGTACAATTTTTTTTTCTGCGACCACCAAAATTTTATCGTGGACCACCAGTGGTCCATGGACCATCAGTTGCTGACCGCTGCTCCAGAGGGCAGAGGCACTGATGGGGAAGGGATGCTGCCTTGCTCCCAAAAGATGACATTGCTCCACAAAATGTCCCTAAAGCACGCCTAGCTGAAGATCTCCCCTGCCAGAGAGAGACAACTGGAGACAGGCAGCCCAGTAACTTACTTAGGTATGACAATAACACAACAAAGAGAAGTAAACATACACACACAATCCACGTGTGCAAATGGGGATACGGCATTACTGGAGATCCAATTCAGCTATCCAGGTGACCATCTCTGGAGCGTTGAACTTCTTGGGAACTAGAGAGCACTCACCGCCGGCAGTCTTGCACAATGCGTTTAATAGTTTGCGTATCAGCATCACAATCACAACAAGGGGTATCTTTCCGTCCCCACAGATAGAGAGCAGAGGCATTTCTTCCAATATCAGACCTAATTCTGTTCAATTTCCAATAAATAAGTTAAGTTAAATACATTTACATTTATAGTTAAATAAGTTCAATCCAATAAACAAACAAACAAACAATCAGGCCACTGTACCACACAGGATTTTACTGGCACCAACCAGCACCCAGAAATCAGCAGATAAGTTTACGTAATAGAAGTGTTACACGGAGACGCCTAGGAATTCTCTCCTCTGGTCCCCCCATTGCATTCTGGACCATCTGTAGCTTTTGAGAGGTCTTCAAGAGTAGCTCCCACGTGATCTATATGTCACACACACACACACACACACACACACAAGATCTTTTGCCCTTGTTCCACCCAAGAAATTGCAACACTGTCAAGAGCTAAATCAGAGCCCATTTGGGGTTGGGAAATAACCACAAATCAAACAATAACCAATCTATAATCTATAAATCAAATCCCCAGAATTAGATGCTCCATCAATTTCACATCCACTCAGTCTTGCTAGAGTTGAGCTCCAGCCTCTTCTTTCCAATTCAAACCCCTGCATGGAGGGCAAGTGGCCAACACCTGCTGGTCCCAAAGAACTTCCAGCTCTACTCTGGTTGATTGATTGATTGAACTTTGGTCTAAATTGGGCACATTCCTGATCCAGGGCTTCTCTTATTTAAAAAAAAAGGAGCCTCCAAAACCAATGAAAAGCTGCCATTTCCCTACAAACTGCAGTCTTCTTTCAAGCAAACACCCCCCTCCCCCCATTCCACTGATTTCTTCTTGACAGTTGAATCAGAGGTTGTCTACTTTATTGAACAGGCTTCAGAGAAATAATTCAAAATATTGCATTCAACTTTGCTGGCAAAGGTTGACACCTTGCAAGAAAACTCTTGAGGGCATTCTGCTGTTCTGCAAGCTAAAGCTTTTGCTTTGCAGGGAGGGAGGGAGGGAAATCCTTTGCTCTACCATGAGTTCCGCAGTGTATCTTCTCATGAATCTGTGTGTGCACTGCAGCAATGAGATAATACAGGAATAGGAAAGATGCTGCCATGAAGAAATGGGAGATTTCAAACCCTATCACATATTCTTGCAGAAATACCTTCCTCTCAATTTACTAAACGTCACTTTCAGAAAACGCTCTACCTTTTTCACCACGTCTACAAAGATAATGCCCTAGAAGTACAGAGGTCTGTTTTTTATTTATAAGTCATGTGAATAGTGTAAGTCAATAATAAGTGCTCACCGATTATTCTTAGGAATACAATTTTGACTCAAATTCAGGTTTAGAACCCCAGTTTGCCTTCTTAACACCCCCAGGAAGTCAAATGCAAACTGTTTTTTTCTCCTTTTAATCCATGCATAAAACACAAAGATCACACTTTGCTGTTAAATGAGATTTACTTCATCAGATGGAGAAACTATCTGTTCATGTTGAGAACAAGGACTTTCCTTGGATTTGTATTTTTAAAGACAGCCCTGACATTTGGACGTAAGTCAGAACGATGACCTGATGCTACAAATCTAATCAACGATGTGAAAAATGCCATGTAAGAAAGAAAGAAGCAATAAGTTAGTGGATCATCAGAGCATCATCAAAACTGGGCAAGGGGGTAACCCAGAAAAGAAAATGCTTCCATGCTGTTGTAGTTTTGAGATTAGTGTCACACTGAACTGATGTAACTCTAAATAAACCCACAGCACTGTTGCTAATAATTAATTATTATAATGAAGGCAGCACTGCAAGGAAAGACAGCAAGTAGCTAGATAATCTTGCGTATATAAATGACCTTGACAGAATCTCAAAACACAAGATACTGACCATTGCAAGTGGTCCCCAAAACCACCATGACTTCCAAGCCCCCTTAAACAAGCGCCTGATTCTTTCTCATTCTCAGAATAGAATCGGGGATCCTGCTTCAGCTAAACTAAATCCACTGTACTGAATAGGCAGGGACGCGGAGAAGGGAGAAAGTGCATCAGTACACAATACTTCTTTGTGTTCTTCTAAACCAGACTTACCGTATTTTTCGCCCTATAGGACGCTCCGGAATACAAGACGCACCCAATTTTAAAGGAGGAAAATCTAGACAAAAAAGATTATGAACCAAATACTATAGTAAAATATTTTATATCAACTGTATAAAGTTAACAGCAGTTTAAGAACAATTTTATGTCAACCATTTAACATATTAAGAACTATCTTTACTCTCATTAACCGTCAGAGCAAGAAACAGCAAGAAATCCAGAAATGAAAGAACTGTCAATATTACCAATATGTTCTTCATTTCTCACACACACATACGTACCTTCCAGTTGGCACGCTGCTCTGCCGGACTCCCGCAGCCGATCCTTCTTCTTGCTGCAACCCGGACAGCGCTACTCCCACCTCCCCATTGTCCGAGTTGCAGCAAGTGAAGTGCCACGGGCGGCAGGGAAAACGAGGCTTCTTTGCCAGCCTCCCAGCTGGCAAAACAGAAATTTTTGCCAACTGGAAGGTACGTATGGGTGTGTGAGAGGGGGGGGAGAGTGAGAAAGAAAGAGTAAGAGAGAAAGGAAGGAAGGGAGAGAGAGAGACAAAGATAGAAAGAGAAAGAAAGAATGTTGGAGAGAAAGAAAAGGTCTTTGCTCCCTCTCTCTTGCAGCAAGCCCCGATGCAAAAAAACACCAAGGACTTGCGAGTGAGTGACAGGGGCGGAGCTTCCGGGTTCATTGACCAACCGCAGAAACCCACCACTGCCCAGCCACTACATTTGGCCTATAAGACGCACCCAGATTTTCACCCTCTTTTTGGGAGTAAAAAAGTGCGTCTTATAGGGCGAAAAATACGGTAATTAAATATGAGCAAACTACACACTTGGAGATATACAACTCCTTAAACAAATAGATTGTAAGGGACACAGTGGCTCAGTAGCTAAGACACTGAGCTTGTCAATCAGAAAGGTTGGCAGTTCAGCGGTTTGAATCCCTAGCGCCGCATAATGGCTTCTGCCAACCTAGCAGTTTGAAAGCACGTAAAAAATGCAAGTAGAAAAATAGGAACCACTTTGGTGGGAAGGTAACAGCGTTCCATGTGCCTTCAGCATTTAGTCATGCCGGCAACATGACTACGAGACGTCTTCGGACAATGCTGCCTCTTCGGCTTTGAAACAGAGATGAGCACCCCCTCTAGAGTCGGGAACAACAAGGACATATGTACAAGGGGAACCTTTATCTTAACAAATAGATCTTTGAATACAGGTGGTCTGGTTCTCACCAATTACTTGTTTTGGGGATGCAATCACCACTTCTATTTCCTTTTCCAATATTCTAGACATTCAACTATTATTGGTCCCAATTATAGGTTTCCAACGTCAGAATTTCTTTAGCCTCTACATGTAATTAGGCAAAGAAAAGCAGGAAAGTTAAAAAGGCAAAGGGAAAACTTCTCCACAAAGGGCTGTTGGCAGCATTAAATAGTCCACTGAGTTGGCCCTGGAAAGATGGAAGAAGCAATCTGTTTGCTGTGCTGAGGGCAGAAGGCTGAAGTATTTTGCTTGGCAGGACCTGTGATGGAAAGCTTTGGCTTTGTCAAGTTGCAACACAAGCCTCCACCACTTGCAGCCAAACAGCTGGAAGGAGCTCTGCTTTACTGGACCAGCTGTCCAGGGAAAGCTTTTAGGCAAGCGATGGGAAAACCAGTCATGTCAGAGAGAGACTGTGTGGCTAACTCTGCAAGCTTCCTTTCTGGCTAAACTGAAGGTGGGAAGGTAGTCACCGACAAATCTCCTCTCTCTCTCTCTCTCTCTCTCTCCCTCCCTCCCTCCCTCCCTCCCTCCCTCCCTCCCTCCCTCTGCAATAGGAAGGGTGGGGAGCACAATGGATAAGATCATCCATGTCTAAGTGAGGTCTGCTGCTTTTATTTTAATTATATGGCACATTCATATCACATCTCAATTAAATGTGATATTTATTTCAAGAAATAAAATTGAAAATATTGTAAATGTATGTCTAGATTATAGATTCAATTTTTTGCTTCATTTGTCAGTTAGGAAATCAGCAAAGTCTCCCTTATTATAGGCTTCATTTTGGCACTCACTCACTATATGATGGATGCTTTTTTCCCCAGGCCCACAGGCTCAATTCAAGGATGGCATTTCCCACTTATAGAGGGCGCCTGTGCATCTACTGGGGCCAGTGTGAATTCAGTTGTGTTATCGATATCACACAGGGCTGGACAAATCCAGGTGGTTTCCCCAAATTGCAAGGCAAACTTTTGACATTCTGGGGGCCAATTTTCTTTCCTACGTTGTTTCCACATATTGTACATGTTGCTCAACAGGCATGCTGCTACTCTTGCAGGTGGGGTAATGGTCATTCTGATTCCTAAAAGTCAGAGGGTGGAAATGGAACCCAGACATTTCGGAGCGAGACGAATCCATGGGGGCTTCCTGTGGGAAGAAGTCCCCAGGACTGCTGCCATGAGAAGCAGTCTGAGGTCCGCTTCTGATACTCCCCCCCCCCACTTCTCCTCATCCTCTGCTCTTCAGCAGGGATGATTTACTCTGGGCTCAGAGCAGCAAAGAAGCATCCCCAACACACCTGCGCTCAACAGGTTTGTTGAGAAAGAGGCAGGTGACAGCAGTTCCAAGGTAAGGAGGTTTGAATCTGTAGATCTGTTAGTTGATTGGTCAATTCGATTTGGGCAGAAGTAAAGCCTAACAGAAGGCAGTTTTCCACAAAAGAAGAGGCAGTCCTTGATGCACAATAAGATGACTGCAAGGAACACAAATCCTTCCATTCCCCACCATTCAATTAGAACTGAAGAAGCTTCTTGGACGAGAAGCGAGATATCTTCAAGGAAAAACAACAAAAGTCCACTTGCTTCTTGGAAAAGCAGCTTTGGGACAACCATGGCCTGGATGGCTGAGAATCTCCATGGACATAGATTTACAACAGTTTACAACTGGTCTAAGTTACGGCACTGAAAAAAGTAAGTTTTTCACACTTACAACCATTTCAGCATTCCTGTGGTCACATGACCAAAATTCAGATACTTGGCGACCGATTCATACTCAACATGGTTGCAGTGTCCCGGAATCACGTGATCGCCTTTGGCAATCTTCTGACAAGCAAAAGTCAAAGTCAAGAAGAAAAATTCAGTGAAGAAACGTGTTGCTAACTTAACAAGTGCAGCGAGTCACTTAATTGTCTCACTTAGCAACTGAAATGTTGGGTTCAATTATGGTCATTAGTCAAGGAATGTCTGTGCTATAACAAGAGCTCATCCTCACATCCTTCTATTAGTATTCTACCATTTTTAAATATCATTTGTTCACAATATCCCCATTTCTCAATTTAATGTTGCAGCTTAATGTTGGATCTAGCCATTTCAGGAGTGTTTTCCCTCTTGTCTGGATGCAACTTTTGCTGTGGATATGATGGACACCACTTCTTGGTGGCACAGATTTGCCCAGATTCTATGATCCCCAAGGACCTCTGGAGAGGGTTTTCCCTTGGATTCATGGGCACAGTTGCTACCTCCTTCCTTTGCCAGGGTTTTTGCCTGGGAACCTGGTTGAAAATGTGCCTGGAAAAGCTTGAACTTGTATGTCTTATTAAAAAGAAAATGTATAACCAATAAAGATTACTTAAAAAGAAAAAAGAAATGCTTGAACTGAGATAACTGAAAGGGCCCGGAGACGATGGGCTTAGGGAACCTGGTGGCCTTCCTCCTAAGCTTTGCTGCTTCTCTGTTGACGGTCTCTTTTCTCCCCCAGCTCCACTCTTCTCCCTTGCTGGGCTGCTCATTTATGCGCAGTACGTTTCAGCAAGAAACAAAACTAAACGACACATGATTTTTTTTTGAAAAAAAAAGCTATCCCGAACATGCACAGCTTTGCATTTTAAATTCATTTAAATCAGAGCACCACCATAGCAGGGAGAATAAAATGGAACAGCTGAACATAATGACTTGGGAATAAGTACCATTTTGTTATGGAAAAGAAAATGTTGAGAGAGAGAGCATTTAAAATGACATATATGCTTAACATGCCACCCTGCTTGTAATTTTTTTATAAAAAATATCTAAAGTAAGAAAGGATGTAGCAACAAAAAACATCCCCTCGGTTGCTGCTGCAGCTCCATCCTTTTCAAGGCTGCAAATCCCCCCCACACACACACACACACTTGCACACATACACACCCTTCTCAGCAAGGCCTGCTTCTTCCCAAAACCCTGTCTCGTTCTCCCTTGATGTCACATTGTGGGTGTACAGACTGATTTACAGGCAGTTCTCGACTCACTACCACAATATTGAACTCAAACTTTTCTGTTGCTAAGTGAGACAGTTGCTAAGTGAGTTCTGCCCCCGTTTTGCAACCTTTCTTGCCAGTTGTTAAATGAATAGCTATAGTTTTTAAGTTAGTAACACAATTGTGAAGTGAATCTGGCTTCTCTGTGGACTTCAATTTGCAAAAGGTTGCAAAAGGTGATCGCATGACCCCAGGACATGACAACTGTCATAAATATGAGTTGCCAAGCATCTGGATTTTGATCATGTGACCACAGGGATGCAATGCTTGTGTGAAAAAAAGGTCATGAATCACTTTTTGCCTTGCTATTGTAACTTTGGTCATTAAACGAACCGTTGTAACCCAAGGATCTGGATTCTTTGAGCTAGCCCTTCTGGCTCCTGAAGTATCATGATCAGATGGTCCACGGGAATCTGACGGTCACGCTGGATGAACGAGAAAAGAGGGGAACCCAAGAAAGGTTGCAAAATGCCAGCAGAAGGAAGAGTCACTGGTAGAGCTAATACCCCTTTGGAAGGCGGCCTGGAGGTGAAGCTGTCAGGAGGGGTCCTGGGTGCTCTCGGAGCTTGGTTGTTTTCTTGCAGACGTTTCATTGGCCAAACTAGGTAAGCCCACCAGTGCTAGAAGCTAGAAACCCCCTCCCTTCGGGCACTGAGGATGTAACTTAGCTGAGTCTTTGAGAAAACAGCCAAGCTCAGTCCTCCTCCTCCTCTCCCTCCTAGCACCCATGATCTTTCTAGTTTGGGTAATGAAACTTCTCCCAAGAAAAGCAGCCTGCTCAGAGAGCACCCAGGACCCCCATTTCATAGACCCCACCCAGGAGTCAAATTCAGCAGGTTCTGGAGAACGGTAGCAGAAATAGTTTGGAGAACCAGCTGGCCCCACCCCATCTATTCTCCGCCTCCCGAGTCCCAGCAGATCAGGAGGAAATGGGGATTTTGCAGTATCCTTCCCCTGCCACGCCAAGCCACGCCCACAGAACCGGTAGTTTAAAAATGGAATTTCACCCCTGCCCCCAGCTGCCAAGAGGCTCCTTTAGGAAGCTGTCGGGCAAACAATTGGCGGCCAGCCAAGGGAACCTCCGGCGTTCGTTTCATCTCAGTAAAGGCCCTGGGTCTTAAAGGAAAGAAAGCCCACCCCAATACCTGCGTTAGAACCTATCAACCCGTCCAAACCCCCGGGAACCACGGCATCAGGGCCACATTTGCCCCGCCTGTGCAGAGTTCCAGGGGAGACGGACACAAACGGCTTGCGTGAGTGGGAAAACTTTCCGAGGCGAGCAACGCACCGAAGGCGGAGGGGGCTGGGGGGGGGCTCCGGATTAAAACGCGGGGACCCGAGTTGGAAGGCGCGGGGGGGGGGCGAGATAAGCGCCGCGAACAAGGTGGAGGCGGGAGATAAAGCGGACAGACTCGGCTGAAAGAGGCTCGGCGCGTCTGGGGAGCCCAAACGGAAGAGAGCCGATAACGGGAACATTTTCTGCATGGAGCCAACCAGGATTCGGTTTCCCGTTTTTGCTCCGAAGAAAGAAAAAAGCGGGGCGAAGAAGCTTCTTTCATTGAAATCGGCCCGGGAGCCCCGCGGAAGGGGAGGCGGCGGGTGGGGGCAGAAGCTCCGGCAAAGCGCAGCCCCCTCCTCCTCCTCCTGTCACCGAGGCGGCCTCCGGCGTTTGGAGACCCTGCCCAGTTGCTAAGAAACGGAGGGAGAGCGGAGGGGCAAAGAGAAACACCCGATCGCGCCCTCGCCGCCTCTCCCCCCCCCCCCCCCCCCAGCCTCGCCGGGCTCTCCACGCGCGTTCAAGCCGGGAGCCGAGCTGGAGGCGGAGGCGGCTGGCGGGCCGGCTAGACAATGCTGCCCTCTATGGGCCGCCTGCGGATACTGCAGGTTGTTCCTCGAAGTGGCGGCGGGGTCTCGGAAGGTTTGCCGGTCCCGTAGCCGCCAAGCGCCCCCCGCAACCCGCCTCTGGCTTTGGCTCCCTCCGTAAGAAGGGAACGACGGGGACCCTAAGCAGAGAAGGGGGACGGACAAACGAAATGACAACGACGAAGGGGAAAAGCTGTGGCTCAGGGCGGAAAGGAGGCGCCCTTGGCCCTCTCAGAGTTTTCCTGCAGACCTTTCCTTACCTAAAGTGGGTAACCTCCCCGTCTCCCCCCCCCCGCTTCCTCTCTGCGGAGCCCCCTCCCTTCTAGCCCTGAAGAGGCTGCCTAGTTTGGGGAATGGAAGGCCTGCAAGGAAGCCACACCGCTCCGAGAGGACCGCACAGAATCGTCTTCCTCCCTGCGGGTAGGGAAGGCAGCTGCAACAGGACCCAACCGCTTCTTCCACTACATTTCGGGTCAAATGAAAAAAAAAAGGGGGGGGTCACCAGTGAAGTTCATCCAGTCCTGGAGCCCAACTGAAACGCCCGTGGGTCTTGGGTGGGGCAGCATGCGGTAGCAACCAGGCTGAGTGCAAAGCACACCCGAAATAAGGCTGAATCGTTTGGGCACCGGCTGGGACGGGACTTTTCTTCACGTGGGGGTTTTAGGAATCAGAATTCACTTGGGCTGGAGCCAGAAACCCACGGAGAGTAGCATTGTGCAATCTTGGGCTGAAAGTGGTGTGTGGAACAGCGTGGGAGATCCTGCTGGGCCAGGCATTTGCCACAAATGTTCGATTGCAAATTCAGTTGGAAAGCAATTTGACTGAATCTTGAAACCGAACTGACTTTTTGAATTGACTTTATGAATTGCATCGCTAAATTGAATCAGGTACCAAATTGGATTGGCAGTCCAAACAGAATTGATGTCATTTGATGATCTAAATCAAATCAGCACAGCTGTGCAAAACAATTTAATCATTCAAATTGAATCAACTCGATGCTCTGAATCATCTCCAAAAATTTGAATACAATCTGACATTATTTGCACAGGTCTAGATTTTAGTTCCGTCTCGCTAGACTGACGAGAACGGAGGGTGGAGACGGGCAACAAAGAAAATTGCAGTCCAGAATCTCTTTCTGGCACTTGAAATGAGAACGAGGGAGAGGAAAAAATGGAATTTAGAAAACCATTTTGCATAATACCATGTTATCCTTTTATATACAGGAAAAAAGCAAAGAAATAATTGGGAACATGCCCAGATTACTGTCCAGGAAAGTACACATTATGTTGAGAACCACATTTCGGATTCTTGAATGTGGCCGAAAGCGCCGCGAACGTTCACCGTTTAACCGCTACTTTAGCCATTCCCTCTTCTAGCCCTGAGCTGGGTTGCTCAGCATTTTCGAAGAAGCTGAACGGACTGACCTTCCTCCGATTTATTTATGCCACAAAACACCCACAGAAATCCAAGCAGAATTTCCCTGCCCCCCCCTCCTTAAAATGAAAAGTCTCCAGCAAAGTGAACATCTTGGGAACATCTGCTCCGAACAGGCAGGAATCCTGGAAACGCCACCAGCGCTCTTGCCGGAGTCTCCTCTTCAGGGGGTCTCGGGGAGGGGGGGATTTCACAGACACGGCGCACTTCCCACGGGTTCCGGCAGATGATCATAATACAAATGATATTTGCATGCTATGATGCTCCTTTAGCACAGCCCCGGGAGAGGCACCAAAAAGCCAACACAATCACATCTATTAATCTCCTGCAGCTTTCAGTTCCCCTTCACTTGGAAAATTCATTTCTCCACCCATCAAATAGCCAGTGTGAGGTGGTTACACATTTGGGGTGTGGGGGGCGAAACTCTGGTGACTGGAAACCCCCCTCCCCGCAGTGCATTTCTTCAAGAAATCTCTGAATTGGCTGGCACGTTGGAGCATTTAAGAGCAGTTCCCTCGGAGGGTCTCGATGGTGCGGTAGTAAGAGGTGTGGGGGGGGGGATGCCCAGCCATTCGAGTCAAGACAGTAAACAATCTGGTTCTTTTAGAATTCCTCTTCCCTGTTGTTTTTCACTGTTTCTGCTGCAATTTTTGTACCCATAATCAAGAGGGATACATAATCACAGGGAGGGCTATGCAAGATACCCCCCCCCAGCTATTATCCCATGCAATACTTGGCTTGCCGAGCTCGCAAACTGCAGGCTGCAACACCCCCCCCGGGGGGGTGCCCTCGTTCTGAATGGAGGTTTGGCGAGGCAGAGCCTAGCGGGGGAAATCAAGTCCGGGTTTTTTATGCAAACAGGAGGCAATTTGCAAGAAAGTTGAGAGTGGAGGAGCGGGAGAAGCACTCCGCGCATCGTAGAAAGTGTGCAGGGGACCTCTGAGCTCAATGGCTTTAAAATAATGGTTATATATTTTTTCAAGGTAAAAAAATAAAAACCATGGACAAAGAAAATAAAAGAGAGCAATACGATAAAGAGCCATTGTGTGCGGAAGGGTTTCCAGAGGCGTAGAGCTTTTTCGCAGCAGTTCCACAACAAGAGTGTTAGATATTAGCATATATCGGGATAAGTCTTCCCTCAGGTCCGCTCCTACAGCGGGAAACAGGTATTCCTCTGATTGGTCAATGGGCGTGCCTCATCCCTATAAAAGGGGAACCCTCCGACCACAGAGTAAGCTGGATCACTACTATCACTAATAAAGAGCTATTAAGTCACTTCGTGTCCGCAGTCTGTCTCTCGTTACCCAGATCCAACATTGGCGACGAGGGTGGGATTGAGAGTCAGATAGGACGAAGAACGCTACTCCAGAATCTCCGGATTTGATCCAGCCCAGGAATTCGGCAGCAATTCCGACAGCCATCTCAGATCACCGCAGCGCGGCAAATTCAAACTGAGAAGATGGCGATGCATGCTTCCCCCGCTCCTTTCGACCCAGAAAACGACGAATGGGAAGCTTTCATGATTCGTTTCGAGTGTTTCCTCGAAGCAAACGAATACACGGGGATCACCGATGCGAGGAAGAAAAACATCTTCCTCGGCTACTGCGGAAAGGAAGTCTTCAATACGGCCAGAGACCTCACTGCGCCTACTCCAATACAGGCAGTATCGTGGACGACGTTGCAACAAACTCTGCAAACTCATTACGCGCCAAAACCTTCCCGCCATGTCTGCCGCAAGGAATTCAACATGAGGACTCAGAAGGCGGGAGAATCAATCAATCAATATGTTGCAGCCCTACGAAAAGCAGCAGCTCACTGCGAATACAGAGATTTGGAAGAGCACATCTTAGAGCGGCTCATCTGTGGGGTAAGAGACATTTCGTTGCAAAAGAAGATGTTGGCAAACCCGAATTTAACCCTACAGGCAGCGTTAAACGAAGCAAGAGCGTCAGAATCAGCGGAGAAATCAGCGGTGACCATACAACGAGGGGCCAGCGCATACCAGCCAGCACCGAGACAAACCAGAGTTCACTATGAGGACACAAGCCCCGACTACGAGGATCCCGAGTTCGAGGACAGTCACCTAATGCAGAGCAGTCACTTGAGGCCTGGGGGGAGACCCGGATCCCGTTTGCCGCCCTGCGCAAGCTGCGGAGGGAATCACCCCAGGTCTACTTGCAGGTTCAGGAACGTTGTTTGTTCGCACTGCAACAAACTTGGGCACATCGCACGAGTGTGCCGGAGCGGAGTCCCTGCCTCACGGCAGCCACCCATGTACCGCCAACAGAAGCCCAACCCAGGGGCTTGGCGGAACCAAAAAGGGCGCCCAGAGAGAAATCCACAAGTGTTTACCCAGAGAGAAAATTTCCAAAGAGCTGAACGAGCGTATTCCCAGAGAGATTACTCACAAGAAAGTGAGCGAGCGTATCCCCAGAGAGAACACACACAAAGAGCTGAAAGAGCGTTCTATCAAGACGCTCAACGAGAGTATTTTCAGGATGTTGACGGTGAGATAGAGTTGACCCAGAGAGAGGAGTTGCGAACGTATCTCACCACAATACATCAGGTCCGCCCTAAGCGGCCAAAAAGGCTGAGAGTCACAGTCCTCTTGGAGGGCTCACCCTGCGAGCTAGAAGTTGACACAGGATCAACCCTGACGATCATTTCATGGGCATCCATGAAGCAGGCTATCCCTAGCCTCAGAAAGAGCCAACTACACGCCCCAGACGTCCTGCTACGAGACTACCAGGGGAACCAAGTCCCCATCGTGGGCCAAGGCACATTCCACATCCGTTTCAAGGACATCGAAGCCCAGCTGCCCGTGACCATCGCCAGCGCGCCATTGCAGAACCTTCTGGGGCTTGATTGGTTTGAAGCCCTGGGGTTAGAAGTCACCGGGATCAACGCCGTAAGAAACAGCAGCGCTGAACAGATTTTTAAGGAATTCGAGGATGTGTTCAGCCCCGGTCTTGGTAAGTATGTGGGTAAACCAATATCATTCAATTTAGACCCTAAAGTGGCGCCAATCCGACTTAAACCAAGACGAGTGCCTTTTGCACTCCGCCCTAAAATAGACAAAGAGATAGATAAGTTAGTGGAGCAAGGAATCCTTGAGCCGGTAGATCACGCGCGCTGGGAAACGCCCATCGTGACCCCAGTCAAGCCAGACGGATCAGTCCGTTTGTGCGCAGACTATAAATGCACAATTAATGTCGCGCTACAACAGAGCGCATATCCGGTGCCCGTAGTACAGCACCTATTGCACTCATTGGGGCCAGGAAAAGTTTTCGCTAAATTAGATATGGCACAAGCTTACCAGCAACTGCCAGTAGATAGCGCCACAGCGGAGGCCCAGACTATAGTGACGCACAGAGGAGCGTTTAAATGCAACCGGCTACAATTCGGCGTAAGTATTGCTCCAGGATTGTTCCAGAGCGTCATGGAACGACTGTTGCAAGGGATACCGGGAGTCGTCCCATATTTTGACGATATCTTGGTGTCCGCTGCAAACGAGGAGCAACTAAACAAAAGAGTCAGATCGGTTTTGGCCAGAATCAGAGAGAAGGGTCTCCGCCTGAAAAAAGAAAAATGCCAAATTAACGTGCCTAGCGTAGAATTCCTGGGTTATAGAATTGATGGTCAGGGAATTCACCCCACTGAAAAGAAAATTAAGGCGATCCAGGACGCCCCCACACCACGAAATCAAACCGAGTTGCAGGCCTTCCTCGGATTACTTAATTTCTACAGCGTTTTTCTGAGACAGAAGGCGACCGTTGCTGAGCCACTACACCGTCTACTCCAGAGGAACGCACCATGGAGATGGGGACGAGCAGAAGCTGCAGCATTCGCCGGGGTAAAGCGCCTGCTCACCACTGACTCACTACTTGTACAATACAGTCAGACCCTCCCGCTGGTATTGACCTGCGACGCATCGCCGTTCGGGGTTGGAGCAGTCCTCAGCCACAGGATGCCCGACGGGATAGAAGCACCCATTGCTTTCTACTCCAGAACTCTTTCATCGGCCGAAAGGAACTACAGCCAAATGGACAGAGAAGCATTGGCTGCCGTTGCAGGTGTGAAACGTTTCCATGAATACCTCTACGGCCGCGATTTTGAACTCATTACTGATCACAAACCGCTGTTAGGACTTTTGGCGGGGAATCGCCCCACTCCGGTCTCCCTTTCTCCACGTATGACCAGGTGGACTGTTTTCCTGGCTGCGTACTCTTACAAGTTAATTCATCGACCGGGCTCCACTCTAGGGCACGCAGATGCGCTCAGCCGTTGCCCATTACCAGACATTTTGCCAGACCCCACTCCAGAAGTACCGGTATTGCTCATTGACTGTTTGGATTCGGGACCGGTTTCTTCTTACGACGTTGCAAGGTTCTCCTCGAAGGACAATTTAATAAAACAAGTGCAAACTTGGGTATGGAGGGGGTGGCCAAAGGGAAATGTGGGCCCGGAATTCAAAATGTTTTGGTCTAAACGGGACGAACTCTCCGTGTTACAGGGATGTTTGTTGTGGGGGGATCGAGTTGTTATTCCTTTTGCGCTACGAAAAAAGGTATTGAATGCTTTACATATGGGGCATCCGGGGATCGTGAGAATGAAAGCGTTAGCGAGAAGTTATGTGTGGTGGCCCAATATGGACAAAGAAATAGAGGAGTGGGTGGCCACTTGCGATCCATGCCAGGAGTCGAGACCAGCACCCCCGGAAGCGCCCGCCACAGAATGGGAGAAACCCAAGGCACCCTGGTCACGCATTCATATTGATTTTGCAGGGCCATTCCAGGGTCAAACCTTCCTCATAGTTGTAGATGCTTATTCTAAATGGTTGGATGTAGTCCTAATGACATCAACCACGGCAGAGGCAGTTATAAAGGTTCTTAGGCGGCTTTTCGCCACCCATGGTCTACCAGATCTGTTAGTATCGGACAACGGGCCCCAATTCACGGCCATGCAGTTCGAAACATTTTTAGCAGGGTTGGGAATCAGACACGCCCTCATCGCGCCATTCCATCCAGCGTCCAATGGTCAGGCAGAAAGAATGGTGCGGTTCGCGAAAGAGGCCCTCGCCAGGATGGGCCCGGGGGATTGGCAAACACGCATTGACCATTACCTCCTCATTCAACACATTACCCCGAGCGCAACGACGGGTAGAAGCCCCGCTGAACTACTAATGGGTCGCCGCCTACGATCTCACCTGGACAGGCTCCACCCGAATTATTCTACCTCGGCTCCCCCAGACTCTACAAGTAAGGTCAGATCTTTTAGAGAAGGAGACACTGTTTATGCTCAAAATTACACAGGGGGGACATTGTGGATACCGGCAAGGGTCATTGGCATCATGGGCCCTCGATCGTATTTGTTAGAGCTTGAAGATGGGCGGAATTGGAGAAGGCACATCGATCAGCTTCGAGGTCGCCTAGCACACTCCAACTTAAGGGATGAGGGCGAAAGTTTCCTGTCCACAGAAAGACAACCGCAGGGAAATTTCATCCCAGGAAACGACGACACCGGCGAGCTAAGCGGGGGACAGGACATCACGCACGCAGCGGAGCAACCCCCCGTCATCACAGCCGCTGAGCAAACCCCCGTCATCGCAGCCGAACAAGATACCAGGGAAAAGAGCATCGAAAACGCAAGACCTCCAGAAACAGAAAAAGCACCCGATCCTGCAACTACTTCAAACCAACAGGAAACCAATCCTGCAAGTACTTCAACACAACCTGAACTCCGACGTTCCTCCCGAGCAAGACAAACACCCACCTACCTAAAGGACTATGTCACCTACCGCAACGTCCCATCTAGGAGGGGAGGGGTGTTAGATATTAGCATATATCGGGATAAGTCTTCCCTCAGGTCCGCTCCTACAGCGGGAAACAGGTATTCCTCTGATTGGTCAATGGGCGTGCCTCATCCCTATAAAAGGGGAACCCTCCGACCACAGAGTAAGCTGGATCACTACTATCACTAATAAAGAGCTATTAAGTCACTTCGTGTCCGCAGTCTGTCTCTCGTTACCCAGATCTAACAAAGAGAGACCACATTTCATCCTCTCTCCTTTTGTTTTAAAGCCTCTGGAATGTTATTGTTGCTTTGCATTCAGAATGAAACCACCGCAAATCCAGATGGGCTGCAAAAGGAGAGAAACGACGCCGAAGTCAAGGGAAACCGGCGCGAGGCAGCGCCTTCCACGCTCCTTGGAATCGCGGGGTCCCAAGGAAGGTATCCGGGGCTCCACTGCAGACGGAGGGGACGAAGTCGGGAAGCCCGGAAGGCGCGCAGAAGAAGCGGCCACGTCTGCGGAGCGGCTGGCATCGAGGGAAGGAGGCCAGGAAAGAGCAGCGGCGTGGAGGCCCCGCAGGGAAAGGAGCCGCCCGAAGCGAGCCGGGCGCAGCGGCCAAGGCGACCCGCAGACGCGCAGCTCCAACCTGCGCGCGGACAAAGCGGCGGCGGCGGCCGCGGGAGCAGCTGAGCCGCCGCCTGCCAGCCCTCGACCGCCCTCGCTCGCAGCCTTCCCGGAGAAAGAGGAGCCGAGGTGGAGGGCGCTCCGCCGGTGGAGCTCTGCGCAGGGCCGGCCGGAGAGGCGCCCCGGGAGCCCTGCCCGAAGGAGCGAAGCGCCGGGTGGGCCCAGAATCCGGTGGAGCCCGAATGGGGGCTTTCCCAGCCGCTTCCTCACATCGCCGCCTTCCCCGCTACTCGACCCCGCGGTCTCTTCGCCGCTAGACTTGCATACAATCCCATTCTGAGAGTTCGAAGTTACAACAACGTTGAAAAAGTGGCTCTTGGCCGTTTTCCACCCTTGTGACAGTCCCCCCATCCCATGGCAGCATTCAGACGCTTCGCAGGTATTTCTGATGGCTGCGATCTCCTGGGGATCGCACGATGCCTTTGGCCGTCTTCTGATGAGCAAAGTCAGTGCGGAAGCCAGGCTCACTTAACAACCATCTCACAAACTTAACAATTGCAATTGTTTACTTAACAACTGTGGCAAGAAAGGTTGGGAATTGGAGCACCTCTCACTTAACTGCCTTTCTTGCAACCAACATTTTGAGGTTCAGTTGTCATAAGTCGAACGCTACCTGTGAAACAAACCAGTGATGTGAATTTATACTTTCAGATTGTAAAATCGAGTCTTAAAATACTGCAGGGATGACAATGCAGAGGCAGCCTTAGAGAGGCAGCAGAAGAGGCTGAAGTTGTCTTGGGTGGTAAAAATTGCAGGCGGATTTGGTCCAGCTCCTTTTCTTCATGCCTGCCCACCCTGCGCATGCAAGTGTGTGTGCTTGTGCAAGCATGCGCCAGATGAGCTGTGAAGCTTGCAGCAGCTCCTGCTACAAGAGAAGCCGGCCTCCCTCCCTCCCTTGCCCAGGCCTCTTTTTAATGCACCAGCCTGGGAGCTTTGGAAAAGGGCCTCCCCACCACCTACCAGCCCTGCAAAGGTGTTGTTTTGCAGGTCCATTAGTAGAGAGGAGAATGGCAAGGTTACCTCTAGGTGAGCCCAGCAGGAGGTGGGGACCCACAGCCAAGAAACTGCTTTCCTGGTGGTGTGGACTGAGGAAGTGGCGAGAGATGGGCTGCAGCCACGACCAGGCCCCGTCCCCCAGGTGAGAGCAGGGAAGGTCATGGGCAGATTGCCACAAGAAGACCTCAGAGAAATGATCCTTTCGTCAACACGGAAACTAACACGCTTACTATATTATCATATTAAATATTATTTTTAGGTCAGCCAGATATTTAGACTGGATTTGGCATTGTTATCCGCCTACTGAGTCCTTCCCAAGGACCTGGGATAGGCAGATGTGGTTTGAGGGTGTTAAATGGTAGGGTGGCAGGATGTTAGCGCTCCTGTGTGAAGCTGTCTTTTGCAATTGACCGATGGGGATTATTTTTATTTAGGCACCGCCAGACTCCACAATGACTCTGGAAAGCTCACAGCATAACAGGAAGAATAAAGTACAAAGTATATGAGGGGGGGAGGGGAAACCATCCAGGCTTTCAAGATTGAGGTCAGCTCTTCCCAAAGGCCAAATCCCACAGATTTGAGACTTCCTGGGGTTAAACCATGCTTGTGTGCATGCTGTTCAAAATGTTTCCGCCTAGTTTCTCCAAGGTCATCTCTATCTATCTACCTATCTATCTATCCCCCCCCCCTCTCTCTCTTTATGTGTGGCTATGCCCCCCCCCCCCAGTGACATTCCTTAGCATGCCGTGCTGTAAAAGAGGAAGGCATTTCATAGTTGCTCGCACAAGAGTGTTGCTTAGGACTTCAAGAAGGCATGGAGATATTGCTGAGAATGTGGAGAGGCTGGAGGCTTTTGTTTTGGGTGTGTTTTGGGGTTTGCTTTTTCCCTTGCCCTCTTCAAGCTGTGCGGTGGCTTGAACCATCTGGCAAAGCAACGCGTGCCACATTAAAAACTCGGCACAAGAACTGAACGACTCTTTCACGCTCTTCCTCAGGCTGCACAGTAGCTTTCCATAGATTTTTAGGAAGAGGCTGAGGCTGCTGTTCTCCGTTATTGCTTCCCCCCCCCCACACACACACACTCATTTCAAGCAAAAGAGGAGATCGCTGCAGTCATATTATTGATAATACAAAATTGCATTGATAATGCAAAACTGAAGCCAAAGGCTTAAACTGGGAAGGTAAAGCAAGCTGCAGGTCTTTACGTAAATTGACCCTAATGTGACTGCTTCAAAGAGAAAATCTTGGGGTTCATTAACAGGAGCACAGTCCAGATGGTTGGGTGCGAGTGGAACGCTACTTTGCCAAGGGCTGAGGCAAGCATTTGGAGCCCAGACCCCCAGTTCTGATCACCCTTCCCAAGCTCATTTGGTTGGGCTATGGAACCCGCTGGCCCTTTCACTTCCCAGTTGCCTCTGGTCACTTGCGGCCCTTAAGAATGGTCTGCTGCCTCTGGACGGAGACGGTCGGAGCTACCGAGGGACTGTCCAGCTCCACCAGATGGGCAGCAACCAGACACATCTGCCACCTATGCCTTTGCCCAGATCCTGGGATGTCAGTCAGATTGAGGGTTTTGTCACAGGATTTGGGGGTTCCCCACAGAAACCCATTTTCTCCTCCCGCCTGGCCTGTCTTGGGTGAAAGGAGAACGGCAGAGTTTTCAGATGAAAACGTTGCAATGGCACATTCTCCCCTCCCACTGAATTATATTTTGCCACACAGGGGAACATGTCCGATCATTTTCCACAATTGCTTTTCTTACCGTGTGTCATCAATTCCGTTGTCTTCTTTGATTTAAACAAATGCTGCAAAAGCAACAGAAGTGGGAATGGGGGGCAGCCTCCTGCAAGGGCCACCATCACCCTCTTCCCCGAGAGAGAAGCAATGTGGAGCTTTTATCCTAGGATGGGAAGGGATGGGCAGCCCTCAGACCACGGCATCCGCCCCAAGACTGATGGAGGGGAATGGCCCAAAGCCTGTGGGCTCAAAGTAGGGAGCCTTTGCACACTGGAGCAATGTACCTCTGGGCTCTGCTACATTGGAGCAGTCAGCTGCTTCCCTTGTCTTCAAAAAGCTTGGCCTGTGGCCAGTAAAGCTCCAGTGGCAAAGAAGATCCTGAAGGAAGCTTGAGTATCTAATGAATTCCTGTGGTGCCTGTGAAAAGGCTTGCTTCGTGTTGAACATATCAGTGTATGTATAATGTATTGGGGGGGGGGGAGGGTGTAATTGCTTGCCGTATAAATTTGGTCAGTCTTGGTATCTCAGGTTCTCGGGCATCCCCCTCATCAATCACCACCTGAATCCATGCAGAGGCGCAGGCAGGACTTGTCTGCTGTTTGAGGCTGACATATGCAGAGATTCTTTAAAATGGAAGCGTGCTACATGTAGAAATTAATCTATAGCATGTACACCATTGTCTATTTTAGAGCCATGCATTTGAAATGTCTCTGCAATTTATAAAAATCTACCTTGCGTGGTTGCAATGAAATAAATCCTTCTGTCTCTCTTTCTGTGTGGTCTGTGTTTTAAAATTGGACTTTTAAGAGCCGTTTCCCAGCTCCTAGACTTCATTCCGTTGCACCATTACTCTTCCAGAATGCTCTCAGATGAGAGTTTTATAGGGCAAACCTCCTTTGCTGGCTTCACATAATTTTGTGAGGATTCGGATAACAATATCATCAAGCCCTAACTCCTGGGAGTTTTTTGCAAGGATTGGTCGTTTGAGTGCTTTTGAAGTAGATGAAAAAACAGGATCAAAATATTTAAATAAATATTTAATTGTATGGTTTTCCTTTGTATAGAGAAAAACATTTAAGAAAGCAAAACGGATTGGAAGATTTTTCTTACATCACTTGAATGTCTCCTGTTCCTCTTACAGAGCCCTTCGGGGCAAGGTTTTATTTCTTCTTGTCCTCCGTTTTGCTTCCCATCTGGCCTCCTATTTGCCTTGGTAAGAGACACTTTGAATCCTGCATCCAGTTTTGGTTGCCACAATATAAAAAAGATGCTGAGACTCTGGAAAAAGTGCAGAGGAGCAACAAAGATCATGAGAACAATTAACCAGTGGAACAAGTTGTCTTTAGAAGTTGTGGGTTCTCCATCACTGGAGATTTGCAGGAAGAGATGTTGAGTCTGGAAAGAGTGCAGAGAAGAGTAATAAAAATGATTAGAGGGCTGGAGGCTGAAACATGAAGAACGGTTGCAGGAATTGGGTATGTTTAGTCTAACGAAGAGAAGGACTAGCGATGACATGGTAGCAGCAATGGCAAATAGCAGTCTTCTAATATTTGAGGAGCCTGTCCAAAGCTCCTGAAGGTAAGACAATTAATGGATAGAAACTTAACAGAGAGATCCAACCTAGAATTAAGAATAAATTTCCTGACAGAACAATTAACCAGTGGAACCTTCCGAGGCTGTAGATGCTCCATCATTGGAGGCGTTTAAGAAGAGATTGGACAACCATTTTTCTGGAGTGCTATAGGGTCTCCTGCTTGTGCAACGGCCTCCAAGGTCCTTTCCAACTCTGCTATTCTGTTACCCTCCCTCTTGATTTAAATCTTTGTTCATGAAAATTACAGCATCCTGTCTCGTCCTGATTTCTCTGCACTGAAAGGCTGGTGGGATTGGGCTTTTCTGCTAGAGTGAACAGCCTCCGCCCCCGTCCGCTGACTTCAGTACACAGCAGTGGATTCTCAGGGCCTTTTTCTGTCCTCGTTTGGCATCTTTGCACAATCCCCATTTTATGAAATCAAAGCACAGGGAGAAATTCAAGAGGGGGGGTGGATTCTGGGGAGCACACACTTTTTAAAATTCATACCTGAATGTGAAACATAACCAATAGCAATAGCACTTAAGACTTATGTACCACTTCACAGGGCTTTACAGCCCCCTCTAAGTGGTTTACAGAGTCAGCCTATTTCCCCCAACAATCTGGGTCCTCATTTTACGGACCTGGGAAGGGTGGAAGGCTGAGTCAACCTTGAGCCTGGTGAGAACCAAACTCTTGGAGTGAGCAGTGAGTTAGCCCTGCAGTACTACATTCTAACCACTGTGCCAATGCGCCACCATAAGCATGGAAGATATGGGTACACATGTCAGCCTCGCTCTCCAGGGCATTCCTCCCCCTGTCCATCTTCTCAGGGCCAGACTGGTTGGAAATGGAATTGCCTTGGCTTCAATGACATGCTGCAAGTCAGCACCAGCCCTTTGAGGTAGGCCAAGTCAAGGGAAAGCTAGTGCAAGAAATGGTAGACCTCCATGCACATGGGCTATGACAGCAAAGCTTTGAGAGGCTGACAGCGTTTTCTCATACCTCCCTCTTAGTCAGGGTGGGGCAAGTCCTGAGTTTCTTTCTGCCACCTTCCTGTTTTCCCAGGCTCAGCCCATGTTTCACTGAGGGTGCCACATACAGGTAGTCCTCATTTAGTGACCATTCCAAATTACAACTGTGCTGAAAAAAGGGACAACTGTTGCAGCATCCCCATGGTCAAAAGTTCAGCCGCTTGGCAACTGACTCACATTTATGGCGGTTGTAGTGTCCTGGGGCCATGGGATCCCCTTTTGCGACCCTCTGACAAGCAAAGTCAATGGGGAAGGTTTCATTTAACAACATGTTACTATCTTAACAACTGCAGGGATTCACTTAACAACTGGCAAGAAAGGTCATAAAGGGGCAAAACTCACTTAACCGTCTTGCTAAGCAGTGGAAATTTGGGGCTCAATTGTGACAAGTCAAAGACCCTCCTGTATTTTTTCCAATGCTCCTTTTCTCTGAGGCTCAACTGGCAGGAAGATGAGTCCTCTGACCTCCACTAGAGCTACACATCTGGAGCCTTAATATGCAGAGAAATCATACTGCATATTTGCTTTGCTTGTGGGTCATAAGCGAGACTGTGGGACCTCTGGCAAAATGCCATAAAGAAGGCCCTTTCTCCAAGGAGATGAGTGGACTTTATATCCATGTTGACTCAAAAGGAAGCTTAGCTGGAATCTTGCAGCCTTGTGCCCTGGCATTAGCACTATTCTTTAAGCCTGGGAAATACTGTAGCTGCTCTTTAATGCTCAATGAATTAACAATTGAAGGGAAATGTATAAGCATTTGTAGGCTGCTATGCAAACAATGACAAAGGAAGAAAATCTTCCTCTTGTCTACTCCATCGTTTTATCACCAAGTCAGATTGCCTCAGGGTAATTTGCTAGAGTCGAAAACCTCTGATAAGACAATCACAAAAATAAAACCCCATTTCTCATCCCTCCATAAGGCCAACACAGCAGTGTAGAAAATCCTCATATTTTAAAAGCCAGGCAAAGAACAAAAATTAAAGTAAAAAGGTAAAGGTTCCCATCACACATATGTGCTAGTCGTTCCCAACTCTAGGGGGCGGTGCTCATCTCCATTTCAAAGCCGAACAGCCAGCGCTGTCTCCATGGTCATGTGGCCAGCATGACTCAAAGCCGAAGGTGCACAGAACGCTGTTCCCACGAAAGGTGGTTCCTATTTTTCTACTTGCACTTTTTACATGCTTTCGAACTGCTAGGTTGGCAGAAGCTGGGACAAGTAACTGGCGCTCAACCCCATTATGTGGCATTAGGGATTCGAACCACTGAACTGCCAACCAGCTCAGCATCTTAGCCACTGAGCCACCGTGTCCCTTAACAAAAATTACCTTTTCCCAAAGGCAATGCATTCTTTAATTTCTGGGGAGAAACCAGTTCTGAGGCCCTTCAAAGAAACCAAGCAGGGCACAAAAAAATCCTTAGAGAAATGCAGTTTTGGGATTTCCAGGCAGTCCCACATCCTGTTGGCCTCCCTCTCAGAATAATGTCACAGGAAAGGCTGAGACCCCTTGGGAGGAAAGCCAAACCACAAGACCCTTCCCCAGTATCAGTATCGGACCTTTGAACTGAACCTGGAAGCCTTGTGGGCACCCAAAAACTGCCACAATGCTTCCGGATCTCCTCATTGGGGCCATTATATTCTGAACCAATCACAGCTTCCAAGTAATCTGCAGTGGCAACCATAGGTGGCGATAGCAGAATTGCCTGGTGATGAAGACAAAAATCATTTCCATCAAACTTTCCTGAACTAGAAACAATTGCAATTAACATACCAGCCAGAGCTGGACAGAAATCTTGCTCATGAGTCCAAATTATGGATCTATTTCTCTTTCAGAGCTCAACTTTAAGGCTGTCACAAAGAAGTGATGCTCCGGGACCCCAATTCCCTTGATCTTCGATAAGTGGGGGTTGTCAACATCCCTTCTTATGATGCATATGCAGGACAGGCTAAGTATAAAGGATAGAGACATCGAGGGCATCCTAATGCCCTTGCTCCTTTGTGCTATATAGGTCAGTACCAGCCCTTTAAATTAGATCTGGAAACTTATTGGCAGCTTTGCAGTGGCCAAAGCACTGGTATTATGCTGCTAAACCACTGAAATTTTGAGTAGTTCGGAGAACCAGCAAATGTCACCTCTGACTGGCCCCGCCCCCATCTATTCTCTGCCCCCTGAGTCCCAGCCGATCAGGAGGGAATGGGGATTTTGCAGTAACCTTCCCCTGCCAAGCCCAGTGTTGTGTACCGAGGCCGTCCACCAGCAGGTGGCGCTGTCCCAGTCTTCACTGATTGGCCCTCCCATTCGGCGGGAGAATCCCAGTTATTCCATTGGTTCCCCAACTGACAGCTATCAGTATAAATAGCGGTCAGCTGGTGTTTCTGTTGCTCTGTTCTGTCAAGTTACTGTTACTAATAAAAGGTTAATCGTTCAGCAGCCTCCTCGTACTTCATTACCTCAGAACATAAAACTGGCGACGAGGACTGGCGAATCTGAACCTCAACCTCTTCATACCATGGCCACTGCTACGCTGTTTGTTCCTTTCCGCGTCGAAGCCGAATCATGGGAAGTGTTCATTGAACACTTTGAATGTTTTTTACAAGCACATGATCTGACTGACCTCTCGCTCGATCAAAAGAGGGGTATTTTCCTCAACTATTGCGGCCCCAAAATGTTCGCCACAGCAAGGGCACTCTCTGCCCCTACTCCTGTTCACACCATGCCTTGGGACCATCTGATGGCTAAGCTTAAAACCCATTATGAGCCGGCTCCCTCATGTTTTGCGCGGCGGCAATTTTTCCGCCGCTGTATTCAACAGGAAGGTCAATCCATTAGCCACTACGTGGCTGCGCTCCGGGCTGCTGCTATCTCATGTGAGTTTTCAGATTTGGACAAGGCTCTCCTGGAGCAATTCATATATGGCCTCACAGACGTTCATCTACGCCGGCGCATCCTATCCCGCTCGGAGCTGACCCTTATAATCGCCGTGGATGAAGCCCGCGCTTATGAGATGGCAGATCAGTCTACGCCTGACCTTCGTCGTTTCCCTCCTTCAACTACTCTGGGGGGACCTGCCTCTTCAACCCACCAGCTTCGCACCTCTGACTCTTTCAAAACTGACTTAGACTTGGCAATCGACCGCCTGCAAACATTGAGCCACAAGGACGGCCGAAATTACCTCAGCTGCGGTGGCTGCCACCTGCGGTCCGCCTGCCATTTTCGCGGCAAAAGGGGCCATTTAGCTACTGTCTCCCGCTCCAGTGTTCCTGACACCCGTCCTTCGACCATGCCTCCTGCCTACCATCAAGCTCCGCCTCTTCCTCCTGCCCGCCGGCAAAATTGCCTCTCCCTAGGGGACATCGACGACTCCTGTCCGGAATGGGTCGTCGACGCCGCTTCCTCGTCTCTGGGGGGCCGTGGTAAGCTCCATCTATCAATCCTGATTGAAGGCCACCCCTGCTCCATGGAGCTGGAGACCGGATCAGCACGATCCATTATGTCCTGGAGCACCTTGTCATCTATCCTGCCCCATTTCCATCTGCATCAACTGACTCCAGCCAACTGCCGCCTGCATGACTACCAGGGCAACCCCATTCCGCTGCTGGGTTGCGCCATGCTCACCGTTGTCTACAGCTCTTTCCACGGGCGTCTGCCCCTTCTCATCGTAAAAAACACCCTGGCTTCACTACTGGGGCTTGACTGGTTCAGGGCTCTGGGTCTCTCTATTTCTGGGATCCACTCAACCCACTGCTCCTCCTCCTGTCAGAATTTCACAATGTATTCTCTCCCTCCCTGGGCTCGCCTATTTCCATAAATCTTGACCCAACCGTCGCTCCTATCCGCCTCAAGGCTAGGCGTCTCCATGGATGACCATGTAACAGCCGTGGCAAGGGGGGCGTTCCATCAGGTCCGCCTGATGCGCCAATTGCGCCCCTTATTGGACCGGGATGCCCTACGCACAGTCACCCATGCGCTAGTGACGTCTCGCCTGGATTACTGCAATGCTCTCTACATGGGGCTTCCCTTGAGATGCACTCGGAGACTACAGTTGGTCCAGAACGCGGCCGCGCGGGTGATTATGGGGAGGACTAGATACTCCCCTGTAACACCTCTCCTGCGCGAGCTGCACTGGCTTCCTGTGGTCTTCCGAGTGCGTTTCAAGGTTTTGATTATGATCTTTAAAGCGCTTCATGGCATAGGGCCTAGTTACATGCAGGATCGCATCCTGCCCCACACATCCCTACGACCGATTCGCTCACACAGAGAGGGACTTCTCCGGGTGCCGTCCGCCAAACAGTGTCGGGGGGCGACACCCAGGAGCAGAGCCTTCTCTGTGATGGGCCCAGCCCTGTGGAATGACCTCCCCCGTGACATCAGGATTACGTCCGATCTCCGCTCCTTCCGTGTACAGCTGAAGACCCACCTCTTTCAATTATCTGGCCTGGCTCAATCGTAATTTTTCTCTTATTCCTCCTAACTGTTTTTTAAATTGTTTTTAAACGTTAAATTTTTAATTACATATTGAGTTCTTACAATTGGGGTATTTTAATGCTAATTTTAACTGTCTATATGATGTAATTTGTTACCTCCTCCGTGTCCGTGTCCGTGTATGTGTATATGTGTTTGGTATGTATGTATGTCTATTTGTTTTTTATACATTTTCTATGTTTTATATGCTCCATTGTACGCCGCCCCGAGTCCTACTTGGAAAGGGAGCGGCTAATAAATTCAATTTATTATTATTATTATTTTTGCCTTAAAGGCAAAGGTGGACGTTGAAATAGACAAACTCCTCACCCAGGGTGAGGACCCTATCGTGGTCCCTTTAAAGTCTGACGGGTCCATTAGGATCTGCGCGGACTTTAAATCGACCGTAAATAAGGTTCTTCAAGCCCATCCCTACCCTGTCCCGGTTGTGCAAGATGTCCTACACACCCTGGGCCAAGGTAAGATTTTTGCTAAATTGGACCTTACGCAGGCGTATCAACAGCTCCCTGTTGATGACGCCACCGTGCTTGCGCAAACCATTGTAACCCACCTTTAAATGCCGCAGGCTTCAATTTGGCATTAATGTCGCCCCGGGCATTTTTCAGGGTCTCACGGAGCGTTTGCTCCATGGCATCCCTGGGGTAACCCCTTACTTTGACGATGTCCTGATCGCCGCCCAGGACCAATCAGGACTCGCCAAAGTTCTCCGTTCCATCCTGCAGCGTTTCCGCTCAGCTGGCCTCCGCCTTAAGCCCTCCAAATGCCAGCTGGGTGTTCCAGCTGTTGAGTTCCTGGGATTCCTCATTGATCGGCATGGCGTCCATCCCTCCCCGTCAAAGATAGATGCCATCATCCTACCCCTACCAACAAAGTTGAGTTGCAGGCCTTCCTTGGCCTCCTCAGCTTCTACTCTTCTTTCATCCCTCACAAGGCCTCCATGGCGGAGCCTCTCCATCGGCTTTTGGACAGCTCCGCCACATCGACCTGGACCAGCCGCGAAGTGCATGCGCTTGCGGCTGTCAAACATTCCTTGACACGTCCACCCGTCCTGGCTCAATACAATGAGTCCATCCCCCTGCTCCTTGCCTGTGACGCCTCCCCCTTCAGCGTCGGGGCTGTCCTGAGCCATTCATACCCTGACAGCTCAGAAGCCCCTATCGCCTTTTACTCCCACACTTTGTCCAAGCCTGAGCGAAATTACAGCCAGCTTGACAAGGAGGCACTGGCCGCCGTTGCAGGGGTAAAACGCTTCCACCATTACCTATACGGCCGCCCCTTCTCCCTCCTCACGGATCACAAACCCCTTTTGGGGATCCTCGCCGGAAATCACCCTAACCCGCCCATCCTGTCGCCTCGCATGTCACGATGGGCGGAATTCCTGTCCGCTTACAATTATTCCCTCGTCCATAAGCCTGGCCGTCATATGGGCCACGCGGACGCTTTAAGCCGCTGTCCTCTGCCCCAGCCTCTCTCCGACCCTGCTCCCACTGAATCTATCTGCCTCCTTGATGGCCTCCACCTGCCCATGTCCGCTTCGGACATCACCCTGTCTTCTCTCTCTGATCCTACCATCTCTGCTGTCCTGAACTATGTTCGCAGAGGGTGGCCCCCTTCATCTGTGGAGGCCTGCTTCCTTCCCTTTTACCGCCGCCGCACGGAACTTTCCGCCCTCCAGGGCTGCCTTCTATGGGGCCATCGTGTGGTCATTCCTGACCCCTTGCGCCAGGCCGTGCTCGCCCGCCTCCATGAAGGGCACCCTGGCATTGTCCGTATGAAGGCCCTGGGCCGTAGTTACGTGTGGTGGCCCTCCATGGATGCTGACATTGCGGCATGGGTGCAGCGCTGCATGCCCTGCCAGCAGGTCCGAGCGGCTCCTCCCTCTGCCCCTTCCCGCAATTAGGAACAGCCCCGGGCCCCATGGAGTCAACTCCATATTGACTTCATGGGCCCTCTGGCCGGCACCTCCTTCTTCCTCGTTATTGATGGCTGGTCCAAGTGGGTGGAGCTCTTTCCCATGGCCACCACCACCTCTACGGCCACTATCCGCATCCTGGAGTCCCTATTCACCACTCATGGCCTGCCGGACGTCATTGTCTCGGACAATGGCCCCCAGTTCACCTCCCAGGAATTCCAGCAATTCCTTGGAGGTTTAGGCATCCGACATGCCCCTGTCGCTCCCTTTCACCCTGCGGGCAATGGCTTGGCTGAACGCGCTGTGCGTTCTGCCAAAGAATCACTTTCCCGCATGGCATCCCTTCCCTTACATACCAGGGTGACCACCTACCTCCGCCCCCAGCATTCCACCCCTTGCCCGGTTACGGGCAAAAGTCCTGCCGAACTCCTCATGGGCAGGAACTCCTCTTCCCCTCTGCCTCTTTCTCCCTCTCCTAGGGCTTTTCTGGTGGGTGAGAGGGTGTTCGCTAGAAACTTCACAGGTGACCCGAAGTGGGTACCCAGGAGCATTACGGAGATAACGGGGCCCTGTTCCTACAGGGTCCTCCTCAGCAATGGACGACATTGGCAGCGCCATATAGATCAGCTGCGGCGGCAAAATGACGACGGGCCTCCGGACAGGCAAACCACTCTGAGTAGACCAGGCCCTAACAACGCCGCCTGCCGGCCCAACAACTCCAACGAAGCTAGCTCCGAGTCCGCGCCCCCCGCCACATTTCCATCAGGAAGCTTACCTTCTGACATTGGTAGGCTTCTGACATTGGTAGGCTCCTCCTCCTCAGAACAGCTCCGCCTCCACAACAGACTGGACACTCCTTCCACATCGACAACAGCCACTCCTTCTCTGAGAAGGTCTCTGCATGTGCGCCGGCGTCCTGGGTATCTCCAGGACTATGTCTGCGCAGACCAGGGGAAAGGGGTGTTGTGTACCGAGGCCGTCCACCAGCAGGTGGTGCTGTCCCGGTCTTCACTGATTGGCCCTCCCGTTCGGCGGGAGAATCCCAGTTATTCCATTGGTTCCCCAACTGACAGCTATCAGTATAAATAGCTGTCAGCCGGGTTTCTGTTGCTCTGTTCTGTCAAGTTACTGTTACTAATAAAAGGTTAATTGTTCAGCAGCCTCCTCGTACTTCATTACCTCAGAACATAAAACCCAGCAGGCCACACCCACAGAACCAGTAGTAAAAAAATTTGAATCCCACCACTGGTCCAGGAGAACTCTCAAGTCACAGACCTGCTCCTCAGAGGGAGCGAGATGGCATGCAAAACTAATGCTGGATCGATCAACATCTATTGATAAATAGATGGATCAGCCATGAAGAGTATCTCTGTCTTCCTGGGGTGCCAAGCTCCTGTAAATGTTTTGGTCTTCTGGATGCTATTATTATTAGAGTTTTTCTGCTTTGAAAAGTGTCAGCCACCCAGGGTCTTGTGGAGTCAGTTAGCTTTCAAGTGCATACATTGAGCGCTTCTAAGAGGATCAAGAGAGGCACTTTCTTTTCCTCCAGGTTCAGGTGGCCATCCAACAGGGCAGCCAGTGCAGTCCTGACCTCATTCCTGAAACTGGATCCTGACTGAATCTCAATATCTCTTTTTCCCTCTCCTCTTCCCTCCCTTCCTCCCTCCCTCCCCCTCCCTCCCTCGCCCCCTCCATTTCTCCCTCCCTCCCCCTCCCTCCCTCACCCCCTCCATTTCTCCCTCCCGCTCCCTCCCTCCTCCCTCTCTCCTGCAGCAGGGCACATCCCAAATCCACTATAGACTGCCAGCTTCTCAAAGGAGCCACGTCAGGAATGGATCCAGTCCAGGGATGGCAGAATCCATGCTGCCCAAAATCCCCTCTATTTCTTTGCCTTACAGAAGCTCAAAAGAGCCCTATATGATCTCACAAGACATCACCCCAGTCATCTCATTAGACTCTGTTCAAGTGGCAGCCAACAAATGTGAACAATTTTATCCACAAAGAATCTTACTAAAGGTGTCACAGCAGCCTGCAGGAGATCTCTCCACCTCATTACTCAGGCTACTGGATGAGAATCTGCAGAAGGAAAAAGGCAGACAAATATAAATGCTCCACTGTTCATATCATCATGGTATTTCCTGAACCTTATTAGATGACTTTCACTCTTCATTTTCTGCTAGAGTCACCCAGGGAACTCGAGGCATATGCCAGGGAAGCTTCAGCCAGCCCCACCAAGCTCTCTTGTCATCTGCATTCCAGAAGGGAGATTTGTCCATAAATGGGTATGAGGTCTCCTGCCCAAGCAGAGGGTTGGATTAGAAGACCTCCAAGGTCTCTTTCAACCCTGTTCTTCTGTGTTCTATGTCCTCCACTGCCCTCTATACCTGACCGCCCAGTTCCTCTTTGCATGCAGACAAGCATCCAAACTGGAACAGATTCTCACACGCTCATATGGGGGCTAGGTCTACTAAAGAGTCAGATGTCTCCTTTGCATTTTGGTGTCGCTTGTTAATTGCCCATGATCCCAACTTCTCCCTCCAAAGGAATATGCTCTTTACTCATTTCCTTTCTTTATGCTTTAACTTATAAAACAGAGCTGTTGTACTCTGGGGGGAGGGGAGTTAAAAATAATGGCAGGAAATTAAAAATGAGTAAGCTTCTTTGAGCAGGAATTGGCAAAAAGGAGCAGGAGACCATTAACTCAGCAGGAATTAAGAGAGAGAAGAAACAATTACAAACAAAAGGGAAAGTTTAGGAACACCTTTGCTCATCTATGCCAGGCCAGCTGTGTCCCAACTGCGCTTTTGTTTTTAAAGATGCCAGCAGCCATGCCTAAAAAACCAGGAGAGGGTGGCCACCATGACTGCAAAGCAGGACTGCAAAAGAGCAGCCACGTTGGTAGCAACAATTTAATCAGAAAACTGAAGAAGGCAAGTGCTGCATCAAGGCTGGTTTGCTGCCTTTGGCGAGCATTTAAAGAGCTTTTCTTGGTATTCGGAGAGGCTGCATGCTGGAGACCACAGAGAATTGCTGCTTCTGGTTGGTAACCAACGCTTTTATAGAAAGCCTTGGCATTTCCTCCCAGTCCTCTGATACTTGCTAGGGTGTAGGACTTTTTTTCCTTTCTGCTCTCTCCTTCCTGGAGTTTTCCCAATGCATCAAGGATCACATATGAGAGGTTCTATTCCTGAGCACAAATGAAACCATTCCCTGGAGTGATTTCATCAACCATCGCCCCTTCTCATCTGGCAGGGGAATTCCTTCCTAGGTGGAAAAAGAAGGAGAAAGCTGACAGGGAAGCCTGGATGATCCTTGAGGGCACAAGAAAAGCTTACGAATGTTCAAACCAGGGAGAGAGGGAGAGAGGGGAGGAGGGGGAGGGGCTGATTGGTGCACAGCTCTCCTTTAAGAGTCTCTGATCTGCCTTTTCTGAAAATCAAAGGCATGTCGGCTTCCAATGCATGATTCATAACTTCCTCCTCACAATCAGCTGTCATGTAGAACAATAAACGAAACCAATTTGTCATTTAGGAACTTTACTGAGATTTAAAATTATACCATTCACAAATCATGTTAAATGATCATTTTTGCAGAAACAATGTTCCAACCTTATAGCATCGATCAATACTAAAATAAAATTTAAGAATGCTAAATGAAGCATGAAACAAGGAGGAAGTAGATATGATGGGATTAAGAAACAACCTAATTCAATTTAGGTTAATTCAAAGTTCACCAGGCCAGCTCTAGGCTAGAATTTCCATGAAACGTTTTTAACACGGGTTAATATTAGGAATCCACAAATGTTTCTTAACGGAATTTGATGAAGTTATCAACTGCCATGAAGGTTGAAAAGAGAGTGTTTGTGCTGAAATGAAGACGAACTAGTAGTAGCTTTTTATACTCACGTAAATGTTGAATAATTAGACAGGCAGCCTGCATATTCACATAAACAGGTGGAAGGGGCTTGTGTTGCTTCCCATAATTTGATGAGCCGTTTCTGTATAAATAGGCAGAGATGCTTTAGGAAGGCACCTGTCTAATCACAGAAGGATGGGCAGACCTCCTTTTTTTTCCCAAGGTCCGTTGAAGTTGGTAATTAAAAGGAGGAAAGCAGAAAGCGTATTGGATGCCCTGTGATTGGAGTTACAGTGGCAGTTAAAGAAACGTTGCCTAGAAGTTGCTTAGTGACAAAATGGAGTAGCAAAGAAAGATGTCTAGGAAAGAACAAATCAAAATTTGAAAAGGAAGGATATTTTAAAGGAAGAGTTTCTGTCTGCTTCAGCCTGGGCGTGGAGAAAGGCAACTTTCTGAAAAATCATTTTTCTTTTTGAAAGAAAGGGCTGCCACAAGAAGAAGGAGGGGGTCCACCTATTCTCCAGAGCCCCTGAAAGCAGGACAAGAAGCAATGGATGGAAACTAACCAAGCAGAGAAGCAACCTAGGACTTAAGAGAAGCTTCCTAATGGTAAGAACAATTAACCAGTGGAACAACTTGTCTTTAGAAGTTGTGGGTTCTCCATCACTGCAGGTTTTCTGGAAGAGATGTTGAGACTCTGGAAAGAGTGCAGAGAAGAGTAATAAAAATGATTAGAGGGCTGGAGACTAAAACATATGAAGAACACTTGCAGGAATTGGGTATGCCTAGCTTAATGAGGAGAAGGACTAGGAATGACATGATAGCTGTCTTCCAATATTTGAGGAGGGAGGTCAGCCTATTTTCCAAAGCATCAGAAGGCAAGGCAAGAAACAATGGATGGAAACTAATCAAGGAGAGAAGCAACCTGGAATTGAGGTGAAGCTTTCTGACAGTGAGAACAATTTAACCAGCAGAACAGCTGGCCTTCTGAAGTTGTGGGTGTCCCATCACTGGAGGCTTTTAAAAAGAGACAGGATTGAATCTAATTTTTTAACATTATCTCTGCTTGTGACTTTGGAGAGTTACTCCTACTCAATGCAAATTGACCTCCTCAGATCTGTGGTCATCTGGATGTATTGGAATAACTCCTCAAATCCCAGGTAGCCTCAGTCTGACAGACTGAGACTCAACAGGCATTTGTCTGAAAGGGCACAGGGCAGCGTTCCTCAACCTTGGTGACTTTAAATCCTGTGGAGTTGAGGTCCACAGGACTTAAAGTCGCCAAGGTTGGGAAACACTGGCATAGGGTCTCCTGCTTGAGCAAGGGGTTGAACCAGAAGACCTCCAAGGACTTCCTCCTCCCCTAGGATTTTGTTCTCTTCTGTTCTTGGCCCAACTGAATCTGGGCTGTTATCTGATGAGAAGGAAGTAGTTTCTGTGGCTAAATGTTGTCATACCAGACTATAACTGCTCACTGATAATCCACCACTAATCCTAATATATTATGCCTATTTTTAAATATTTTTCTATTATTGTTTTTAATGCTTTTATTTGTATTGATGGTTGTAACTGTTCTAAAGTGGATTGATTGAACCTGGGCTTTGCCATTGGGGACGTTTTCTTCGACAGAGTGACAGACTCATTTTGTCTATTGAAACAGCTTGCTATCCAAAGGTCTAAGGGGAAATATTATGAAAGACAACTTAAGAAGCATTTAAAAGTCATTTGATTTGAACCGTTCAATTGGTTTTTTTACTGCAAATGGCATACCCAATCCCCAACCTTTGCGACGTGGAGACCAGGCTTGGAGGGGTGGAGGGGAGAGAGGGGAACCAGGCTGCACGAGCGGCAGGCCAGGACGCATATGCATATGTACAGCTCAACTTGCACAAGTCGAGCTGCACGTGTTTCTGCACACACTTGTGCAGCCCGGTTCCGAATAGGCCAGTGGCCCTCAATCCTTGGGGCCTGGCAGCCCAGCTTTGGGAGGGGGCAGAGGGGAAGCAGGCGGTGTGAGTGGCAGGTCAGCATGGGCCAGTGCACTGAGATCCACCTGCATGCCAGCCCACCACCCGCGCAGCCTGATTCTGAACACCTCCCAGCCTGATAGTGGGCTGCGGCTCGGGGGTTGGGGAGCCTGCAGTGGGGCAAATGGGGAGGAAAAAAGACAAACAACAAAAATTATTGAGGATGATTTTGGTACTCTGAATACTCTGGATAATTTTTTTAGACTTTTTCCTTCTCAGTAAATAAAGGAAAAATTCCTGGTAAAGTTACATTGACTGATTAAAAACACTTGACAGGATGACTATTTTGTTTAAACTCTGAATATTAAAGAGCTGAAGCACACCGTTTGTTCAACTTAGGGAGAAGGCCAGAAAAGATAGGCACGAAGTAATATACATTTTTCTTAAAGGTGGACTCATTTATCATCGCCAAGGCCTTCTGTTACAAGCAAAGCACATTTGGTGCAAGAGAGCCCCATTAACACCATGTCAAGGATTAAGGAACAATCTAAACAGAAAACAGAATTTCTTAAAGCAACTTCTCCACTCCACCCCTTACATTGCTTTATTCTGCTGGAGAAAAATAGACTATTTTTAATCTAAACAATGAAAAAAATTCCATCAAGATAACAGAGAGTCACATTGTTTTACAGTTGTCCACTATATGGTGGAAACAACAGACTGATCCCTAGATGGTATCAAATAGACCTCAAAGGCCCTAGCTCCTTGCTGCCATCTAGTGGTCTTGTGGAACTTTGCAGACCAGATATGATAGCCCTATAAACGTAAAACAAGTTAACAAAAAGAACCTTGTGAATTTCATTTGGAAATCACAGACCTGACCTTTAAAAGAAGACTGAGCAACAGGGCCAGAGCTGTCCCAGTCCGATCTCTGAGGAAAGTAAAACTTTCAACTCCATTTGGTTGCACTGAAATGACACTTTTACTAAGAAATGCTGATTGCAGTAGAGTCAGGCAGAATCTGAAGTTCCCTTGCATCAATACAGAACTAACCCCTTGGTTACTCCAGACTTCCGCCCAAGGTCCGTCCATGTGCAGCCAATCTGGCACCCACAAGGTGTTTTGGGAAGCACTGAGGTGTTTGGGTTGGTGAAATTCAGATCTCTTGAAAATGCGGACACGGACCAGATTCCAAAGCGCTCTGCTCTACCTCAACTGTCAGTCCCCCCTCCCAATTTACCATCACCATACAGCTTTATTGCCCATTTGCTCCCACTCCCTTCTGAAGTCGATAGCAGAATGCCTGAGAGGCGCCAAGCCGAAGGTAATGGATCTGACAAACAAACTTCAACCAAGAACATTCAAACCGATAACCTCAAAATGACCTGGCCAGAGCATCTTTCTCAAGTGCAGGAGAATGCCTCCTCCCCCCCCCCCCCCCCCATTAGTGATTGTGGCCAAGAGCAGTGTTTTCCCAATATCGGTGGCAAGGGGAAAAGTCCCAAAGTGTGGCAGACTGGAAGGCATCTGGGAATTGCTGCCTACAGGATATGGGGCACTTGCCTGTTATCTCTTCCGTGGCCTGAATATGAGTTTCCATTTCTTTTTCCTTAAAGCGCTGGCTCTCTTGTTAGTCCAGGCTGCTTGTGGCCAGTATGACAAGTGCCTTTGGGACACCTCCAATCACATAGGAGCAGCATCTTCCTCGGTTGGAGAGGTGGCCTCCCAGGTACACCAGGACGCCCCCTGCTGTTCTGTTGGGACCCAGTAGCAAAATCTGATCCCCGCTCTAGTTTCACGGATGGAATGCCTTGATTTTCTCCACGGACTTCCCTGTGTTGATTTGATGCCTCCTACTCTTCATTTATAACTTGCTTCAAGTGTCTACCAATATTAAAAAAAAAACACCAAAGCAATAAAAAGAAACTAACAGATAGAACAAAATCAATTAATTCTGTATTAAATGCATATATAACAGTTATGGTCATTTCGTGGGGCCTCAATAAATTCTGTTTAAGCAAAACATTCCAGCTGAACCTCTTCGCATCTCCACCTCTCTCCATTTATTTGTTAAATTATTTACTTGTTAAATTTATTTGCTGTCTATCTTGCCATGGGGCTGCTTTAGGCAGCTTACAATAATAAAAAGCAATAAAAAGTTAAATAATAAAAAAAAATTATATATGAAACTACAGGACTAATATCCCAGGTCCTTGGGAAAGATTCGATAGATAGACAAAAATGGCAAATGCAGTTCAGCCACTCCAAGATTGTCCACATCTACACAAAATAAGGGCGCATCTCACTTTGTCCTCCGTTCTCTGTGATGAAGGATTCGTGGGCAGGAATAGGCCGGAGCATTTTTGCTGCCATTTCTGTGCTATGGATTTCTTGTGCTTGAACATTATAGTGTGAATTTGGAAATGGAGTGGCATTGTAAGCTAAATAAATAAATCACACAATGCAACCAACTATGGTTTTTTTAAAAAAATATGGTTCATCATAATATAATTGAATCTTAGTAAAGCCCTCTTCCACCCCCAGCCACAGCAATTCAAAAATAGTTCATATTTATATTCTATATTAGAATACTTTATGCTACCCAGGCCATATTCCTCAATAGTTTTGAGCAGGGGTGGGAAACTGTGGCCCCTTTACAACCTTTGGACTTCAAATCCCAGAATTCCTGAGTCAGCCATGCCAGGAATTCTGGTAGTTGAGGTCCATAGGTTGGAAGAAATGTCCATCTGGGTTCAGTTCCAGGTGGGGAGAAAGACGCTGAAAACATGGAGGCTGATTGGAAAGATTAATGCTGGACAGGACCACATAGTTTGAAGTCCTGGGTAGCTGACCACATGGGGTGGAGAGGGAGATATATTTATACCCTCTCTTGGGCTTTGAACTTGCTTCCTGTTCCTGCAAAAGAAATGTATTTGTTAGATCGGGTAATGGAAAGGCACACACAGGCTAACGGTAACATCAGCTCTTTATTAACTCAGTAGCAACTATGTACAATCCAGCAAAGGTTGAGTCTGACAGCAGTCCTTTTATAGGGAGCTGTCAGACCCTTCGACCAATGAGATTAAATCTCTGTTCCCACCGGAACAGAGGACCATGGTGGAAACCACTATAGTTGAAGCTACTATGTAACACCCCTCCCCTCTTAGATGGAACAATCCTACTGGTCACATAGTCACTCAAGTAGGTGGGCTTTTGGGTAGCTCTGCCTGACCTGCGCAGTTCAGTCGGAGGGTGTTCTTTGAGCAGGTCAGATGGACCTGTTTGCTCCCCAGCTCCGCTTGGTGGAAACTCCTGGAACCTTTAACAGACTTAAACTCAACCCCTCCAAGACTGAGTGGCTGTGGCTACCGGCACCTCGGTTCAGCCAGCTGATCCCATCGCTGGCCATAGGGGGCGAACAATTGCCCCCTGTGGAACGGGCGCGCAATTTGGGCGTCCTCCTTGATGCCCGGCTGTCAATGGATGACCATGTGGCAGCCGTGGCAAGGGGGGCGTTCCACCAGGTTCGCCTGGCGCGCCAATTGCGCCCCCTACTGGACCGGGATGCCCTACGCACGGTCACTCATGCGCTGGTGACGTCCCGCCTGGATTACTGCAACGCTCTCTACATGGGGCTACCCTTGGGACGCGCCCGGAGACTGCAGTTAGTTCAGAACGCAGCCGCGCGGGCTGTGATGGGGAGTACGAGGTACTCCCACATAACACCTCTCCTGCGCGAGCTGCACTGGCTGCCTGTGGTTTTCCGGGTGCGTTTCAAGGTGCTGATTACCATCTTTAAAGCGCTCCATGGCACGGGACCTAGTTACTTGCGGGATCGCATCCTCCCACATACATCCCTGCGGCCAATACGCTCACACAGGGAGGGACTTCTCCTGGTGCCGTCCACTAGGCAATGCCAGCGGGCGACACCGAGGAGTAGGGCCTTCTCTGTGATGGGCCCAACCCTCTGGAATGACCTCCCCCCCGACATTAGAACCACTTCTGACCTCCGCTCCTTCCGGCAAAAACTGAAGACCCACCTGTTCCGACTAGCAGGCCTGGCATAATTCAACTGTCCCTCCTGGCAAATGTATTATATCTGGTTATTTTAGGGTTTTTTAATTTACTGTATTTGTTTTTAGGGGTTTGAATTTATTTTATATCTGCCTTGTACAGTTCTTTTAACTACATTTTAACCTCCTCCATATCAATTGTCAACTGTACATATTTAATTTAATTTTATTGTATCCTGTTATATTTTGTATGAACTGTACACCGCCCCGAGTCCCTTGCGGGAGAGGGGGCGGTCTAGAAGCATTAAATATTATTATTATTATTATTACAGGCCGCAGCTGGAGCTTCTAGAGCTGGTTCGCTTGGAGCTCACTGCGGGCCTGCAATAAAACCAGGGAGTTCCCTGGTACCCTCGGGCTTGAGCTGCCTCTGGAAGGAGTGGCGTATTGCTCCCTTTGGGTAGGGCTTTGGCTAACTCATGCAGGAGTTACTTCTGGTTGTCTAAGAGTGGAGTTGGAGAGGTGGCCACGAAGTTGGTCAATGTGCCTTCTTCAATTCCAACCGTCCTTGAGCTCTACGAGATAAGAGCAAGGCCCGGTGATGCCTATCACTGTGGCAGGAATCCACAGAGTTCCCCCGACATAGTTGTGGGCATAAACTGAATCCCCTACGCTAAAGTTCCAAATTTTGCTTGTGGAGTCAGGGGGTGATGGGGCAGAATAATTGGGATGTAGCCGGTCTAAGTGGAATCTTAGCCAGCGATCCATGAGAAGTTCAGAGGGGCTTCTCCCTGTAGTGGCACTGGGTGTGATGTGCTGAATTAGCACATAGTGGTCAACCTGTGTTTGCCAATCTCCCGGGTCCATCCTAGAGAGGGCCTCTTTTGCAAATCTCACCATTCTCTCCACCTGACCATTGGAGGCCAGATGGAATGGCACGACAAGGGCATGCCTGATTCCCTCTGCTGCTAAGAAGGTCTCGAATTGCATGTCATGAATTGGGGCCCGTTGTCAGAGACCAAGATATCGGGCAGGCCATGCATGGAGAAAAGTCTCTGTAGCATCTTGATGACCGCTTCTGCCATAGTGGAGGTCATCAGGACTACCTCTAACCATTTTGAGTAGGCGTCCACAACTACGGGGAATGTCTGGCCATGAACTGGGCCAGCAAAATCAATGTGCACCCTAGACCATGGTGCTTCAAGTCGCTCCCACTCCTTAGCGGGCGCCTCTAGGGGAGCTGGTCTGGACTCCTGGCACGGTGTGCAGGTAGCCACCCATTCTTCGATCTCCCTGTCCATGTTAGGCCACCACATGTAACTCCTAGCCAAAGACCTCATCCTGACAATTCCAGGATGCCCTACATGTAAAGCCTCTAATACTGCAATGCGCAGTTTGGGTGGAACAACAACCTGGTCCTCCCACAGCAAACAGCCTTTAACAACAGATGGGACATTTCTCTTATGATAATACATTTTGAAATCAGACCCAACGGGCCCCTTGGGCCACCCCATCCACACCCAGTTCAAAACCTGTTTGATCGTGGAGTCTCTGGCAGAGTGGCAGGCAACGTCACTAAATGAGACAGTACCAGTCTCTAAACAGTCAATGCGAAAAACTGGCATCATGGGGATAGGGTCTGTGATTAGTTCGTCAGTGCTCTCATTGACACCGGTCACTTCTAGCCCCAGGGCTTCAAACCAGTCAAGCCCCAGGAGGCTCCACAGGTTTCTGTTGACCACCCTCACTGGGAGCTGGCCTCTGAAATTGTTGAAGTTCACCCGGAAGGTGCCTTGGTCCATGATGGGGACTGGTTCCCCTGGTAATCGCAAAGGCGGATGTCAGGGGCACATAGATGCTGCTTCTTCCGGCAAGGGATAGCCTGCTTTAGTATAGATCATGGCATGATGGTCAGTGATGACCCCGTGTCGATCTCCATCTCGCATGGAGAGCCCTCAAGGAGGACTGTGACCTTCAGCTTCTTTGACTGCCTTGTGCGGACTTGGCCGATTGAGGTGTGGTAGGTGACTCTGGTGTCGCCCTCTGAGCGCCATGGTGGTGGCTGTCATGCCCCTTGGTCGGGCCTCTGCTGGCGGTTAGGTTGGCTTCTTGGCTGCCAGGTCGTCGGGGGGGTGCTTGCTTCGGCAAATCTTGGCGATGTGCCCCTTTCGCTCGCAGCACTGGCAGATAGCGTCGCGGCAATGGCAAAGTGATCTGGCATGGTCATCTCCATAGCTAGCGCAAGGCGGGAGATGCGGTTTGAATTTGTACGCTGGCTTGGTGCAGCTACTGCGCATGTGGCAGCTGTCATCTTCTTCGCCTTCTGAGCTCTCGGCCTCTGTAGCCTTGCGATGTGAGCGTGCACTCTTCTGTGCATCCTGCAAAGTGCCCTGCCCTGCAGGGTTTCTGCAGACTTAGCGGCCTATTCTGATGCCCTGGCTTTGTCCAAGGCAATTTGCAGAGTGACGTCAGACGTGGCAAGTAACCTCCTCTGTAAATTAATATCCCGCACACTGCAAATTATGCGGTCAAGAATGAGTTTGTCTAGGTCTTGGAACTTGCAGTACGCTACGTACTTGTTGATTGATTTGTCTTCCTGCTGGTTGTGAATGTTAAATTCATGCCGGCGAACATGCTTAGACAGCTTGGGAGCGTAGTGGGTCCTCAGCGTCTGCTGGAGCACAGACCAAGCGACCGATTGTAGCGGTGTTGGTTCTGACAGGTCTCATGCTGTCTCGAACACTTCCCATCCACAGTAACCGAGGAACATGTTCTTCTTGCGGCCTTCAGAAAGGCCCATGAGGTCATTGGCCTCGAGGAAGCAGTCAAACCGTAGCATGTACGAGTCCCAGTGCTCGGTTACTGAGTCATACGGAGTTGGTGGGGTGTGCATGGCCATTTTGTGTCCTGAGAGTGTTTTGAATTTGCTGCTCAAAAATGGCTGCTCGAAGCCATGCTGAGCTCCGGGCTGGATGTACTTGCTGGATTGCTATGCTCTTTTCAGTTCGCCTAGTTGCCTTCCAATCCCATCCTCATCACCAGTGTTAGATTGGGTAATGTATAGGCATACACAGGCTAACGGTAACAACTGCTCTTTATTAACTCAGTAGCAACTATGTACAATCCAGCGAAGGTTGAGTCTGACAGCAGCCCTTTTATAGGGAGCTGTCAGACCCTTCAACCAATGAGATTAAATCTCTGTTCCCACCGGAACAGAGGACCTTGGTGGAAACCACTATAGTTTAAGCTAGTATGTAACACTATTCTGGTTGGTTGTCGGACTCGCACAGGGCCATGCAGGTACCGTATTCTTCAGAGTATAAGATGCACCAGAGTATAAGATGCACCAAGGTTTTGAAGAGGCAAATTTTTAAATAAGTAGGTAGGTAGATAGAGGGATAGATAGGTAGAGAAAGAAAGAGAAATGCAGTAGGTAGGTAGAGAGAATAGGTAGGTAGGTAGGTAGGTAGGTAGGTAGGTAGATAGGTAGGTAGATAAAGGGAGAGTGAAAGAGAGAGAGAGAGAGAGATTGAAATGCAGTAGGGAGGGAGGGAGGGAGAGTATGTAGATAGGTAGGTAGAGGGATAGAGAGAGAGAAATAGAAAGAGAGAGAGAGAAAAATACTTTGTAGGTTGTCTTGACTCCCAGGCTTGGTTGAATCTTGCTGGGTGATGTAATCTTCCCTGGTGCCATGTGGTGAGATGTATAGAGGGCTAATCCTATCATGTCCTGAGGGTGAAGATCTTTTGTGTTGTAGAAAAGCTGGCCCAGCGTTTTGTCTTGAGGAGAGGATGGCCCAGTCTTTCTCGTGCTATTAACAAGGTGGGGGCTTTCAGCCTCTGTTTCGCTATTCGCTTTTGGCTCCCATTGAAACGGGGAGGGGGGGGCATGGTATTTGGGAGGGGAATATTTGGCACAGGAGAGCTTGTTAAGAGGGAGTTTTGTTCTCACCATCTACGGCGCATACTGATGGCTGGTGTTTAGAGTTGGTCAAGGCCAACCGTCCTGCATACCAACCTGATGATGCTTCTTTGAGATGCAACCCACATGACACCTGAGGAATTTGCAGATTGGACAATGGGATGGGGGTTACCGGGGGGCAGGGGTTGGACAAATATTGATATGTATGATTTTGCACGCTTTTGCCTCAGACCTTGCTTTGCTTTGCTGCTATCTTTTCATAACCAGTAAAAGTACTCTTAATTCTGCAAAATGGAGTTAAGTGGTTTCTTTCTTGGTTGCTGAAGGAGGCCAGCTTGACAGGGCTGCTTTCCAAGAGCCTTTTCTCATCCAGGGAAGTATAATAGTCTGCCTTTTTAACATTTCCTAGAATATTTCATTCTTCTAGGAGAGGGGTGGGTGCTAACTTCCTACAGGGCCATAGTTGCCCACCCTTGCTCAAAACTATTGTATATTATAATCTTCCCTTTTGAAGAATTCTCCAGTAAGAATTCCTAAAAAAATGCTATTAGGCTGAGAAAGTGTCAGATTTGGTTGCAGCAATGAAAGTTCTTCCCCCAAGGGAATAATTGTGCCTCTCCTCAGCAGGCTTAGATCATAGTAAAAATGCAGCATGATTTGCACTAAGTGCAGATATATTTTTTTTAAATGCAGATTCTAAGGCCTAAGACAAGTCTGACTCCACTTCTCTGAGAAACTGATTTCATAGTCAAATCCTTAAGAAATGTAATGGTAACATTCAGTCAGAATCTGCATTTCTGTAACTTGAATCCATTAGTTCAAGTCAGGGATTTTAAAACTAGAGAAAGCCAGTTTTGATCTTCTGGTTGGCATCCTTTGGCATATTTCAAGAAAACCCTGTCTAATCTCTTCAGGATTATATAAATCCCCATTTTTAACAGTTTGTTCCCAGTTTCTAGCACACTGATCATCCTCTCAGTTCCTGTTCCAGTTTTTCTGAATCCCTTTTCTTTGGGTCCCAGAACTGGATCTAATATTTGAATAAAATTAAAATTCTTATTATAAAATGAAAGAAACCATTCCTTCACAGGATTTGGAAATTCTTCAGATTGTTCCTGTTTAAAATTGCTTTTGTTTTGTTTTGTTCTGTTCTGTAACCATTTCACATTACTGACTATCTCGTATCCAGTTTGTGATAACTATTATTCCAATATTAATAATTATTCTGTTGTTGTTGTTGTTGTTGTTGTTGTTGTTGTTGTTGTTATTATTATTATTATTATTATTATTATTATTGTTATTATTATTATTATTATTATTAAATTGTATCACAGCGGCCAGTTGTTTCGCCGGATTTGGCATTGATTACTAGTCGGGCCTCACCCAGGGGCCTAGGACGTCGTAACGTATTTTCGTAATATACATGCGGATCCAAGCAGTGCAGCTTTTTGCATTTGACTGATGGTGATTTTGTCAAGTTTTAACTGTTTTAAATGTAATCTTTGGTGAGATTTGCAGCCTTTGGGGCTGGTTGGTAGTGTCAGGGGAAAAATCACCCTGAAGAAAAATGAGGTCTATGGACCGGGTTAATTTCCAACAGCATATCATTAAGATGTTAAGGAAAAAAAATAGTCTTGAGAAGCATATTCTAATTAATAAACAAACTTTAATACGAAAATAATAAAAGTAAATAAAACAAAACTAACTAATTGTTTACATTTTGATAATAAATGTTCCGTCTGCCAGCATGGCAGCCGGACAAAAGTTCAGCAGAAGCTTTCTCTTTCTCCTTCGCCTCTGGAATGTGTGAAGACATGCGCAAATAAATCACTTTCAGATAACTTTTATGACCTGCGCAATAACTCTTTCTCAGTTTAACTCTTCAGTGTCAGTTTCAGTCAGTTCATGTCTAGCAAACTTTTTAACATCGTGACACCCCTTCTTTTGCTAGTCTGGGCTGACGTCATCAAATCATCAATTAAGGCACATCTTCTTTCGCAGATACTCGTGTTGATTTACAGGAAGTGGTTTGTTCAGCATATCAGCAATCTGATCATGTGTAGAAACATATTGCAATTTAACAAAACCTTGCTTAACTAATTGCTTTGTGTTTTGATAACGAATGTCAATGTGTCTGGACCTAGAACCTGTAAAATGTGACTCAGAAATATAAACCACAGATACATTATCTTCCATCACGGTGATTGGTCGAATCGGACGTGTCCAGATATCTGTGATCAAAGCATCAAACCACGTTAGAGAATTACAAGCATCTGAAACACAAGCATATTCAGCTTCAGTAGATGAACATGAAACAAAACTCTGTTTTCTCACTTGCCAGTAAACAGGACAACCATTTAGGAACATCATGTAACCAGAAGTGCTTTTGCGTGACTTCTTGTCACTTGCCCAGTCAAAATCAGCAAAACAAATTAACTGTGGATGATCAGTGTGTGTTGGTTCTAGCAATAACTTCATGTGTTTAGTGTGTTTCAGGTATTTCAACAACTTCTTAATGCATGACCAATGAAATTGTGTTGCCTTACCTACGTGTCGTGATAAAAGATTAACACTAAGTGCGATGTCAGGTCTGGTCCAACTACTGATGTATAATAGTGAACCAATGACTGAACAATAAAGTGTTTGATCCTCGAACTCGGGACTTGGTTCATGTGTTAAGTTGTGAAAATCTGTTTGCATGGGTGTCTTTGTTGTGCTAGCATCTTTCATGTTGCAATGATGTAGCATGTGGTCAATTTTCTCCTCTTGTGAAAGACTAAACCCCTTCTGTGTCTTTTCAATTTGAACACCTAAATAAGTGCTAATGTGTCCTAAAGATTTTAGTGTGAAGTATCTCTGCAAACTTTTAGCAAAAATCTCACTCATTTTCTTATTTGGACCAATATAAACAATATCATCAACATAAACAAGAATTATCTCATATGCATTGTTAGATCTTTTTGTGAACACGCATTCATCAGTTTCGGACTTAATAAAGCCCATTGAATTTAGTTTGTCAGTAAGACATAAATGCCACATTAAACCTGACTGTTTCAGACCATAAAGACTTTTGTTCAGGAACCAGGTATCCCCTTCTTGCTTTCGGAATCCTGGAGGGCTTCTCACATAGATCTCTTCATCTAGGTCTGCATGTAGATAAGCTGTGTCCACATCAAATTGGAAAACTTATAAACCAAGAATAGTTGCAGTGGTTAAAGCAATTTTTACGCTTTCAGTTCTGACTGTTGGTGAGTAAGTGTTTGTGTAGTCCTCAGGATAACGTTGAGCGAAACCCTGAGCTACAAGTCTGGCTTTGTATAAAGACTCACCATTTGGTTTCTTCTTGATTCTGTAGACCCATCGAGTGCCAATGACTTTCTTGTTTGCTGGAGGTTTTGCAGGTGTGAATACATTAAGTTTCTTTAAACTGTCCATTTCATCCTGCATTGCATCATACCATTTGTCTTGCTCTGAATCAGGAAGCTGTTTGATTTGTGTGAATGTCTCAGGAGGAAGAGTAACGTTGCAAATCAAAGGTAATGGTGTTTTTGTCAGTTGCCATGAATAACGTTGTGGAGGGATTCCTTTTGTGGCTCTCTTGGAACGTCTAGGAACATCAGTCCAGTCTTCTTCTTCTTCTTCTTCATCATCCTCGTCCTCACGTTCGTCGCTAGCATCAGCATCCGCGGCTTGCGAAGACGGAACATCAGGTTGTGAAGAACTGGTAGAAGGAATATCTGCCTGCGAATTGTCATCAGGCTGCGTGGCATCTGGAACACCATCTCTAGGAAAATAAACTTCAGGATCATTGGAATGAATCCTGGACCAGTCAATATCTTCCTCAAAGTTAGCAGATTGTGAAATGACAATCACATGTTTAGTATCAATGAATTTACACCATTTTGAATTATCATCAATACCCATAAATCTCAGTCTCTTTGCTACTGTACCCCCCTTTCTTCTTTGACTTAAGGGGGTGTTCACCATAGCATATGAACCAAAAATGTGGAGGTTCTTGAGATCAGGCTTGTAGCCATACAGCATGTAGAAAGGAGTTTGATTGATTACACTGCTCCAAGTACGGTTGACAATGTAATTTGCATATTTGATTGCTTCACCCCAGTATGCGTTACTGAGATTGGCATCTTCTAGAAGACAACGCATCATGGTTTGTAGAACCCCTTGTCTTCTTTCTATGACTCCGTTATGAGCCGGTGTATATGGAGCAGATGTCTGATGAAGAATTCCATTCTTACGCATCCAGTCCTGGAAACGCTGAGACATGAATTCTGCACCACGGTCACTCTGGATTCTGGCGATGCGAACTTGGTATTGTGTAGAAACAAAAGCTGCAAAGTCTTTAAAGATCTGAAAGGTCTCAGATTTCTCTCTCATAGGATATACAAATCCATATCTAGAATGATTATCTACTATTGTTAGAAAATACTTTCTGCCACCAATTGTTGGTGGGAAAGGACCTACTATGTCAGTGTGTACCAAATCAAAAATGCGTGTTGACCGGCGTGTAGCGTGTTTTGGAATTGCAGCCGCTTTGGATTTAGCCTTTTTGCAAACCGCACAATCCAAAAACACCTTACACCCCTTTAGATCCAAACCTTTTGCGAACTCCGGCATCTTTCTAAGAACACGGAAACTGGCATGTCCCAATCTTCTGTGCCATTTGTGAATACACCTGGAATGCAAAGGTTTACCAGTTAGTGAATTCTCAACATTAACAGTTTCATGAGGAACCTCAGGCTTGCTCTGAGCAACCTGTTTCTGTTTTCTCTGTTTGTTGGCTTTAGGAGCCTTTGGCACAGTAACGGTTTCTCTCTCTGAACCAACTCTCCCTGGGCCCGTGTTGTGCCTTTTTGGAGTTTGCATACTTGCCTGTGCTTGCCCTTTAGGCTTTGGCTTTAAGTAATAAACGCCACCAATCAGCATAGTTTCAGCAACAATATCTCCATCTTTAACTAAGTAACTTGCTTTTTCGAGGTGGTGAACCTGGAACTTTAAATCTCTAGACAAGTGACTTTGACTAAGGAAATTACTGGTTGCTGAAGGTATGTAATAAACATCAGGGATGTGTGTATCGAGCTCTTCAATGTAAACAGTTCCTTTTCCCATGACCTTGCAAGTGTGGTTGGTGAAGGAATACAGTTCTCGATACTCGGGCTCTGGTTCGCCCATCTCTGTGAAAAGTTCCCTTCTGTGGGTAACGTGCACAGCTGCTCCACTATCTAAAGTCCACAAAAGACGTCTGTCGAACTTTGGATCAGGTTGTGCAACGTTGGTTATGGCCAATGTTGCAAGTGGAGCTTGTGGATCACGCCTTGGACCACGACGACCTTGTCTTCCGCCTCTACCTCTGCCTCTGGAGTCTGTTCCTCTGGGCTGGTACGTGGCGGGAGCTGGAACTCGTTGGGGACAATCCCGGGCGTCATGTCCCACACGGTTGCAGGTGTAGCATTTTGGCATCCTTGGAGCGTAGCCTCTTCCTCGGAAGGGACGTCTGGCTGGAGCCTTTGATGCTGGGGGTCATTGCAGATGTGGTGTAGCTAACTTGATAGCTTCTTCTTCCACTAAAAGTCTGCAAACGTGGTTAACTGTGCATTGAGCAATAGGCACGTAGTTAATCTTTGCAACAGCATCTTTCCATTCATAATTCAATGAGTTAATGATGATGCTAACCATTTGGATATCATCGATTACATGGCCATTTTGTCTCAATTCACTTCTCATTCTTTTCAGTTTGGTCAAATGTCCACCAATTCGTTCACCAGGTTTCAACTTCGAACCGTGGAATCAGACATGAGCAAACATGAAGATTCAATTGAAACGGGCCTGTAGCAATCTTCCAAAATAGCCCAAATTTGTTGGGCAGTTGCATCAGGTGGAAAGGTACCCTGGATCTCAATTTTCATTGACATGAGCAAAGTCGTGATTGCTCTGTTTTCCAGGTCTCTCATTGCAGGTGTCCACGGCTGAGCGGGAGGATTAAAAATCATGCAGTATGTGCCTTCTCTTCGAAGCAAGAGCGCAATTTCACTGACCCAGGCTTTATAATTCTCTCCTGACTCCTTTAATTTGGATTCACCAGTCAAGGGAGTGACTGGAAATACCTGCTGAGGAATATGCATTGGAACAATTTGTTGAGCAGGTTGCAAAGCTGGTTGTTGAACCAGGGGGTGCTGCAGTTGCACCATTGATCTTTGCGTGGCAACATCAAATTGACTTCCTTGCATTCGCCTTTGACTTTGCCTTTTTCCATCTAGGGAGGATTCAGCACCACCAGGTGGCGTTGAAGACTTAACCTTTGGAGGCAAAGCTTTGGCTTCTAGAGAACTCATAGATAAATCTTTAAAGCTTTGATGAAGCTGCTTCATCTTTTGCTCTAATAATTTTTCTCCGCCAGCAGATGGCAGTGCAGCCTCGCTTTTTGGCTGCCTCATCTTTCTATACGTGGCCGGAAGTTCAGTGGACTCAAAGGGATCACGTGACCTCGGTGACGTGTACATATCTCTTTGTTCTGATTCACCAATGAACTCTGTGGGGTGTGTCTTAGGCTGTTGTTTTGAGGAAGACAAGATGGCATCCTCAGACATTTTGGGAGTGGGGGAGCCCCTCCTACTCCTTTTCATTTCCTCAAAACATTCTCTCGCTTCCCTAGCATATTTTTCGAACCGCTCTAATTGATCAAGATAGCTTTGCATTTCTTCCCCAGTGCCTGGGAAGGATTCATAAACTTCGCTTTCTGCGTGGGAGTATTTTTTCTCTGCCGGCAGTTGCTGCTTGGGCTTTTGCCATTCATCAAGTGTTTCATAATCTCCAAGAGTCTGGGAATGGAGTGGCTTTGGTATTGTGGGAAGTTTTGGCTTGGCCCCCAATAAATCATAATCTCCTGGAGGTATTTTAGAAGGGGGAACCACTGACCTCATTTCGTAGATCTCGCCTCCTGTAGCTCCTTCCCCCACATCTGGGTCTTCATCAAGTCCAGTTGCTGGATTTTGGGAAGCTAGAAGCCAGCGTGAGAGATCTTGTGTTTTTGTGTCTGAGAGAATGGATCCTTCCGAGCGCGTTCCACGTTTTTTCTTTTTCTTCCTTGGCATGGCTAATTAGCCTTAGTCGGTTATCTTAAGATAGCTCGAAGGAAAAGCAGCCGTAAATTATAGCCATCTCAGCTTCCATCAATTAACTCTGTTGCCATAAACCATCCTCTGCTACCATAAATTGTCAGGGGAAAAATCACCCTGAAGAAAAATGAGGTCTATGGACCGGGCTGATTTCCAACAGCATATCATTAAGATGTTAAGAAAAAAAATAGTCTTGAGAAGCATATTCTAATTAATAAACAAACTTTAATACGAAAATAATAAAAGTAAATAAAACAAAACTAACTAATTGTTTACATTTTGATAATAAATGTTCCGTCTGCCAGCATGGCAGCCGGACAAAAGTTCAGCAGAAGCTTTCTCTTTCTCCTTCGCCTCTGGAATGTGTGAAGACATGCGCAAATAAATCACTTTCAGATAACTTTTATGACCTGCGCAATAACTCTTTCTCAGTTTAACTCTTCAGTGTCAGTTTCAGTCAGTTCATATCTAGCAAACTTTTTAACATCGTGACAGGTAGCTCAACAACTCGAGTCCTAACCAAGGACCTAGGAACTGTTAAGGTAATGTCGGAGGATATAAGTTGTTCCAAGTAGGGTGGTTTTTTGTAGAGTCAGAATGTTCAAATCAGGTAAATTTAGAATTTTCAAATAGCGAGGTAGCCCTTTAGGTATTGCTCCAAGGGCTCCAATTACAATTGGGACAGTGGTGGGTTTCTGCTGGTTCGCACTGGTTCAGGCGAACCGGTTCATGACCGGACCCGGAAGTAACCGGACCCGGAAGTAACTTCTGGGAATGGGCACCGGCCCTGTCGCTCGATCGCCCTTGACATCCCGTCGCAGCTCGCTCGTTCCCCCGCCCATCCACACTAAACTAGGCTAGCCCAGACCGCCGCTCACTGATTGGCTGGACTCCAGCCAATCAGTGAGTGGGCTGGAGGTGACCCGTTTAAAAGCGTGGCGCCAACGGCCAACATTCCTCCCTCCATTTCAAAATTCCCTTTGCCTTCCAGGAGCTTGTTGCTTCCCTCAGGTAAGCAACTAAGCGAGAGGGAGGACGGCAGGAGGCTAGCTTCCACGACCGAAGGCCTTCAGGCCTTCCCTCGCTAAAGCCGCGGGCTGGCGGGTGCGGAGCGGGTGGCAGGCGGCTGGCTTCCATGATAGAAGGTCTTTGGGCCTTCCCTCGCTAAAGCCGTGGGCTGGCGTTGGCAGCGCAGGCGGCAGGAGGCTGGTTTCCCTCGCTAAAACCGCAGGCTGGCGGGTGCGGCGCGGGCGGCGGGCAGCTGGCTTCCGCGAGGAAAGGCCGAAAGTCCCCCGCCCCCCTTCTGCAGCCTCTCCTGGCTGGCTGCCAGGCGACCTGCTTAGTGACAACTCTGGCCTTGTCATTCCAGTCCAGTGTCTTACCTGTCCTGCAGCCTCTCTGCCTGTCTGCTCCCTGTTGCATCCATCCATTGCATTGGAGTCGGATCCATCGCATCGGAGTGCTGCTGATTCTGGTAAGTAACCCAATTTTTTTCTTTTATTTTTTTAATGTATTTTAAAATAATATTTTATTTATTGTGCATAGAATTTTTTAAAATAATTTTACTTAAAAGTATAGAATATTTTAAAATGGTTTACTTCAATTTATAATGTTTGGATTCTTTTTTAAAATTGTCTTGGACTATTTAAAAAAAGATTCTATCCAAAATAAATTAAAATAAACCATTTTAAAAATTCTATACTCAATACTTTAAAATGTATTGTGCATAGAATTGTTTTAAATCATTTTATTGTAATTTATTGTGTATGGAATATTTTAATGGTTTCATTTTAAATTATTGTGTGTGGAATAGTTTGAAATGGTTACAGTATAAATTATTGCTGGTGGAATACTTAATGGTTTTTAAGGATTTTTTATTTATAGAATATCTTTTTTTTAAATTATTTTTAGGGCATTTTTATTTTTTAATTGTTTATAAAATATATTTACTACAAGAAATGTTATTCATTTTTGCAAATGTTTTCTTTGTGATGCAATATGTTGCTTTTAAGTGTTCAGACCAGGTTTATGTGTATCAAAGTGGCTGCTTTTCTATGGGCAGGCCAGGTAGGTGCAAGGCAGCTTTGCCAGATTTTGTGTTCACACTCGTTGTTTAGCTAATTCTGAGGTGGTTGCTGGTTCTGTGAGCTTCCTGGCACTGTCCTTTATAATTTCCCACAATGCTTTGATGGTTTTTATTCCAGTGGCTTTGTCTATCCTGTCCTTAGGGTTAGGAGAAAAAAACTGGTTTCATTTGCAGTCTTTTGGGGGGGGGGATTCTTATTTTTTGGTGTTTTCCTGGCATTGTCATAGTTTGTGTGGGTGTGGGTGTGTAATGTCCCGCAGTTATCTACGCATTAATAATGATCTAGTAATATTTCCTTATACATTTTAGTGACCTTTCCTTACATAATTGGTGTTTTCTTTCATACTTTTGGATTTCTAATTTCTGTTTCTTTTAGTTAGCAATTGCTAAAACAAATCCCACGTGAAAAAGTATTCAAAGCCTTCTTGATTTTAATTGTCAATTTATTTATTCCTGCACATTGTAATATTTATTCATTTTCATATCTCTGTTTTTCCACTGTTGTGCAAACACAATTCCAGCAGCTGCTAACATGTGTAAAATTAAATATATATTGTACTCCCTTTCAGATAGCCAGCAAAATATTTCTGGTTTTAATTCCATATCTTGCTTTACCATTGCTTCTAACCACTAACTTCTGAATAGCTACTTGGACCGACCTAAGTAGTAAACCTAATTCATATATTCCTGTTTTTTGGAACTGAGAACTAAATTTCAGAAAAAGGAAATAAGGTGGTGTGCAGAAGACCATCAAGCCAGTGAGATTCTTCCTCTGTAAGTAACTGTCTTTATTGCTGGGTGTGCTCTGTGCTGAGTTCATCCTTGAGATAGTAAAGTCTTGCTTTCTGTGTCTCTCCTTTGTGCAGGTTATTGGAGCAAGGTGATGAGGTGGTGGTGCAGAAGACGCAAAAAGGGACAGTAATTCTCCTTTTCTATTATTTTTTCTGCTTGTTTCATTCTAATGCAGTGCAGGCAATTAAAGTCTTGCTTTGTCCCACAAGATCTTGACTTTCTCATTCTCTAAAACCTTCTCAGCCTGATGGTCCCAGTGGTTTTTGCTGTACTCAAATCCAAACTTTTGGCACAATTTCCAGTGAATAATCTTAGCAACCCGGTCATGGCCCAAATGTCGCCTCTGTAATGCGAAAGATGAGACAGTCGACCATTTGATCAGTGGGTGCAGCAAAATTTCACAAACTGACTACCCACTGATCAAGTGGTCAACTGTCTCATCTTTCGCATTACAGAGGCGACATTTGCTGTTGGTGGTAACATGTTGAATTTTTGCCTTCAGGCAGTTTGTGGCTAAGGCTTGTTCTTGAGCTACCAAAATAAAGCCTTCTGTTTCTTTTTTCAGTACTCCTGATCTTAACCAGTTCCAAGTTAGTTTTGGGTCAGCTTTGCCTTCAATACTTTTCAAGTATTGGCCATGCATAGCTTTGCTTTTCCAATTTTCAGCTCACTTCTCAATTGCTTCTTTCTTATATTCAGCTTTTGACTTAGTTGTCTTCAAAAGGCCTCCTTTATTTACTTCCTTAATCGTTGGTTCTTCACTTTTCTAGATGTAATAATTCAAGCTGTGTCTTTCTTCTTCCACAGTCTGCTTTACTTGTAGGAGTCCTCAATCACCCTCTGTTCTTGGTAGATATAATTGGTCAACATCACTTTTAGGGTGAAAAGCATGATTCATTGTCATAAGCTTCCTTGTTTTTCTGTCCAAATTGTCCAACTCCATTTGGGTCCAGTCAATTATTCCTGCAGAGTATCAAATCACAGGTATAGCCCAGGTATTTATGGCTTTTATGATGTTTCCTCCACTCAGTCTGGACTTTAATATCTTGCGAATTCGTCGAATGTACTTGGCTGAGGTTAATTCCTTGACTCTATTATGCATTAAGTCAGAGGCCTCTAAAATCCCCAAGTACTTGTAGCCTTCTTCTGGTTTTACTGCCTTTATCATTTCTTTATTCTGAAATTCTATTCTAACATCTTCTATGACCTTGTCTGCTTTGGTTGCCATTGGAACTACATCTACCTGGAGAGAAGTATGCAGTGTGGCTCTCCAAGGGCAGTGGGGAAATCTAAAAAAACTTCCTACCAGTTCTATGGGCATGGCTTGGTGAGGGTCATGTGACTGGGTGGGCGTGGCTATGTAGTAATGGTCAGAAGACAGAAGCTCACATTAACAATGTCCTGCTGGAGCAGGGGGTTGGTCTAGATGACCTCCAGGTCCCTTCCAGCCCTAGATTGCTGTGTTCTTTCAAGGTATCCTCTGAAGCTGTGTCTAGTGCCAGGTTTGTGGTCCTTCCTTCCTCTCCTTTTCCCCTCCCTCTCTCCCTCCCTCTCCCTTTCTTCTTTCTTTCTTTCTTCCTTCCCTCCCTTTTTCCCCATCTTTCTTTCTTTCTTTCTTTCTTTCTTTCTTTCTTTCTTTCTTTCTTTCTTTCTTTCTTTCACAGCACGGGAAAGCCTCCAGGAGGGAAGCCTCCTGGGAGCAAAAATGGACCCCAAATGCTTTAAAAAAATAAAAAAAAAGTTTCTACCATCATGCAGCACAGATGATCGTCAGAACTTTTTTTTACTTTGTTAAGCATTTTTTACTACCGGTTCGAGTGAACCGGCCCAAACCAGTAGCATTTCACCCCTGCCTAAGGGTCTATCTTAGGTATCCTAATATTATTCAACATCTCCAGAAATAATTAAATGGGGGGGATAGAAGGGGAACTCATTTACTTTGCAGATGACAACAAGCTGACAAGACTACCCAACACTTTAGAAGATAGGCTCTAGATCCCGAAGGATCTTGGCAGAGTTGAACCATGGGCCCTATTCAACAAAATGCAGTTCAGTACTAAGAAAAGTAAGGTTTTACATTTAGGTGGGAAAAACCAAATGCACAGGTATAGAATAGGTGGTACCTGACTTAACTACAGTACCTGTGAAAGGGAGTCCTAGTGGACAACCACTTAAGCATGATCCAGCAATGGTGCTTCAACTGCAAAAAGGCCAATGCAGTCCTAGGCTGCATCTACAGAGGGATAGCATCACGATTACATGAAGTGCTAATACCACTTTATACCATACTAGTCAGGCACACTTGGAATATTTGCATCCAGTTTTGTTAACCATGATACAAAAAATGTTGAGACTCTAGAAAGAATGCAGAGAAGAGCAACAAAGATGATTAGGGGGCTGGAAGATGAACAAGATGAACAGTTGCACGAACTGGGTATGCCTAGTGCAACGAAGAAGGACTAGGGGTGACATGATAGCAGTCTTCCAATAACGAAGAAGCTATCACTAAGAAAGGTGGGTGAGGGTGAACCTCCAAAGCCCTGAGGGCCTTAAGCCCTGAGAAACTTATCAGAGTCCCAAAGATGCTTTTTCACAATTGGACTTTCTGGTTTTTCTTTGAAGATGTTTCGCTTCTCATCTAAGAAGCTTCTTTAGCTCTGGATGAGAAGCGAAACATCTTTAAAGAAAAACCAGAAAGTCCAGCTGCCTCTTGAAAAAGCATATTTGGGACAACCAAGATCTGGATGACTGAGAATGTCCATAGACATTTATCAAGCAGAGATCCAACCTAGAAGCAAGGTAAAATTTCCTGACAGTGAGAACAATTAATCATTGGAAGGACTTGTCTCCAGAAGTTGTAGGTGCTCCATCATAGAGATCTTTAAGAAGAGATTGGACAGCCATTTGTCTGAAATGGCATAGGTTGGACTAAGAACACCTCCAAGGTCCCTTCCAACTCTGTTACTGGTTATGTCTGCCAGCTCCTTCAGAACCCTGGAATGTCATCTATCTTGTCCTGGCAATTTGAAGTCATCGAGAGTGGACAGGTGTTTTCTTACCATTGCCTTGGCTATTTTGACTTGTATTCCTAATCTGTCTTTTACGGTTCTGCTTTGGATAGGTTGGACCAGTGGTGTGTTCCTAACCGGTTTTCTACTGGTTTGCTGAGAGAGAGTATTTGGCGTGCGTGCAAAAATGTTGCACCCATGCTGCTCACTTCACTCACGTGCACACACACCACGCATTGCTGCGCATGCACAGTTTACTGAAAACTGTTCTGTGCATGTGCAGAAACATGCAGGAGGCGGGAGAAGAGACCAGGGAACCGGTTCAGGGGCGTGGCAGGCCTGGGTCGCTGCCACTTCCAGCGATGCAGGCCGGAAAACCACTACCGGTTTGCCCAAACTGGTCCGAACCACTAGGAACCCATCTCTGGGTTGGACCATTTTTTTCTTTTGTGCAAAGACAGATGCAAAGAAATGAATTATGCAGCTCCACTACCTCCCTCCAACCCATCACCTCCCTGCCATCTTCTCCACATTATGGGACTTCACCTCCAGGTTTTTATGGTGACATTTAATATATTGCAATGGCTCCTCCCATTGCTACGGATTACACAGCTTGCAATAAACAACAACTCTGCTATCTGTCTAGCTTGCCTAAACTTCAGTTTGTGGGAGATGAAGTTGATAAAGCAAGAGGCCAGCGAAATTATCTCCAAACAAACCTTAAATCACAGCCTGTAGAAAACCACAGGCCAAATTACAGCACTGAGTTTTACAAGCTACGCGAAAATCACCTTTAAAATGTTGGCAGTCTCTTCCCGTAGTTTGCTACAGGTAAGTCAACAGACATAAGCATCCATGTACGCAGCGCGCAAACACACACACACACGCACACACACACGTGAGAAAACCCTGGATACCAAAGATAGCATTTGTGATGCAAGTTGCGTCACCGTTTTCTACCTGCCTGAATGACATTTGCACAGGTTCATCCAGGGGTGAAATTCAGCAGGTTCTGACAGGTTCTGGAGAACCGGTAGCAGAAATTTTGAGTAGTTCAGAGAACAGGCATATGCCACCTCTGGCTGGCCCCAGAGTGCGGAGGGGAATGGAAATTTTGCAGTATCATTGCCCTGCCACGCCCACCAAGCCACGCCCACCAAGCCACGCCCACAGAAACAGTAGTAAAAAAAATTGAATTTCACCCTAATAGAGGCCCTCTGCGCAGAGGGCCTCTATTAGGGCTGGCAGAGGAGATCCAGCTGCTTCTAAGGGCAGTGAGTGAATCTACAGCCTCTTCTATTATTCCTCTCATGCCATTCTGCTGGCAGGGGGTTAGACTAGAAGACCTCCAAGGTCCCTTCCAACTCTGTTATTCAAATGGCCCAGAATTATTTCCAGGTTTTGCCTCACATATAGGTAGTCCTCCACTTACAACCACAAATGAGCCCAACAGTTCTGTTGCTAAGTGAGTCATTTGTTAAATGAGTTTTGCCCCACTTTACGACCTTTCTTGCCACAGTTGTTAAGTAAATCACTGCAGTTGTTAAGTTAGAAATGGAGTTGTTAAATGAATCTGGCTTCGCCACTGATTTTGCTTGTCAGAAGGTCGCAAAAGGAGATTGCGTAGCCTGAGACTGCAACTGTCATAAATATGAACCATTTTTCAATAACTTGTCATAAATTTTGAACATGGGACCACGGGAATGTTGCAATGGTCATAAATGTGACAAGTGGTCATAGGTCACTTTTTTCAGTGCTATTGTAAGATTGAATGGTCAGTAAACAACGACCACCTGGACCAAACTGTCTGAGGTCAGCTCAGAACCTGACTTTGGGTATTAGATTCAAGGCATGTGTGGAATGGATAAAAATGTTCCTAGTCAGCAGTGAGCCTCCGTTCACACATCCACGCTCGGCCCCTTGCCTTGAGGAACAGAAATGCAGTCTAAAAATATCAGGCACATGATCTGCATATTATTCCAACTTTTTTGCATATTTTTTCATGTTGTCAGTACAGCATATGTTCAGCTCATTCTCCCTCCCTGAATAGTTTCCCCATTTTTAACTACAATATGCTAACATGTAAGAATAAATGCTCAGAGAAACCTGTTCGCTGAAATTTCAGATCTCCTGGCACCCGAGCACAAGGATCCCACTGAGCAACTCTTCCTATTTCCAAAACAAAGAAAGAGAAGACTTGGAAATGTCCACGTAAACTTCATTTGGCTTGATCCAAATTTAATTAGTGCTGGTCCCAAGCATGTTTTGTTGATTGCTTGTTTGAAACCTAAAACCATGTCCACCCTACATCGGTAACAACTGGGGAAAAAACCATTTGAAGAGAATTGTGCAGACATACATATTGGGAACCAAGTATCACGTCCCCTCGCTCTGGAGACGTGGAAAAAGCTTCCCCAGAAGATCATAGGGAGCACCCAGATTCAGGTCATTGATAAGACTTCACCCCTTGCGGCAGATGTCCTCACCCAAAGGCTTCATGGAGATGTTGAACAGGAGCAGAGAGTATACTGAACCTTGTGGGATCTCTTGCTCCCAATAGCAATAGCTCTTAGACTTATATACCACCTCACAGTGCTTTACAACTAAGCGGTTTACAGAGTCAACATATTTCCCCCAATGATCTGGGTCCTCATTTTACCAACCTTGCAAGGATGGAAGGCTGAGTCAACCTTGAGCCCCATCAGGATCAACCCCCAGGCTGTGGGCAGAGTTAGCCTGCCATGCTGCATTTTGACCACTGTGCCACTTAATCCACACACTGGAACCAACCCCAGTGAAAAGAGGAGAACCAGCATAGGATAATGCTGTGCACCCTCAACTCCCAGGGCTGCTTCAGAAAGACATAATGATTGATGGTACTGAAGGCTGCCATCTGGGTCCATCAGTCCAGCACCACCATATTACTCAAAACTGACTTGGAGGGGGAGGGGGAATGGGAAACGAATGAGAAACAGGAGGAGAACCAGCCATAAAAGTTAACATAATTACTGACAGTATTGTTATCGTAGTTGCTAATTCCAGCTTCATTTTCAAAGGCCTTCCATCATATTTCCCATATTGAGGTGTGCAGAATGGGGGACTACAAATGACAGGCCAAGAGGATGATTTGGAAATGGATATTTTACTGGATAAACAAAAGAAACAGGCTGAACTTTTAAAAAATAAAAGGGAAAAAAATAATAAACAAAAGCATGACCTGGAAAATGTTTTCTTATTGGACTTACAAAAGAGGCTTTGTAATAAAGCTCGGAAGACATTTATGTAATGGGATTAAAAAAAGAATTGAAGAGAAATCAAATCCTACGATGGTATTTTATTTAATTAAAGATTAAGACTGTTAGAAGTAAATGTTGGTTGATTTCACCAAGGTTGAAATCACGTATGGACAATTCTGGGAGGCATGCTGTTCCATTGCTCCACCAGATCACTAGATACCTTAAGACTAGAAGCTTAGTTTGGAAGCCAAACCAAGTTACAATATGACTTACCCCAGAAGGCTGTGATGGTGTTTCCAAGAAAACCGCTTAGATGTGTTCCTGGAATCACCAGAAGCTCATTGATGTTCTGAGGAATCTTTCTGTCCTTTCCTGGTTTTCCATATCCCTGGCCTGAATCAAACATGGTGTGCTCCAATAAACTGGTGCAGTAGCTTTCTTTCTTCCCACTTTCCTTTGGACAGAAGGCTTTGCAAAGAGAGCAGGTCTTGAGCAGTGATAAAAAGCAGCAGGCAAGAAACCTGGAGACTTGAGAACTAGTCCTGCCTGAGACACAAAACCAGCTAGGTGACCTGTTGGGCCAGTCCTTCTCTCTCAGCCTTAGAAAGAAGAAGGCAAGGGCCAAATCATTTCCAAAAATCTTACCCAGAAAATTGGCTTGTTCAACTACCAAAAGCCAACAATGATTTGAGGGCACACGCAAGCACACAAGGACAATTACAAGCAGCTCCTAGCCCCATGGCATCTTCAAAGTGTCCCTCCTTGAAACATTTTCTGCTCCCCTTGAACTTCTAAAATACAGAAAAACAAAATTGAAAGCACTTTGAAAGATATGAGTCAGTGGTTTCAAGATCATGTCTGCCAACCTTTGGGTGTAATCTGATTCAAACTTGTCTAGGGTGAACAAATGTTGTCTCACCATTTTCTTGCTTGTATTGATTTGCCATATTTTTTGGTCTATAAGACGCACCCCCACCCCCCAAAGTGGGGGGGAAACGTCTGCGTGTCTTGTGGAGTGAATATTGCGGCAAGGGAAGGGGGTTGGTGTGTTGGCATTCACCACCGCCTATCACTGCTGCTGCTGCCATTCGCCACCACCGGGGAACACTGGAGACTTCGCTGCTGAGCAGCTGATTGGCGATTGGATTGGCCTCCTAGAATACCATTGATCAGCTCTTCTAGACAGCGGGGATCACCACCACCACCGATTGCCACCGCCATTGATCACCACCGATCGTTACCATTGCCTATTGCTACCGCCACCAAATGGTGGCAGTGTTTGGCAACAGCCATTGGTGGCAGTGATCCCTGCTGCCTAGGACAGCTGATCAGCAGTATTCCAGGAGGCTGATCCAACTGCCAATCAGCTGCTCGGCAACAAAGGCTCCAGCATTCCCGGCGGAGACAGCAGACACGGAGGAGGCAGCAATGGCAACATTTCCAGTTGGCCAGCCCACTGATTGGCGGGGCTACAGGAAGCCAGGATCCAGCTGTCGCTCAGCTGACTGGTGGTGGGCGCAATGAACGGAGCCCTGATGAGCCACGTGCTGGGGCTGCGATAACGTGCTGAAGCTGACCAGGCTGTTTGCTGTTTGCTGCAATGATGCTAGTCAGATGAATCCTGATGGATGCTGGGAGGCAGAGGCAGATTTTGTTTTGTTTTGTTTTCCTCCTCTAAAGCTAATGTGCATCTTATGGTCCAGAGCATCTTATAGACCTAAAAATACAGTACATTCTTAGTCTGTCTTTTATGGTGCTGCTTTTGATAGATTGGACTATGTTTTCCTTTTGCATGAAGACAGATACAAATAATGAGTTAAGCAGTTCCATTTTCTCCCTCTTAACAGAACAGAGTGGGAAGGAACCTTGGAGGTCTTCTGGTCCAATCCGCTGCTTAAGCAAGAGACCCCATGCCATTTCAGACAAATTGTCCAACTTTAAAACCTTCAGTCATGGAGTACCCACAATTTCTGTAGGCAAGCATTTCCACTGATTAATTGTTCTCCTTGTCAGGAAATTTCTCCTTAGTTCTATGTTGGTTCTCTCCCTTACTTTCCATCCATTGTTTCTTGTTTTGCCTTCTGGTGCTTTGGAGGGTGACCCTCTCCCTCTTCTTTGTAGTGGCCCCTTAGACATTGGAAGACTGCTACCATGTCACCACAAGACCTTCTTTTCATTAAACTAGACATAGCCGATTTCTGCAATCATTCTTCATATGTTTTAGCCTCCAGTTCCCTAATAATCTTTTTTGCTTGTTTCTGTACACTTTCTAGAGTAGGGCTGTCAAACTGACGGCCCATGGGCCAGATGCATCATGCGCAAGCTATACCCACCCTGGCTCCTCAAGGGTAGAAAAACTTTGTGATACATCGTGATACATCACGTGACGTGATCAAGTTTGACACTCATGTTCTAGAGTCTCAGCATCACCTCCTGGCCATCTTCTCCCATTAGTGGACCAATTGTTTCCTTGACCTTTTTTTGTTAAGGTGTCTGACTTTTCTTTGCTTATCCGAGCACTGCTTTCATCTGTCGGGTTTTTTTTGGGGGGGGAGTATCACTCTTCAGGACTACCTCATGAATGTTATCATCTATTTTATGGAACAATTCCCCCAATGCCACGATGCACACAAAGACAACTTGCAAGGAAGATGAGAACTTGCTTCCATCCACCTTACCTCACTGGTCACCTTCTGGGTCACTCTGCTTCTGCTTTGCTCCCTTTTTTCCCCTATTCCCCGCATCCCTCAGAACACTCCACTTTACAGTGGCCCAAGAAATGGCTCCAGTTGTGCCTTTTCCTTGTTGGGGTATGTGGACGCCTTTATCAGGGGCCCTTCCTTGCTCTTTGCTTGTTCCCCTAGCCAGCACTTTGCCTTTAAAATGGCCCGGCCTGCCTCCTCTGCCTCCTAGAAAGAGGCCCCCCTGAATGATTGACAGTAAACAACAGTGCCCAGAGCACAGGAGTTTGCATAAAAGCAAGCGGCTTTGTTTCAGCCTGCCAAATGCCATTAATCCAAGAATAAGAAAAGGGGGAATTGACAAGGATATTTAGCACTGAAACAATGTTTCATTGTGTTTGTATGGTGTTCAACACAACCCAGCAAGCTGTAATCTCTCCTGGTTCCTATTCAACAGCTCCCCAGCCATCAGGTTGCTGCACTCTTTAAGTTGTCTCATTAATAATCTTGCCTCAAGCAGAATAGGGGCTTCTCAGCTGCTCTGTTCTCTACCTGGAGGACTTTTGCTCAGACAAAATACAAGCCAAACTCAAGGCCAAGATGATGCAGTGGAAAAGGATCCCAGGATGAAGCCAGCCCAGTAAATAATGGCGTCCCTGTTCCTCATCCCAAATTCATCCTCTTCCGTTCCGCTCTTCTTCAGCAGTAAGGCGCCTTTAGGCTCTGCAAAGGCCTTATCCTTTGGGCATGTGATGAGGGAGGAGGGCATCCTGGGGCCTGAAACACAAGGAGTATCTTTCCTCAGGATCTCCTCAACTGGCACATATCCGAGCCTCTTTTGCAGCAGGCAGTTTTCATGGGCAGAGCACCCGTTTGGTACCACAGTTCGAATGCCCAAGCAGAGAAGCCAAAGTCAGCTTGTGTTCATTAAGTATGCAAGAGCTACAAAACCCAAAACAACGTCCCATAAGTATCTTTCCGCAGTGATGGTGCAGTTGTTAGTTGCCAGCTGACTCTACTCACTGCCAGGAGTTCGATCTTCACCGCCTCAAGATTGACTCAGCTTTCTATCCTTCCAAATGTCAGGGTTCCAAATAGCATCCAAAATTCCTCAAAGTTCGAATTTATGAAGAGAGCCATGTTGGCACATCAGGGAAAACCCGAATCTGAAGGCTTCCCAGTTTTCCCACCCAGTTGAAAGTTCAAGATCTTGCCCCCACACCCACAAGCCCATCAATCCCGTTTCCAAGGGAGCCATAATTCAGAAAGAGAATTAGAGAGTTTGATCATTTGTTAAAAAAAATACTGATTTGTCTAAAATAGTTAAGTTGAATTAAAATGAATCTATCTCTTTTTTTTGTAAAAAGTTTTATTGGTTTTAAAAAACATTTATGGGGAAAGGGTAGTAGGGTACATAAAAAAATTTAGTAGCTTCCATGCTGGCAGTAGAAATCCCCCCCCCCCAATCTCACACTTTTACAATTTTAAAAATAACATGTAAAAATTAAATTATTTCCACCATGTTTATTCATTTATATTTCCTCAGGAGGGTATTAAGTTCACTACTTGATTTTACATTTATGACACCCAAATCTATTCACCAAGGTATTTTTCATTGATTAATTATTTTCGGACCCTTAAGAACATTCAGAGCAGACACCCCCTGCTCCCATCCCCCTTTCAGATGCCTCCATACAAACATGAGGTTTTTTCCTAATGCTGCTGATCTGAGCACTGCCTCTTGTAGTCTGGAGAAATTCCCTCTTCCCTGTCCTGCTCCTGCGTCCAGATCTTTAGCACCAATGATGCTCTCTGACTCTAGAGCAGGGGTGTCCAAACTTGGGAACTTTAAGACTTGTGGACTTCACTCCCAGAATTCCCCAGCCAGCTCCCACTTCTGGGAGTTGAAGTCCACAAGTCTTAAAGTTCCCAAGTTTGGACACCCCTGCTCTAGACGGATCAGCCGATGGCACTGAGGAGGAGGGGCTGCCTGCTCTGCCCATTTCACCCTCTAGCGCTCTGCTCTGGTGGGATCAACTGAGCTTGGCCTCAAAGCTTAGCCCTGGAAGAGGATCTTGCAGGGAGTCTCTGGATCATTTGTCCTATTCTGCTTAGAAAGGCTAAGATTTCTCTTTCCCGCCCCCGTTCATTGCAAGGTGTCTCTATGTTACCCCTAAAATAGTTTGTCCTCAATCTGCAGGTGTGGGGACCTGGGGCCACAAACCTTGCTCATCAAATAAACTCATGAGCTCCCTGAGGTGACATTTCTGATAAGAACATTTTGTGTGCTGCTCACATCCCTTGAGGGCTTCTGGGTGATTCACACAATAAGGGTTTCATCCACAAGGTCTCCTAATCCAAGTCCATGGCTAGAAATATGCAAAACTGTCTGGAAAGCTCCAGATTTCTTCCTCTTCTCAAAATGGAGTCTTGGGGGGTGGTCCTGCTTTGATAGGGAGGCTGCTTTAGCCCCCACCCCCACCCCACCCCTCCTCTTACAAGTCAGCCCTTCCGCCCCACACTATTTTGCAACAACTATGCACATCAATGGCCAGCAACAAAATCCACTATGTGAGAATAGAACAAAGAGTTGGGGGCACAGTGCCAAAAGAAGGCGTGTAGACACCATGAAGCTCACCTTCAACTACTTCTTGACTTAGCACTTCTCCACAAAGACAAGAGCTCCCCTTTTAGTATGGATCAATTTGCAGTGTTGGCTGCAGCCTCCAAAGCTACCTTGATATGATTCTTCTTCTTCTTCTTCTTCTTCTTCTTCTTCTTCTTCTTCTTCTTCTTCTTCTTCTTCTTCTTCTTCTTCTTCTTCTTCTTCTTCCCATCGTATTGCACAATTTTGCATTTCAACCAACATTTAATCCAGTCTGCAGAGCCAGCAGGGCATACACCTACAACTCACATGTCTTCATGCAGGTAGTCCATCCATCACTTTTTTGGTCATCCTTGAGGCCACCGGCCATCTGGCTGAGTGCAAATGACTGCCTCACCAAAGCTACCCTGAGGTTAATTAGAAATAAAAAACCACAATGCAACCCTTCTGTTGATAGTGAGTAGGTGGAAAGAAGTATCTTGCAAGACTCCTCAGCAGTTACAACCAGTGGTGTGTTTCTAATTTTTTTCCTACCAGCAGAAGGTCCGGGTGGGTGGGCAGAGCCTCCTGCCGCCGCTAACTACTGGTTTGATTGATCCGGGCCAAACTGGCAAACTGTCTACCTCTGGTTTCAACCTTCATCCAACTAAGAACCAGGGAAGAAGCTGGACAGGGGTGAAATTGAGCAGCTACTATTGAGGCCTCATTGTCCCCAACTACTCATTCTTTCTGTTTTGTTCCTAGTTACAAGAAGCCTGGAACAACAAGGCTTCTTGACTTCAAACCAATCTCTTCTTCAAAAGTCTGATCACATTTCATGCCAGCAAGACAGGAAGTTATTAAAATGAATGTGGGGAAACTTTATCTCACTTCTACAGGCCTCTTTAATCAATGCAGTGCAACAGAGAAGAAAGGCGGAATATTTACAGGGAGCTGTTGATGTAATTTAGTGAAGCCCAGAAATCCCTTGAAGTGCAGCTGAGAGTTGGGGCTGCCATCTCACTGGGGACAAGAGAACGAAGGGTTGAGGCTGCAGCTTTGAGAGCCTCTGTTTGGTGCTTCCAGCATTGTCTTGATGTTTTGCTTTGGCAGCGGGATAGGATGCTGGTTCTGCCCACCCCTCCTCCCCAGCCTTACTGTTTCATAATATCTATGCATGGCAGTAGCCACAAAAGTAGTCCACTACAGGAGAAACAGTGGGGGCACAACCCAGGAGAAGTAGTAGATCTCTATCTATGAGCTCAGCTTCTGCTGCCCCTCAACTTTTCTGTTTTCTCTGAATCCTTGACAGCTAAGGCATCTCCTTCCTGATTTAAAACTGGAGGCATATTTGCGTTAGAATAGGGCTCTCCAAACTTGACCATTTTAAGACTTTAAGACAGCATCCAAAATTCTCCAACCAACATGAGGAAGTCAATCAATAAATCAATCAATTGATCGATTGATCAATCCAAATAGAGCTGGAAGGGACCTTGGAGGTCCAGTCCAGAACCCTGCTCAAGCAGGAGATCCTATACCATTTCAGACAGGTGGCTGTCTAGTCTTTTCTTAAAAACCTCCAGTGTTGGAGTACCCACAACTTCTGAAGGCAAGTTGTTCCATTGGTTAAGTGTTTTTATCAGGGCAACCTAGTCTACCCAAATATGGGACAGAGCATACTGTTTCCGATTTTCCACTGGTTAATAGTCCTCACTGTTATGAAGTTTTTCCTTAATTCCAGGAAATTAAGCTATCTCCTTGATTATTTTTCATGTATTGTTTCTTGCCTTGTCTTCTGCTGCTTTGGAAAATAAGTTGACCCCAGTTGTCAGATCGGGTAAAGGAAGACACAAAAGGCGAGCGATAACAGCTCTTTATTGAAGTACGTGCAAACATCCACTGAGGAGATGGTCGGCCAGCTCCCCTTTTTAAATGGGAGCTGTCCAGCCTCTCAGCCAATCAGGTGCTCCTCTGTTCCCACCGGCAACAGAGGACCTGAGTGGAGACTTCTATTGTTTGGCCGCAATAGAGGGGGAAGTATCTAACACCCCTCTCCTCTAGGATGGAACATTCTAACTGGTAACGTAGTCCCGTAAGTAGGTGGGCCTTTGTGTTTCAGTTTGCTGGTTGCCCTCACGCAGGTTGGACGGACCTGTCGTTTCTTTGGACCCACCTGGTGGAACCTCCTGGACCCTTTTGCAGGCCCCGGCTGGAACTTCTGGTGGTGGATCTCCCCGGCCCACATCGACGTCAGATAAGTCCTGTGATGCGTCCGGAACAGTCGTGAGGTGGTGCTGCTCGAGTTGTGGAGGAGTCACCATTGGTTGTCGGAGTGGGGAGTTTGTTAGTCGGCCCCGGAGTTGGTCGATCTGTCTCCTCCAATGTCGTCCATCCTCGAGTCTTACCGAGTGGATCTCGGGCCGGTGACACCGACGATGGTCACGGGTATCCACAGCCCCCCCCCCCCATGTAATTGTGCGCGTATACCGGGTCGTCTATGCTGAACGATCTGATCTTGCTCATGGAATCTGGGGGTGTTTCTGTGGAATAGTTGGGGTGTAGCCGGTCCAGGTGGGACCTGAGCCGGCGTCCCATGAGGAGTTCGGCCGGTCTTCTTCCATTGGTGGAGCTGGGTTAGATGTGTTGTATTAGTAGGTAGTGGTCTATTCCCGTTTGCCAGTCTCCCGGGCCCATCCTGTTGAGGGCTTCCTTTGCAGATCTCACCATACGCTCCGCCTGGCCATTGGACGCCGGATGGAATGGTGCAACCAGGGCATGTCGGATTCCTTGTGCCACTAAGAACTCCTCAAAACCCCTAGCCGTGAATTGTGGGCCTTACCAGAACAGTGATGTGTGTCTCTTTGGTGCAATCCGGGTGGCCTCGGCTGGTCGACGTGACGTTGGCGATCCTGTCGTCAGCCTCCGTCCTCCTGGGGCACGTTGCCTTCAGCCCAGACCTTTCTTCATCCTCTCGGGTCGACTGGAGACTGTGGGTTAGGGTTAGGGTTAGGGTGCCCCTTCCATTCGCACCGCTGGCATGTCATGTCTCGGAAACGGCAGGATGATTCAATGTGATCCCCTCCGCAGCTGGCACAGGGCAGATTTTGTGGCTTGAATTTTCGCGCCAGCGTCGTTCAGCTACTGCGCATGTGATGGCTGTCTTCCTCCTCACTCTCGGAGGTCTCAGGTTCCGTGGTTTCGCGGTGGACTCGGGCGTTCTTGGGTGCTTACATCTCTGCGTTGTGGGGCTGGAGGGTCTCCACGGACTTGTTTGCCGATTCTGCCACCCTCGCCTCGTCGAGTGCGATTTGTAGGGAGAGGTTGGATCTGGCCAGGAGTCTCGTCTGTAGATCTCAGACTCCCAGTATTATCCGATCTAGGAGTAGATCGTCCAGCTCGCGGAACTCGCAGTGGGCTGCAGCTTTCTGGAGGCTGCCACGTACTCGTTTATGGACTCGCCTTCCTTCTGGTTCCGTGTATTAAATTGGTATCGGCGACCTTACTTCGATTGTTTGGCGCGTAGTGTGTTTTCAGCGTTGCTTGCAGCACGGACCACAAGATGGCATGCCAGGGTACTGGCTCGGAGAGGTTCTTTGCCGTTTCCAAGACTGCGGGCCCCCAGTAACCTAGGAATAGGTTTTTCTTCCGAATTTCCGGAACGCCGCCAAGATCATTCGCCTCTAGGAAGACTTCGAATCTCAATAAGTATGCGTCCCAGTCATCTGTGGCTGGGCTGAACGGAGGCCATTGGGTGTAGGTGGCCATCCCGATCTCTCTGGGTACTCAAAACTCACTGGGAATTCGCGATGGCCCCGCTGTTGCCTTTCCTGTGCTCCGGGTGGTTGCTGCCGCACGATTAGGCTCTTTTTGTCCGATGGACTTCGCTCTTTTTTCCGCCTAATTGCCTTCTGATCCCACCTTCGTTGCCAGTGTTAGATCAGGTAAAGGAAGACACAAAAGGCTAGCGATAACAGCTCTTTATTGAAGTACATGCAAACATCCACTGAGGAGATGGTCGGCCAGCTCCCCTTTTTAAATGGGAGCTGTCCAACGTCTCAGGCAATCAGGTGCTCCTCTGTTCCCACCGGCAACAGAGGACCTGAGTGGAGACTTCTATTGTTTGGCCACAATAGAGAGGAAAGTATCTAACACCAGTAATGGTATTCTATTTTCTTCACTACCGGTTTGGTAGCAGGAGCACATCTGGGTTTGCACAGAATTTGATGATGTCTGGGTGGGTGGGCAGAGCCTCGTGCTGCCACCGTTACTGGTTCACCCAAACTGATGCGAACTGGCAGCATACCACCTTTGGTTAACCCCCTCCTCACTGTGACAGCCCTTCAAATATTGGAACACTGCTATCATGTTTTCCCTGGTCCTTCTCTTCACTAGACTAGCCAAACCCAAATCATGCAACCATTCTTCCTTTTTTTTTGTCTCCAGGCCTTTAATCATCTTAGTTGCTCTTCTTTGCCCTTTTTACAGTCTCAACATCTTTTTTATAATGTGGTATCCAAAACTGGATGCAGTATTCCAGGTGTGGCCTTACTAAAGCTTTATAAAGCGGTACAAATGCTTCATGTGGTTTTGATTCTATGACTCTGTTTATACAACCAAAGATTGTATTACTTTTGTTGGCTGCTGCAGCACACGATTGACTCAAGTTTAAGTAATCATCCACTAGTATAGTGATGGTGAACGTTTTTGTTGGGTGGCAAAAATGCGAGTGTGTGTGTGTGTGTGTGTGTGTGTGCTGGCACCCATAATGCAAAACACACACATACACACACACACACACACACACACACACACACACACCATTTTTGCCCTGCCAAAGCTCCAGGAAAGCCTCTGGAGCCTGGGGAGGGCAAAAACCAGGCCCAATGGGCCAACTGGAATTTTGGAAATGATCCATTTCCGGCTTCCAGAGGGCCTTCGGGGGGCTGGGGGAAGCCATTTCCCCCTTCCCCAGGTTCCAGAAGCTCTCCTGAAGCCTGGGGAGGGTGAAAATGGCCTCCCCCAGCCCTCCGGAAGGCCAAAAATCAGCTGGCCAGTGCAGGCATGCACACTGGAGCTGATGGCTTGCGTGCCGGCAGATATGGCTTCGTGTGCCACCTGTGGCAGGTGTGCCATAGGTTCATCATCACGGCACTAGTACTTCAAGGTCCCTCTCACAGTTACTGTTTTTGAGCCAGGTTTCATCTCATCTGTATTTGTAAGTTTGGTTTTTCCTGCCCAGGTGTAAAACTTCGCTTTTCTCCACATTAAATTTCATTTTGTTGGATAGAGCACAGTGTTCAGGACTGTCAAGATCTTTTTGGATCCTGAGCTTGTCTTCTGGGGGTTGGACTATTCCTGCCAGCTTAGTGTCATCTGCAAATTTGATGAGTTCCCCTTCTATTCCCTCATCTCAGTCATTTATGAAGATATTGAAGAGTCCTGGCCCTAAGCCAGAACCTTGTGGTACCCCACTTCTTACTTCTCTCCATGTGGATGTAGTACCAGTAAGGACTATTTATTGAGTACGGTTTGTCAGCCAGTTACAAATCCATCTGGTGGTAATGTTAGCTATTTTTCTAGCTTACCAAAAAGCAGGTTGCGGTCTACTCTGTCAAATGTGTTGTTGGAGTTTAAGTATACGATATCCATAGCATTTTGCTATTCTACTAATTTAGTCACTTTGTCAAAGAATGAAATAAGATTGGGTTGGCATAATCTATTTTTAACAAACCCATGCTGACTGCTAGTTATAACTTTATTTGCATCTAGATGTTCACAGAACAGTTTTTTAAAATATCTTTTCCAGTATCTTCCCAGGTATTAATGTTAGGCTGATTGGTCTGTAGTTTCCTGGGTCTATTTTTTTCCCTTTTTTGAAAATGGGAACCACATCCGCTCTTTTCAAATCCTCAGGTAATTCCCCCGTGTTTTTAAAATTGCCAAGTTTGGAGACTCCTGAATTAGAAAATTGAAAACTGTTATTCTATGCTCGCATAAAAAATTAGGCAAGGATTAGCAAGGAAGATTCTCCAATCCAGGGAACCTCTCTGCTCCTGCCACATAAAACCAATCTGTTGTGGTCTTCTGTAGGCATAATTCTCTGGACCTTGAAGCGAGGTATTTGAGGTAAGGACAGAGCCCTGAATCATCCTGAGCTAGAGCCACAGCCTCCTATGGATGAGTTTGTATTTCCAGGACAACATGAGGAGTTCTAAGCTTTATTGTTCTTTTATGACCCATTTGGAGGGAATGACTGAGCCGAGGTTCCCTGGATTGGAGAATCTTCCTTGCTAATCTTTGTCTAATTTTTTAGAAAGATTGCTCCTTCTTTGCTGACAGGAGGTAAGCAAAGGAGATCCTGAAAGCATATTGTAAGCAAGTCCAGGGAGGAAAAAGAAAGAAAGCAATGTGGTTGCACACAAGGCAGTTTTTTAAATGCGTGGTGACTACACCTATCATCTATTTGCAACACATTTCTTTTACTCTTATCTCAGCCAAAAACTCCTTGTCCACAATGGTTTCCTCCTTATTCATTCTCTTGGAGAGATGTGCCATCTTATCTTATTTTTGAGATGTTTTTTATCCTCCCTTTTCTTCCTTCAGCCAGAGGATTTCTTTTCATAAGATCTTGCTTTGCTGCATTTATGTCAGCAGAAATCTTTTATGTATGTATAATTACACCCTGGCTTTTTTCCCCCTGTGGTGTTTTAAAGTCTCAAAGGCAACGTGGTCACTTGTTATTGCTTCCCCCCCCCCTTCTTCCTGGTTGGTTGGGAGCAAATCTAGGAGAGTTGATCTTCTCATCTTCAAAATTTCCAAAAAAATAACTATCAACAAGCCTCCTGAGAAATTTGGGGGACTTTTCTGCCTTGGCTGAGTTAGTTTTCCAACAGATATTTGGGTAGTTGAAGTCTGCCATTATTACCATTACTACACTCTTGAGATTTCTGTAGTCTGCCGACGTGTCTTCTGCTCTCCACTATTACATACCCAGGAGACAAGTGAAGGCCCTTAAAGCTGCAGCTTTACTACAGCTCAGCCATGCTAATCTTCCCTGCTTCACTTCATGGAATAGCCTTGAAGGAATGCTTTTCCACTGAGGCTTTGATCCCAGCAAAGCACACATTCTGGCCTCGGAGAGCCATAAAGATAGGAGTTTCTCCTTGGGTACTTAGAGAGAAGCACTTGGGGTAAGTTAGAAAGCAGACAAAATGGCTAACAATTTCCCTCATCTGCCCTTTGACCAACCAAGAGCCACTTTCACTTGATCCTCCTCATTTATGTTTGTCATTGTTCAGTCACTTAGCCGGGTCCAACTCTTCATGACTCTGTGGACCATAGCAAGCCCCACCCCCACCTTCCACTGTCTCCCAGAATCTGCCAAAATTCATGTTTGTTGTGTCAATGATACTATCCAATCATCTCCTCCTCTGCCACCCCTTCTCCTTTTGCCTTCCACCTTTCCCCAACAACAGGGTCTTTTCCAAAGAGTCCTCTCTTCTCATTAGGTGGCCAAGGCATTTGAGCTTCTGTCCTTCCAAAGGACAGTCAGGGTTGCTTTCCTTTGATATTGACTGATCTCTCTGCTGTCCAAGGTCTTCCCCAACACATCTATGTGTAAACCCAGATTAGTATCAACTTCTAACACTGCTTTCTCAGATATAAGTTCCTTAGGATTTAAACCGGTAGCAAAGGCTTGTCCTCTGAAAAGTAAACGCTATATCTTAGAGGACCATTTTCAAAGGTTGGGCTACTTCTGCTCAGACTACTCAGTAAGGCTAAGATACTCTGTGCTCCAGACCAGGTTAAGTCTCTCTACTTCTTCCCAACCTGCACTGCTTCTTTCAATAGAATGCTCACTAACATTTCCAAGATAATTGAAAACCCTATAGTTTGATGCTTGCTCTGCATGGAAAGAGCCCATATTTAATCCCTGGTTTCTCCTGCGTAGAGCCCCTGCACAAAACCTAGAGATCTTCCAAGCCAGTAGGAACAATAATGAGGAAGATGAGCCAAGGTGAGGCAGCTTCCAGAGTCCCTGTTCTAGAAAATGGGGATCCGGTTCCTGACGAATCATTTAATGTTCTCCAGTATACAAAGTTTCTCCAGAAACGTCTAGTACAGTGGTGGGATCCTCCTGGTTCAGCAGGGTTTGGCCGAACCGATAGTGGTTTGGCGGCCCGGGTCACTGGAACCAGCAGCGTTCCAGGCCTGCCACACCCCTGAACTGGTTCTCCTGGAGGCGCCTATGGTGGCGCCATCTTGTTGTTTGCTTGTGTGCATGCACAGGGCACTTCTTATTGCACTGCACATGCGTGTGCGTGGTGCAGCCATGAACGAACTAGCAGAAGCAACTGCTGGAACCCACCCCTGGTCTAGTCCTTAGGAATATTGCAGTACTGTGTTTCTGCCATGCAAAAAATGTCCAAGGAAAATGGGCAGGCAAGATGCATGCAAATTATAATACCAAGAGTTGTGGTGGCGCAGTGGTTAGAATGCAATATTGCAAGCTAATTCAGCTCACTGCCAGAAGTTCAATTCTGAATGGTTCAAGGTTGACTCAGCCTTCCATCATTCTGAGGTCGGTAAAATGAGGACCCAGATTGTTGGGGGCAATATGCTTAGAGAGGGCTGTAAAAGCACTGTGAAGTGGTATATAAGTCTAAGTGCTATTGCTATAATCACTTGTCTCACCCCTCCAGAAAATTCCTGCAGAAACCCAACAGTATCTGCTACTCTAGCTTACACTGTCTGAATGTGAAAGTCAGAATCACCACCTAAAAATAATACAATATTACTTACTGCATTCCACTCAAGGTGCCTGGGGCATTCTTTGCTTTGCACCAGAAAAAAAGAGGAAGCAACCTTTTGACATCACTGACTGCTAATCAGGGCAAGACCCGCCATGTAGGAGATGAGTGAGCTGAGCCCAAGGGCAGGGTGAAGCATGTCATCAGTTTGGAGTCACTGTACAAGAGACTCACGTCCAGCCCGTGAATTCCGTTGACCTTTATCTAGTGCCAATTTGGCTTGAGCATTAGTAGATCATATTCTTGTGTATAAGTAGCATATAATAAATGTTTATTGCTTTGAACTCAATTCCTAATCCTAATTACTTGTACCTGACATGCCACCTACCATCTCTCACTCCAGAAAAAGAGCCATTTCTCAACTCAGACAGGGCTGACTTCTGGAACATGGCAGAAAGCACCAAAAATTCTTCTTCCTGCTTTGATTCCATCAGCCATCTAGTTCCCGTTAGTTAGGTTTCCAGTCCCCTGAGAATGCTGGAAAGAAATGGAAGCCTGAAAAAAATGTAAATCACATCTTAATAGACTCAGGAACGATACCGGGGTTTTAGCTTTCTAATACCACAGTCTGGTTTTGCTAATGACATGATCTGGGATGTTTCCAGGAATGATCACAGCTTCCTTGCTCAATTTACTGGGCAGGGTGGAATGGGGGAGGTGGAACTGTGAGGGAAATCCATCAGAGAACTCATGTCAAGCTCTATTGAGCTGGCAACTGTCTACAGTTGGTGCTTTTCATGTGGTTCTAAGGAGCGGGGGTCAAGGGGACAGGGAGGCTTTAGTGAGATGCTGCAATATGCCAGAAAACCGCTACTCTCTTTGGATCGTTCATATTTATATCCTCCCCCATCTTCCAGGTGGTTCAAGTGGCCAGTAGGGCTCTCCCTTTCATTTCCCTCTTTCCACCTCTAATCTTTCCAACTACCTATTACTTTATATAAGAGTGTATATTCTTATTTCTACCTCTATTCTAGTTTTTAATCAAGCCATCATTATACTAAAAAAAAAGGAAAGAATGAAAAAAAATATTTTCTTTCTATCCATCATCTCTTGCCCATTTTAAAAGTTCAATTCTTATTCACTTTTTGGCTTTTCTCCCTTACTCCTCTCTTGATCCTTATCTCTATCTACATCTGTGTCTTCACTATTCAGTCTAAACATTTCCCTCATCTGTATCCTCCTATGCTGCCCAGGCCCCTATCTCCCTCTCAAAAGTATCATCCCGTTTATTCAATTCTATTTTTAAATCTTTCAAAGTACTCTCCCCTTGGTTTATTTCATTAGTCTTTATTATCTTCTCCTTGTCTTCTTGCTTTATTTGCTGATTTTTCTGTTCTATCTTTCCTCCATTTTTTCTGTTGACTCCTCTCTTTCCTGGAATTTTTGGTCTTCATTCATTATTAGTTGCAGGGTTTTTTTTCTATTTCCCCATTTATGCCATGCAATAGGTTCTTTATCTCCCTGTAACTCTTTGTCATAGTGTTCTTCATGCTTTGAAACATCAACCCCATTTCTTTTGAGATTTCACTTATTTCCTCCTGATGGAGCATCTTGTCTTATTTTAGTAAGTCCTGCTTTTACTCAATAGTCCAAATACAATATATTCAAGCCTAGTGTTGCTCCTCAGGAAGTACAATACTCATAAGTCTTTTTTTTATTAAAAGTTTTAATAAATTTTACATATTACCCCTTCCCCTTCCCTCCCTCCAACCCTCCCTCCCCCCAACCTCCCGGAACAAAATACAGGGTATAAACATTTAACAATCATATGCTAACATAAGCTAACTGATTTTAACATCCTAACTCCTCTTGTGCTTTAATTCCCCTTTTGTTAAGCTAACTTTAGGTAAATTGTAACATTCCTTGTGCCTTCACTCATAAGCTAATTGAAATTTTTAGTCCGATATTTATTTTGAATATAGTCAATCCATCTTATATTTCTCATCTGAATGGTCCTTCAAATATGCTGTGATTTTGGCCATCTCTGCTAGATTTACTACTTTTAGCATCCATTCTTGAATAGTAGGCAATTCTTCCCTCTTCCAGTACTGCGCCACCAAGAATCTTGCTGCCGTCGTTACGTTCAAAATCAAATTAGTCTCTATAATGGTACAGTCTGTAATTATACCTAACAAAAACAACTGGGGGGTGAACTTTATCCTCTTTTTAAGTATATTTTGAATAACCCACCATATTTTTATCCAAAATGCTTTGACTTTTTTGCAAGTCCACCAAATATGGTAATACGTAGCATCAGCACAATCACATCTCCAACATTTAGATTGTAAATTTGGATACATACAAGATAATTTTTGGGGATCTAAATGCCATCTATACAACATCTTATAAAAATTCTCTCTCAAATTCTGAGCTTGCGTAAATTTTACATTTCTTACCCAAATCTTTTCCCATGTTTCCATCATTATTGGCTCTTTGAAATTTTGTGCCCATTTTATCATACAGTCTTTAACTAACTCTGTTTCAGAATCTATTTCTATCAGTATATTATACAATCTTTTTATATGCATTTGACTCTGGTCCCTAATTTGTTTTACTAAACTATCCTCATTTTGCGTGATATCAAATGTCTGATCTTTTTTCCATCTAGCTTGTAACTGTCCATACTGGAACCAGGTTTGAATTACCCTTTCCTCTCTTAATACGTTCAAAGGCTTTAACTGTAATATACCTCTCTATATATTAAGAAGTTCTCTATATGTAATTACATCCTGTTTTTGTTCTATACTTATATTCTCTATCGCGTGTCTGGGTACTACCCACATAGGTATCTTATCATTTAACCTATATTGGTATTTTTTCTAGACATGCAATAGGGCATTCCTTAATATATGGCTTTTAAAAATCTTATCCACCTTCTTATCATATATTAAATAAGCGTGCCAACCATATACCAAATCATATTCCTCAATATTCAGTATTCTATCCTCTGTTAGATTAATCCAATCACTAATTGTTGATAAAACTACTGCTTCATAGTATAATTTTAAATTAGGCATTTTCAAACCTCCTTTTTCCGTATGTCTTGTATTATTGTAAGTTTTATTCTTGGTTTCTTCCCCGCCCAAAGTTATTAATACCTTGCAGCCAGTGGTGGGTTTCTGCCGGATCGCTCCGGATCGCGCGATCCGGTTGGCCAATGAACCCGGAAGTAAGTTTCCTGCCCCGCCCCTTTCACGGGACGGCGCTTGCCTGCACTCCACAAGCTCGGGCGCGACCGGAGAAGTTTCTCTTCTCAGAAATGTCTTCAGTGGAGCGGTGGCAGCCTGCGTCCCTTTCAGGAGCTCCACTGAGGAAGCTTCTCCGGTCGCACCCAAGCTGGTTCACGCTGCAGAGACGAAATGCCAGCCTTCGGGTTGCAAACCCCACCTGCCTCCCCTTCGCGCCTCTTGCAGCTGCCATCTGCTCAGGAAAGGCGGGAGGCTTCAGCTGGCCAACTTGTGTAAGACAAGACAGGCAAGCTGGTGGGCGCATGCCCAGGACCTCTGTCTGAAGGCGAGAAGGCTCGGAGCTACCACCACCCCTGCTTGGATCCTCTTCTTTAGGGGTCAGCGGAGGATCGGCTGCGACAGCCTTGCAGAGCAGCGCGTGGAGCCCGTCTCCCCGGGGCTTTTCCTTTGGCTGGTAGGAGGAGGAGAGAGACGGACTCCGCGCGCTGCTCTGCAAGGCTGTCGCAGCCGATCTTCCGCTGACCCCTAAAGAAGAGGATCCACCACTGCTTCTTCTTTAGGGGTCAGCAGAGGATCGGCTGCGACAGCCTTGCAGAGCAGCACCAACAGAAATTTTCGCCAACTGGAAGGTATGTGTGTGGGGGGGGGGAGAGTGAGAAAGAAAGAGTAAGAGAGAAAGGAAGGAAGGGAGAGAGAGAGAAAGAGAGAGAGAGACAAAGATAGAAAGAGAAAGAGAGAAAGAAAAAGAAGGAAAGAGAAAGAAAGAACGTTGGAGAGAGAGACACAAGAAGGATGGAGGGAAGGAAGGGAGGAGGGAGGAAATAAGTTGGGGAGAGAGACGAAAGAAAGAAAGAAAGAAAGAAAGAAAGAAAGAAAGAAAGAAAGAAGGAAGACAGAGGAAGAGAAAGGAAGGAAAGAAAGAAAGAGGGAAAGAGAGGCACAAGAAGGAATGAAGAAAGAAAGTAAGTGGGGGAGAGAGACACAAGAAAGAAAGAAGGAAGGAAGAAAGGAAGAGGGAGAGAGAGACACAAGAAAGGAAGGAAGGAAAGAAAGGAAGGAAGGAAAGAAAGGAAGGAAGGAAGGAAAGAAAGAGGGAGAGAGAGACACAAGAAAGAAAGGAAGAAGGAAGGAAGAAAGAAAAAGAAAGAAAGAAAAAGGAAGATAACTTATGATCACAATTGAGACCAAAATTTTGGTTCCAAAGCAAGAGCATTGTTAATTGAGTTTCAACACATTTACAAGTTGGTCACTCCCACCCGGTCACATGACCGCTAAGCCACGCCCACAAAATAGGCCACACCTACGGAATAGGTTCTAAAAAAATTTGAAACCCACCACTGCTTGCAGCCATTCTTCCAAATTTGCATCTTTTTTAAGTATTGGTATCATTTGAAAGAGAAATAGAAACTTAGGCAAACCGAACACAGGTAACACGGCCGATTCGCTCTCACAGGGAGGGACTCCTCCGGGTGCCGTCCACTAGGCAGTGCCAGCGGGCGACGCCCAGGAGTAGGGCCTTCTCAGTGATGGGCCCGACCAGTGGTGGGTTTCAAACTTTTTAGAACCTCTTCTGTAGGCGTGGCCTGCTTTGTGGGAGTGGCTTGCCGGTCATGTGACTGGGTGGGCATGGCCAACTTGTAAAATGTGGTGAAACTCACTTAACAACGCTCTTGCTTAGCAACCAAAATGTAGGCTCAGAAACTCTGGCATTTGAAGGACACAAGTCTTAAAGCTGTCAAGTTACAAAACCCTTGCACCCCTAACTCTTTAGAAAAAAAAAAACCAGGGGTGTTCAAACTTGACAGCTTTAAGACTTGTGGACTTCAACTCCCAGAATTCCTCCTCTCGCTCTTCATCTTGATGATGTGCAGACAGGTGGGGGGTAGAAGCTGGAACCGGTTCTAGACGGCACTGTAGATTTGTGGAACCTCTTCTATAGAAGAGGTTAGAACTGGCAGGAACCCATCCCTGGGCCCAACCCTCTGGAATGACCTCCCCCCCGACATTAGAATAACGACCGATCTCCGCTCCTTCCGTAAAAAACTTAAGACCCACCTGTTTAACTTAGCTGGCCTGGCCTAACTGTAGCTTTTGTGTCCCTCTAGCCTGTATTTTAAATTTTAAATGTTTAGGGATAGATTTTTTAGGTTGTTTTAATTTTTAACTATAACTGTACAGCCTATCATATAATTTGTTTTAATGGGTATTTATAATTATCTAAGTTTGTATATTGTTTTATTGGGGTCTGTACACCGCCCCGAGTCCCTTTGGGGAGAGGGGGCGGTCTATAAATTTAATAAATTAATTAATTAATTAAATTAAAACATTCATTTTTACTGCTGCTATCCTTCCCAACAATGACAATTGTAGATTTTCCATTTATTCATCTCTAACTGTATTTTATGCCATAATGGTTCATAATTATACTTGTATAATTTCCCATTTGAGGTTGTAATGTAAACTCCTAAATATTTAACCTTTTCTACTATCTCGCATCCTGTTACTCTTTCTAGTTCTTCTTTTTGATTTGTAGTCATATTTTTCCTAGATTTATTTTGAACCCAGATACTTAACAATATTGATTAATTATGTTCATTGAACCTATCGCTGATTTCCCCGGTTGGGTTAAAGTTACAACCAAGTCATCTGCAAATGCTCGTACTCTGTATTCATAATGTCTTATCTTAATTCCCTGTAGGTCATCTGACCCACGTATTCTATTCAGCAATAACTCCAAAGTTAAACAATAATGGAGACAGGGGACACCCCTGTCTTGTTCCTTTTTCAATTTTGAAGGATTCTGTTAAACTACCATTAACTATAATTTGTACTGTCTGTTTCTGGTATATTGCCTTGATAGATTGTGTGAAATACTCTCCAAAATGCATCTTTTGTATTATTTTTATTAGAAATTGCCAATTCACTCAGTCAAATGCTTTCTCCGCGTCTAAGAATAAAAGCGCTGCGGGGGCGTGGTTGTTCTTCCCCAAATATTCCAATATATTAATAATTTGTCTTACATTACTTTTCATTTGTCTCCCCTGTATAAAACCGGATTGATCATTATGAATCGTTTGTTGTATAATTGACATCAACCTATTTGCTAATATTTTAGCAAAGATTTTATAATCTGTATTAAGTAATGAAATAGGTCTTTAGTTTTTTGGCTGAGTGTGGTCCTGATCTTCTTTTGGAATCAGGGAAATAAAGGCTGTTCTCCAAGATGGCGGTACCCTTCCTTCCATTTGAATTTTATTAAATAATTCCCTAAGAGGATCTACCATTTCTAATTGTAACTTTTTATAATAAACCGCTGTCAATCCATCTGTACCTGGGGCCTTCCCAATTTTTAATTGCTTAATTGCCAGGAGAATTTCCTCTGTGGTTACAAGTTGATTCAGTCTTTCCCTTTGTTCATCTGTAACTATAGGTATTTTCTCTTTCTCTAGATATCTATCTATATCTAAACCTTGTATTTTATCACCAGCGTTCAATCTAGTATAATATTCTGAGAAAGCCTTTTTAATCATATCCTGTTGATAAACTTCTTTGCCTTTGTATTCTACTTTCTCTATAGTACAAGACTTTTGTTTCTTTCCTTTACATGTATGCTAGCCATCTACCTGGTTTATTTGCATTACAAAAAGTATTGTGTTTAGCATATATCAGATTAGTGGCTACTTGATCTGACATCAACATATTGAACTGCCCTCGCAGTAAAGTAATTGCTTCTCTTGTCTTCTTATCATCTGGGTTAGATATTAACGCCTGCTCTTTCTTTTTTATCTCTTCTTCTAATTCCATTCATTTTTCCCCCTGTCTACGCCTATATAAATTGTTCAAATTTATTAAGACACCTCTCATGTAAGCTTTACTTGCATCCCAAACCATTTCCATTTATGTCCCCGTATGCATGTTAAAAGCAAAATATTCTTTCAATAGTTTTTTTACATTCTATAACATTTCTCTCATATGTAAATAAATTTTCATTTAACCTCCAAGACCTCCTAGATCCCTCTCTATATTCCAATTCCATCCAAACCAGATTATGATCTGTTAGAGTTCTTGAGCATATCTTCATCTTCTTCACCCTAGAACAGCGATGGCGAACTTTTTTGGGCTCATGTGCCATAAGTGGGGGAGCGCAGGGGGGTCGTGTGCGGGCGTGCTGCACCCATAATGCAATGCGCGACCCCCAGTACACATGAGTGCACTACAGGTGCTCCCCCTCCCATTTTTACATCCTTTTTTCGCCTTCCCCAGGCTCCAGAGGCTTTATAGGAGCCTGGGGAAGGCGAAAACAGCCTCCCACACACCCCCGGACACCCTCCGGAGGCGTCAGGGAAGCCTCCGGACAGTCCCTGACGCCTTTGGAGTGCTCAAAACGACCCTCCGAGCAAACCGGAAGTCACTTCCCGTTTGCTCGGAGGGTTGTTTTAAGCGCTCCGAAGGCTTCAGGGACCATCCAGAGGCTTCCCTGACACCTTCAGGATCATTTTGAGCTCTCCGAAGGCTTCAGGGACTGTCCCAAGGCTTCTCTGACGCCTCCGGAGGGCTTCCGGGGGGCGGGGGAGGCTGTTTTTGCCCTCCCCAGGCTCGTATAAAGCCTCTGGAGCCTGGGGAGGGCAAAAAATGGCTTTAAAAAAGGGTGAACTCAGCTGGCCAGCTCGCGCATGCACGCAGTCAGGCTGATAGGGCAGCGCCTCGCGTGCCCTGACAAATGGCTCTGCATGCCACCTGTGGCACACGTGCCATAGGTTCACCATCACTGCCCTAGAAAGTAAATCATTTGTAATTAGTATGAAGTCAATTCTGGAAAAGGATTGATGCCTATCGGAAAAAAATGTAAAGTCCCGTTCTTTAACATTCCATTCTCTCCAAATGTCTCTCAGTTCCATATCATCCATCAACTCAAAAAAGGATTTAGGCAGTCTTGTTTGTGTTTGACTATTTTGCAGTAGTCTCTTCTTTTCTTTAATGGTGTCCAGTACTCCATTCCAGTCACCCAATAGTATACACGATCTATAATCCCATTGTGTTATTTTAGTATGAAGCAACTTGTAAAAATTTTCTTGTTGTTTATTGGGAGCATATCCTCCTGTTAAGAATGTTTTCTTTCCTTCTACTAGTAGTTCATTGCAATATATCTTCCTCAAGGATCTGCTTTGATTAATTCAGCCTTTAAATCTTTTCTTAAGTATATAACTATACCATTTTTCTTCTCTGGAGCAGATGTGACAAAGTATGGTCCCAAGCTTGTGTTCATCAAGCATTTCTGATCCTGTGCTCTAATATGTGTTTCTTGCAAACAAATTACATCATTTTTAAATTGTTTCAGATAGTGAAATATTTTTTCCTTTTTTGTGGTGAATTTAAACCATTAACGTTCCAGGTTAGAAATTTAATTGTCATCTTCAGCTCCCTGAAGCTTTCTAAGAGCTGCCTGGAAATCTTGCTGGGATTTCACCTTCGGTCTTGCTCCCCCCACAGCTTCTGTGTTCGTATTTGTAATTTTTTGGATTATTGTCTGGGCTTGCTGCATCTTTAATTCTTGCTCTTTGCGTTTAGTGGCCGTTCGAGTTTGTCTTTGTTCCATAATTTCTTCTGTCTCCTCAGGTAAGTCCAGAGCTTGAGCAGCTCCCGCTTGTACTTGAATATCTTGCTGTCTGGTCTCGCCTGCTTCTTTTCTTCCTCTAGATCCTGGGGATGGAGGGTATCCACCCTTTAATACATTGCTATCGAAATCTCTTGCTTTCCAAACTGAGTTAAGGTGATACTTTTCTCCTTGGTAATTCACCACCAATCCGGCTGGGGCCTCCCATCTATATTGTATCTGGCGATTTCTAAGTTTGTCCACTAAAAATGCGTAATCCTTTCTGGATCTCAACATTTTTGGAGGGATTTCCTTCAATACTACCACGTCTTGTCCTGCCACTTGCAACTTATTTTTGTAAATTGCTTGCAGTGTTTCATTCCTAGTTTTCCTGGTGACAAAATAAATTACAATATCTCTTGGTAGTTGTCTCTGTCTGGCAATCCATGAATTGACACAGTAAATTTTATCGATCTGCCAGCACACTCTACCTTTGGTTCACCATTTGGTTGAGCGAAAGCTTCAGCAAAAATATATCTCAGATCTTCTTGGTTATGTTCTTTCAGACCTCTTATTCTTAAGGCAAATTCCATTGTTCTGTATTGTATCATTGTAACTTCTGCCTCTGATTTATCGATTTTGCTTTGTGCCTCCTCAACTTTATTCTCCAACTTGATATTAGACTGATTAATTTCTTCCACCTTTTCATCCAGAGATGTTACATAACCAAGTAAATCCTTAAATGCATCTACTATATCCTCCCTAATCTGTTGATTACAGGTTTGGATTAAATCCTTAATTCCAGACATTTCCTCAGACATGTCTTTAAAAGCATTTGAAATCTTTTCCTCCAAAACAACGGCTTGGTCCTTTAATGCATTTTGGAGACCCTCAAGTGTCAGAGTTTGTGTTTCTACTGGGGGTAATAAAGATTGTAATTTCTTTGTCTGGGCTGGGGAACTTCCAGTGCTCTTGGAAATGCTTAGTTTTGTTTGCTTTGAAGCCATTTCCAGATATTCAAACAAACTTTTCAACAGCCAGTTTATTGAGTCCAAAAAGTCCATCTATTCCCCCAGATTTGTTAACTAATACTGTTTTCTTTGATCTTAAACTCTTGAGTCTTTGAACATCGTTAGCAGGCAGTTAACAAGTGCTGTCCCTTTTAGGTTTCACTTTCGACACACCCTTTGTTATTCAATCGCCATCTTCCTTTTAAGTCCCTTTGTCTTCACAGACGGAAATATATTACATCGGAATTAAGGCTTGTACTTACAATTATATTCACTCCTGTTTTGCTCTGCCTGCGTATCATTCAAATATAGATTTAAACATTGACAGCAGGGGTAGTCGTGACGTTTCATTTCTGCAAAAGCAGAAGCGTCCCGGACAAGGAGCTATGTCGGGCTTCTGAGGAGCTCTCCCCCTTCGTGCCCCAGAATCTCTCCTGGGGATCCCGGGGAGCTCTACCCTCGCCTGTCTGCTCACCCCCCCTCTTTTCCCAAGGGGGGAGTTTTCAAGCCGCTAGACAGCTGATTTACACTGTTCTAGCAGCTTAACTCTGTCATAGAGCTGGCGTTCCCTAGGGAGCATCTTCCAACGCCAATGGTGCCACCGGAAGCCAATACTCATAATTCTTTATATTCCAAGCTTATTCAATCAGTTCCATTTAAATAGTCCAGGAAGCTTTCCAAACATCAAAAGTGACTTTACTTAAGAGTCTTCCTTATTCCCACAGTTGGGTCTCCAGTAATCATAAAGTAGATAATTATAGAACAGTAAATATCACCACAGTCCTTCATATGGGTCTTGTTTATTTCTCTTATCACAAACTTTCCCAGGGTATGGTATATTTTCCATTCATCAGCTCCCTCAGCATAGGTTTCAGTGCTGTTTCAAATGTAACAAGTTGTTTAATCCAATTTTAATTCAATTTATAGAAGCAAAGTCAGTTATTCAAGTAGATAGTTCCAGCATTTTAAAATGCCTTTCCAAAACAAACCCTACTCAGTTTAAAAGTCCAATTTTCTATGTTTTAAAAACTCTTTAGTTTTTCACCCCTTAGTTCCTTTCTTTCATCTGTATAATTGTTCACCACTTTAACAAATAGTTCAAAGAATCTCTTTTCCTGGATTTTCTTTTTTTTTTCTTTTTAAAGTTAGGATCTAAATAAAAAAGGAATCTTCTCATGCAGCTCCAGCTTCTCATGCAGCTCCAGCTTCATGCAGCAGCTTCTCATGCAGTCCATCTACACCGCTCCTGCATATTCTTTGTTGCCTCGGCTTTCCCATCTTCACATCATCGTGGATAAGAGGAAAGAAGCCCTGAGTCGAGCAGAAGAGTTGCAGCTCTCCGCAACATATAGGGCAACCCTCTTTTCTTCACCACCCCTAAAGGGTAGCTTTAGCTCCTTTCGGAGCTCTCCAACATCCGATCTCACCGCAACATCAGCCAGAAGTCTTGGTTGAGTTTTCTGAAGACTGAGGTTGTCAGGGCCCTCCCTCTTCCCCTTCCTAAGTTCTCACTGCCAGCCAGTGGATCTTCCTACTGACTCATGTTCAGTTTAACCATTACCTTTTATAAAAAAATAAATAAATACTGGTACTATTGAGTAACAGAAAAACAGAGTTAGAAGGCACTTTGGAGGTCTTCTAGTCCAACTCCCTGCACAAGCAGGAGGCCCTATACAATTTGAGATAAGTGCTTTCCAGTCTCTTCTTTAAAATCTCCACTGATGGAACACCTACAACTTCTGAAGGCAAGTTGTTCCCCCGGTTAATTGTTCTCATTCTTAGGAAGTTTCTCCTTAATTCTGGGCTGTTCTCTTCTTGATAAATTTCCATCATTCCTTCATATACTTTGGAAAATAGATTGACCCCTCATCTTTGTTGCAGCCCCTCAAATATGAGAACACTGATATCATGTCATCCCCTAGTTCTTCTTTTCATTAGATTAGGTAAGCCCAGTTCCTGCAACTGTTCTTCATATGTTTCAGCTTCCAGACCCCTAATGTTGCTCACAATTCTCAGTCTACTTCCTATCAGGGCAGATCTGCAGTCCTTGGTGGGTTCCAATAGGTTACAATTGTGCTCCTGGCTTGGCCAAGGTGAGGTGAGTGCTGCCACCTGCTGTGACTATTGCTGGACACTTGGGGAAAAAAACCTTTGTTTGGTAAAATGCTACAATCTTTTTTATATTTGGCTTGTCAAAGACTGCATAGCCATCTGCGGTTGCAAACACAGGCGTCATGTTTTTATTTTTAAATTCAGATGCCAATGATTTTTCAGATTTTTTTAATTTTCATAACTGTTTGCTCCACTTGTAATTCTGAGACCAGGCAAAGACTAGAAAGAAAATTGGCCTGTGGCGAATGCATAGATCCTCTCTCCCCCTAAAAAAATGCCTATCAAAAAGAAAGATGGAACAGTACAAAGGAACAGAATGTTGGCACCTCTTTGGCATGAACACAATGGGCCTTGAGTTACAGAAGAATTTTGTTTCTTCTACAACTTAAGGGAAACTTGCAGGTTAAGAGACAAGGGAGGGCACCTGGGGCTTCAACACTGACAACACCCTGATGTGGCAACTCTTCTGTTGTCTAACCTGGCTTTCTAACTTGAGTTCTGAGCCATAAAGCCTAGAAATCTGCTTTTTGTTTTATGAAAAAACAATGGGTTTGCTAAAGAAATTAAATTCTGTAGCAGGTTTTGTTTCTAAGAGCTTTTTCAGCATGCTGAAATAATGTAGCAAAGATCCAGCAGCCAAGATTTACCCTCCCCTCCAAAACGAGGATGGGGAACATCCTACAATAATAATTTTGACAAAGGGAAATGAGCCCCGCCCATTTCAGTTGAAAACCCATGAAAACGAGGCAGTAGCTTGGAAAGCGACTGTCACATGCTAAAGCGCTTCTGCTCACGGCTGTATTGTTGTGAATGACAGGTTGCTAGAGATGCTAACTGACAGGTGAATAAACAGGCGTCAGGCAGGGTTGACTGTGACAGCTTGTTCATTTGCATGCACACGTGAGACAAACGTAGCAGCAGGTAGGGACGGTCAAAAGGAGGCCTGCAAATCAGGATTCAGTCCTCCCGCTGTCCTTAGATCGTTCATACACAGGCAGCCTTCAACCAACAGGCACAATTGAGCCCAAAATTTCTGTTGCTAAGCGAAAAGGGGGGGGAAACCCATTTAGGTTGTCAAGTGAATTTTGCCCCATTTTGCTATCTTTCTTGCCACAGTTGTTAAGTAAACACTGCAGATGTTAAGTTAGTGACACAGTTAAGTGAATCTGGCTTCCCCATTGACTTTCCTTGTCAGAAGTTTGCAAAAGATGATAACATGACCCTGGAACTTTGCAACCGTCATAAATACGAGTCGGTTGCCAAGTGTGTTTGGATCACATGACCTTGGGGATGTTTCAGCAGTTGTAAGTGTGTGAAAACCAGTCATAAGTCACTTTTTCAGTACCATTTTAACTTTGTTCTCTAAACAAACTGTTGTAAGTTGAGGTCTACCTATACTCTTAAGCTAGCCCACCTCACAGGGTGATTGCTGTGAGTCTCAAGAGACAGAGGGAGGCATTCCAGAGTGTCTGCTTCAAAGGGAGGAGAGGGTAAGGTTTCAGTAGTGGAATCCTGTTCACAAAGCACCTGTGCTTTGGCATCTTCCCAGTTTGTCCCTACCTGATTCCATGGATGGTTTTCCTTGCCTCGCAAATGCTTCCTGTTCTCTGTGCAAATGGGAGGGAAGGCAAGCAGGCTCTGCCACCCTAGGCAGAGAATTTGGTGCTGTAGGTGGATTTAAGATTAACAAACAAAAGATAAAACTTGTAACCAAAAGTATGGAGCAAAACAACCAACCAATTAGAATTGATGAATAAAACAGACTTTAAGGTTGAGAAACAGGTAAAATACTTAATCTGAGAAACATGAACTGTATGCTTTACCAAACGAATCAGGTCAAAATGTGAAATGAAATTTAAAAAGACATTTCAAGATGGGATAAACTACAACTGTCTTTGATGGGGAGAATATCTGTAATACAAACGAAAGAATGCATTACCAAGAATGCTATTTCTACTTCAAACAATACCAATTTTGACTTTGGATCTACCCTTTAAACAATGGCAGAAAAAGATATTTAGATTTATCTGACAAGGGGAAAAATACAAGTGTTAAACATAAGATTTTGTGTGAAACTAAAGAAAAAGAAGGTTTAGGCCTGCCAGATTTGCAGCCTCTTCCTTGTTTGGTTAAAAGAACAGGTAATGTTAAGAGATACAAGATTATTAGATCTAGAAGGCCATTATTTGAGATATGGGTGGCATGCGTACCTATGGAACAATAAGTTGAAATCCATTTTGATTTTAGAAACCACTTATTGGGCAAGCCGTTTTTCAGAATTTCGAACAAATATAAAAGGAGATTTTACCAGGGACGTGCGGTCAGGGGAGGCAGGGGAGGCAGAGCCTCACCGCTCTCATCATGAAAAGAAAAAAAAAGGGGGAAAGGGAAAAGACGCTGAGGAGCCTCGGGGAATGGGACCACGTGTGCAGGAGGGCGGTGCAGGAGGCTCCTCTAGCTTCAGCCTCCCTCCTGCACACGTGGTCCCATTCCCTGCCTTCTGTCGGGTTCTGACGCCAGAGCTCATGGTTCCAGAGTGAATGTGCATGCGCGAGCGGCTCCCTTCCTCGCACTGAGCAACGGCGGGTTTACGGGAAGTTGCTTGCGAAAGCGGAAAGTGTGACGGACTTTTTGGACCGGCTGCTACTGTTTCCTTGCCAGCTCACTCGCGAAAGGACCCTGGAAACCGAGTCGTGGCCGCCGCCTTGTTAAGAATTGTGCTGCTGAAAGAGACAGAGAGAAAAAGCAGATGTATTTTTTTTACAATTATTATTTTATGAATCGATATTGAACGTTTATATTGAACATGGCTTAGAAGGCCATGGCTGATTCCAAGAAAACTAAGCGGGGTCAGATTTGATTAATCTTCGGTTAGGATGGGGACTCAGGAAATCCTAGGTGGGGAATGGGACCACGTGTGCAGGAGGGAGGCTGAGGCAGCCTCAGCCTCCTGCACACGTGGTCCCATTCCCCGCCTTCCTGATGATGTCACCAGCCTCACCAGCCATAAACCTCAACGCACGTCACTGGATTTTACCCAAATATATTTTTATGGCTTTCTCCTGTTACAGAAAGGAAATGATGGTCACAAAGGTGCAGATTTATTAGAATACTCTATAGATGATATCAAATTAAAATCTAGAAAACACCGGGCCCTAAAAGGTTTCGATTGCCAGTGGTTTTCACATTGGCAATTCAATGAAAGATATAAAGCCAATAAGAAACTTTTCAACATGATAAAACCATTTTTGAAATAGAACTGTGTTCAAATGATAAATTAAAAAGCATAAATTTTTATTAACATCAGAAATGGAAAACCAATTAGTTAAAATTGTACAATAAGCTGGGCAAAAAAATTCAATATGGCATACCAATAGATCGATGGGAAAACAGAAGAGAAGAGAAGAGAAGGAATAAGAAAGAGAAGAGAGGAGAAGAGAAGATAGAACAGAAGTGAACAGAAGAAGAGAATAATAGGAAGGAATCTTGGAAGTCTTCCAGTCCAGAATTCCCCAACCTTTCTGGCTTTGCGGACCAGCGGGGGGGGGGGGGGGTTCTGCATGAGCAGTCAGCAAGCATGCACACGCAGCTCCATTTGCAAGAATTGCATGCATGCATGCCCACCAACCATGCAAATGGCAATGGCCCAGAAGTTGGGGGCTCCTGTTCTAGTCCAACCCAAGCATTCAGACAAATGGTTGTCCAATCTCTTTTTGAAAGCTTCCAGTGATGGAGCATGCACAAGGCAAGCTATTCCATTGGTTGATTGCTTTCACCATTAGTAAATTTCTCCTTAGCTTTAGGTTGCTTCTCTCTTGTTAGTTTCCACCCATGGCTTCTCGTCTTGCCTTCTGCTGCTTCAGAAAATAGCTGTATGTGGATAAAGAGACTAAAATTTATGTTATGTTATAACCCCAAAGAGAGCTTTTATAAAACGATCTACAGATGGTATTTATCTTCACATAAATTGGTTAAAAGGTATAAAGCATCCCCAAATAGTTGCTGGAAATGTAAAACTCAAATAAGCACCTTTTATCATCTTTGGTGGACTTGCCAAAGAGCTAAGCAATATTGGGTGAAAATTAATAATGCAATTCAAAAAATCTTGAAAATTAACGTACAATTCAAACTAGAAACTTTTTTGTTGTGGTTTAAAACATTTGAAGAATCACATGCGGTGGTGGGTTACGGATCCCATTGCAACCGGTATGCTGCAAAGGGGCCGAGCATCCACGCGCAAATGGCCCGGTTGGGTCAAATGCAGGTAAGGAGAGTGGGAGGGCGGGAGGGCCCTCCGGAGCACCGTACCAGAACGGCACCTGGTGCTCCCAGCAGGCACCAGTATGCCCCTACCAGGGTGTACCGGCCATAGCACACCCCTGATCCCATGGTGTTTTATTGTTATATATGATAACAGCAGCACGAGGTTTATATGCTCGGGATCCTACAATACCCACAACAGAAGAATAGTTAATAAAGATGGCAGAACGGACCATGACAGCTAAGTTAATGCTCCTCCTTGTGATATAAAAATCACCGAAGAAATTCATCTATAATCAGAAGCCCTTTGTGGACCTTTTGCAGGAGATTGAGAAAAATCATTTTTTGTCATATGAATTTGATGATTGTTAACGTTTAAAAATGAAAAAAATATTTCCCCTTTTCTTTTTCTTTTCTTTTGTGGGGAGAATGGACATTTTATGACGTTCTTAAACTAAAAATCAAAGGTGATTGTATACTTATATACTTTGAAGAAAATGTAATAAAAACATTTGATATCACCACTGCCATCCTAGACTGACAGGATGGAATTTTTTTCTGATTGTTTCATATTTGTTTCATATTTTTCAAAAAAGTAATTTGTTCACAAGAAAATTGTCAGAGTTATGGCTGCAATCACCACCTTTGCACATGACTTGGGCAGCTCAACCCTCGCCTTCATGAAATTTGCATACGTAGGAGTTTATCCTTTTTTAAAGCTTGCAATTTTTTAAATAATACAGTTTCATTCACGTTTTCACAATACCCTTATCCAAATTTTGAGATCAGTTAGTATTGATGTGTGTGTGTGTGTGTGTGTGTCCCAAGAGGGAGGGGCTCTTTCCCAGGGATCAGAAAGAGAGAGAGTGGCTTGCAGTGTTTGGGAGGAGATGAAGGGGGTCCCTCCAGAGCATCTGATGGTTACCTAGAGAGTTGCTGTAGGCTGGCAAAACTTCTACCTCTTTTCATAAGGTCACAAAAGGAGATCACGTGACCTTGGGACATTGCAACCGTCATAAATATGAGTCACTTGCCAAGTGCCTGAATTTTGATCACATGACCGTGGGGATGCTGCAACGGTCATAAGTGTGAAAAACAGTCATAAAACACTTTTTTCCAGTGCAGTTGTAACCAGTGGTGGGGTTCAACCAACTTAACAACTGGTTCGCCAGAAATGTGAATCCACGCACATGCGCAGCTTCTGCCAGGCAGCGAGGGTCGACCGAGCAGCCTTTGGGGGCCTGCTCCACTCCATCTCTGCTCTCCGGGGCAGTGGCTGCTGCCCTTGCTGGGAGAGAGAGCGTCTCTTGTGCAATTTAGCAGCCATGAGCCACCACTTTCCTCGAAGTCCCATCCGGAAAGCGTGCAGCACAGAGATCAGCAGCTATGTTGAATGCTGGATCTCCGCTGCAGCGCTTTCCGGATGGGGACTTCTTAAAGATAAGAAGAGCCACCCGGTCCATTCCTAAATCGCTTTGGCCCTCCTGTGCCTATGCCGCCCGCCCCCCTCCGGCAGCCCTTTGGCTTAGCACAGCAGGCTGAATAAATTGCTTCAGTCGGGAGGGTAGTAGTTTGAGTCCAGAGAGGGGGGCGGCATGTGGGCGGACGGCTGGGGCAAGACTGGAGCCAGGGAATGGTGCATTCCCTGACCCAGCCAAGGTGGGTGGCAAGCAGGGCAGCAGCTCCAAGGCAAGGCCATAGCGGGGAATCGTGTGTCCTTGGGCCCCAACCTGAGCAGGCGGCATGCTTACCTTTGGGGAGCAGAGCAGGCAAGGCACAGAGATTAGCTGGATGGTCTGGACCGCATGATGAAGGAAAGATAATACATAGGGCAGGGCAGGGTGGGCAGGTTAGCTGTTGGTTGATTTTACCAGTTCTCCAAACTGCACAAAACCAGAACAACCAGTTCACCCGAACTGTTCCGAACTGGCTGAATCCCATCCCTGGTTGTACGTTTGGCCACTAAATGAATTGTTGTAAGTCAAAGACTACCTGTATAGGCTTGTGTAGATGGCAGACTGCTTTAGTTTGGCAAGGTTCGGTCTATAGATGAGGAACAATAAATTTTTGCTTGGAAGAATCATTATGTGTCCTTCTTGGTTTTTTGGAGCCTGACAAACAGTCAGAGAAAGTCTCTGTCTTGGCTTTTTCCAAGAGCTAAGTCCTCTTCGTAGAAGAGGGGTCTCAAAACCTGGCAACTTTAAGACGTGTGGACTTCAACTCCCAGAATTCCCCAGCCAACAAAGTCCTAAAGTTGCCAAGTATGGAGACCCCTGCCCTAGAACAAACTGTGTAGAGGACAAACTGGAAGGGTACCAGAACCCCACTGGTCTCCTCAGGCCCCAAGAAACTACAAAGAAGTAGTGTTCCAATATTTGGGAGGGGCTGCCACAAAGAAGAGGGGGTCAGCTTATTATTCAAAGCACCTGAAGGCAGGACAAAGAGCAACGGATGGAAACTAATCAAGGAGAGAAGCAACCTAGAACTAAGGAGAAACTTCCTGACAGTGAGCACAATTAAGCAGTGGAATGGCTTTGCCTTCAGAAGTTGTGGCTAATCCATCACTGGAGGCTTTTAAAAAGAGGCTGGGCAGCCACTTGTCTGGAATCGCAGAGGGTGCCCTGCTTGAGCAGGAGGTTAGACTTGAAGACATCCAAAGTCCCTTCCAACTCTGTCATTCTGTTATTCTGCCTGGACTAGAGGCACACCTTGCTCTTTGGCTCTGGGGAAGGCAAGGGCTGGAGCCCCTTTGCAGCCAGCTCACTGCCTGCCTTGCTCTCCTTGCCACCCCCACTCCACCCCCACCACGCTTCAGCCTGCCATTTACTTCTCTGTCTGAATGGCAGGATAGTTAATAAGGAGTGCTTTTCTTTTATTCTACTCAGGGGCTGTGATGGAAAATACATTGGCTGGAAGTGAGACAAAAATCAATAGCCTATTCCATTTAACAGGGAGACAGCCAGAGTAACTAGCGAGAATTGGATTAGGCTCCTCTGTTTGGCTGACCCAAGCGGCCCCAACTTTTCCCGGCTACGCTGCTAGACTTGTCTAAAACAAAAGGGACATTTGCCTGCTTTCATCTCAGGCCAAAGACTTTCCCCTTCTTTCTCCATTTCTGTTTCCGTTCTCAGGATGGGGAACTAACAATCCAGGATCCTAGAAGGCCGGGCAACGGCAAACACAGGCAGTCCTCAACTTACGACCACAACTCAGCCCAAAATTTATGCTGCTAAGCGAGAGAGTTGTGAAGTGAGTGTTGTCCCATTTTGCAACCTTTCTTGCTGCTGTTGTTAAGCAAATCAGGGCAGTTGTCAAGTTAATAACAAGGTTGTTAAATGAATCTGGCCTGCTTGTCAGAAAGCTGCAAAAGAAGAACACTTGACCTTGGCACATCTCATCGTATATAGGAGCCAGTTGCCGAGTGTCCAGATTTTGATCATATGACCACAGGAGTGTGGCTACAATTGTAAGGGTGAAATAAGTCATAAGTCACTTTTTTCAGCACCGTTCTAACTTTGAATGGTCACTAAATAAACTGCTGTAAGTTGAAGACTACTTGTAGGCAGGCGGTAGTTTGTCCTACCCCACAAACTCCCGTCCCTTGGCAGTGTGTTTGCAAGCAGGGGGCTTAGTTGGGAAGGGAGATCGGCTGGAGTCTACAGGGCTGGAGGCCACAGGGAGGTGGGGAGGGAAGGGATGAGCAGCGAGGTTGGAGTAAAAGAGAAAGGGCTTTGCTACTCCAACCCTTTTGGATCACTTGACCAAGCAAAGGTCCTTCTGTAATCTCCCTGCTCTTTCTCCAAGCGGTGTAACCTTTGATGTGAAATGATGCATCCTTTGGAGGGAGAGGAGGGGAAGGGGGCAAAGGGCTACACTAGTCCCAGAAAACCATCAAAAGGAAGATTAATCTCCCTTGTGAAGCTGGCCGGCTCCCATCCGATTTGCAGAGAGAGATATCTCCCGGACTGGCCTTAGTAAAGTAGGCTAAAGGTAGAGGAAGATCCCCGTTCCTCTCCTGGCATCCCAAGGGAGGAGATGGCTGTCACAGGATATGAACATGGTGCATTTTAATAATCCTTCCAATTTTGCCAAAGACTTAATGCCCCGCCTGTCACTAATACTGACAGAAGCTATTAAGGAAGCCAGATAGGAATATTTCAGTCGCGTTGGCAGCAGCATTGAGTCTGCAGCTGGGCCAGTACCTCATTCGGGATTCAGGACGCCAGCAGAGTGCTGGGAACAAGCTGGAGAATTGCAGATGAGATTAATTCACTCTGTACAGATTGTTCCCTTAGTGCATGTTAATTAACTTTCCAATCTGCAAGCCTTTTGCCCAAAACATTGTTACATCTTTCTTAATAATATTATTATGGCCCTTTTTGATGCTGCATAGCTTCATTCTCAGTTCACATTTTGCTTCTCCCGGTTCTTGGGCCAAATCTCCAGATCAGATTTTTCTCTGCCTCACCGTTAAAAGGAAAACAGGAGGGATCTGATTACTTGAAAACTTCATATATATGAAGGGAGAGAACTAAGTCTGGCCCACACCCAATCCGGTTTGCCCATGAGTAGCAGGGCACTGTCCCAGGCCTGAGCAGAGCTGGGTTGTCATTGTGACTCTAAGAGAAAGAAAAAAGGGAACAAAACAAGTTAATGTCAGCTTGATACCCCTAGTCCCCACAATATTTTGCCCCCTTGAGCTAGTGCTGACTAACACTGTTGGGAATGTTTCATTAGGATGTAGCACCACTGAGCTGTAAAATTATAGGAAGGACTGACTCTGGGCAAGGAGGATTGTAATGCTCCCTTTGCATTTGTGGTGAGGAGGAAGAGGAAGAGGAAGAAAAAGATTCAGCGCTCTCATAATTTCTTGTTTAAATGAAATATAATGAGCCCACTAGTGTGATGCTGTCCAGCATTCACAACAATGACAGCTGATTCCCAGGCCAGAAACACCTTCATCTCCCAGGTTCAGGCAGGATCTTCCTGAGGGTCTCCAAAACCTTTGCTGATCTTTTGGAAAAGGCAGCCAGAGAAACTGAGCAGCGGGGCTAAAGAACAGCAATCCAGAACTGCTGGAAATTTGCCATATACTAGTTGGGGAAAGTCCGTAGAAGCCAGAAGGAGACTTGAGTTTCAGGAACGAGGTTTATCATAGGAAATAGGTAACACGTTTCGCTTGAAATAATGCATAACTTTACTTTTAGTTTGAAGGCATCAAAAAATGACCCTTCTCTTCATTGGATAAGGCACACTTGGTTCCCACAACTGTTCATTGGACGTGTTAGCCCCCAGACCACTAATCATCTTTGTGGCTCTTCTCTGTACTCTTTCTAGAGCCTCAGCATCTTCACCTAACAAATCCAAACTCTGATCATTGGAGCCTGGGGATTTGTAACACGTGAGAATTCTGGAGTTGTTCAATGACCAATTGGTTTGAGGGTCTTTTGGCTTCCTAAGTTTCTTCTTCTGACTGTAAGCCACTTCTCTGACTCTCTTCTCTGATTGTTTCCTAGGCAGCATCTCTTCCCTTTGTCCCCCAAGGTCATTCTCACATACGCTTACAACTCCATGCCTTGGGTGACCCTGCAATATTATCAGAGGTGGGTTGCTCCCGGTTCAGTCCGGATCAGGTGAGTCAGTAGTGGTGGCAGCAGGAGGCTCTGCCCACCTGCCCAGATGCTTCTGTGCATGCGCAGAAGCGTCACCCGTGCGAGTGCGCACAAGCGAACCGGTAGTAAAGAAAAATGGAAACCCACCACTTAATATTATATTACATTATTACATACACTCCTGTACATACCTACATACATACATGCCTGAAATTCTTCACTCATTCCTCCTAGGGTCACGCACAAAAACATACACACCACAATGAGGCAGCCCAACAGGACTGAAGGAGGGGAATATGATAAACAATATGTTCAGACAACCTAAATTATATATAGATCATATGTCAATCTAAGATATAAATTCTACATTTTAGATATGGCATAATTCCATATATAGAAGAATTTCCAAATAGAATTGAATTCTGTACCAGTTTTCAGATGCAAAATTATTTGAGGCATCAAAGTACATTCCTGCAGTTTAGTTTTCCATTCTTCCCTTGTGGGAATCAAATACCTTTTCCAATGAAAGGCATATAAAATTCTTGCAGCCATTACCATATATACAATGTCAACTTGATATACAGGGAGTTCCCGCTTCAGTTCCGATAGGGCTGAACAAGTGGTACTTATGACAAGTCCTCGAACTTCCAGCCATCACAGAGACCCCGTGGTCACATGATCACAATTTGGACACTTCACAATCAGCTCAAACCTACAAGGGAAGCTGACCAGAAAGGTCCTGCGTCACTCTGGGGAATCTTCCCTGTTGCACCATCTATCCCTGGCCTTTCTGTGCCCGCACACCAGAGGTGGGTTCTTACCGGTTCGGCCAAATAGGTAGTAACTTGGTGGCCTGGGTTGCTGGATCTGGTAGCGACCCAGGCCTGTCATGCCCCCGAACTGGTTCTCCTGTGGTGGCACCATCTTGTTTTTCAGTTCTGCGCGTGTGCAGAACAATTTTCATTGTAAAAAATTATTTTTACCCATTTTTTTAGGTTTTGCACATGTGCAGACCTTTTTATTTGCAAATGTGCATGCACGCAGAGCAAAAATCTTGCGCACACCAAACCAGCAGTAATGCTGGCAGCAACTCACCTCTGCCGCACACGACCTGCAGAGGGTATCCCGAGCCCTCCCTGACCTCCCCCAATTCATCTGTGGCCTGTGTCCGGCCCTCCATGCCCCTGGGGCAGCTGCACTCCTTACCTGGGACGCCTGATGCTTTCTGCATAACAACAACGCACCTGCCTTGCTGTTGCAATAGCAACCTGGACTGCTGGGATTGTCATTGCTAAGTCAGATGACAGTCCCTGCCCATTGGAACATCCTTCCCTCTAGAGTAAAATCTGTCCCCTTTCCTTTGCTTCTGCTGATTGGCCTGGGGACCCAGTAAGGAGGGAGACTGTTAGATCGGGTAATGGATAGTCACACACAGGCTTAACGGTAACAACAGCTCTTTATTAAGTACAAGTGGGAACAATCCAGCAAAGGTTGAGTCTGACAGCAGCCCTTTTATAGGGAGCTGTCAGACCCTTTGACCAATAGGATTAAACCTCTGTTCCCGCCGGAACAGAGGACCTTGGTGGAAACCACTGTAGTTAGAGCAAGTATCTAACACCCCTCCCCTCTTGGATGGAACAATCCTACTTGTTACGTAGTCACGCAGGTCTTTCGCCCTCTCGAACACTTCCCGGCCACAGTATCCGAGGAACATGTTCTTCTTGCGGCCTTTAGAAAGGTTGTTTGAGGTCGTTTGCCTCGAGGAAGCAGTCAAATCGTAGCATGTATGAGTCCCAGTGCTTGGTTACTGGGTCATATGGAGTTGGTGGACGTGCATGGCCATTTTGTGTTCAGAGGGCGTTTTGAGTTTGCTACTCAAAAAGCCACGCTGAGCTCCGGGCTGGATGTACTTGGTGGATTACTATGCTCTTTCGGTTCACCTAGTTGCCTTCCAATCCCACCCTCATTGCCAGTGTTAGATTGTGTAATGGATAGGCACACACAGGCTTAACGGTAACAACAGCTCTTTATTAAGTACAACAAGTGAGAACAATCCAGCGAAGGTTGAGTCTGACAGCAGCCCTTTTATAGGGAGCTGTCAGACCCTTCGACCAATGAGATTAAACCTCTGTTCCCGCTGGAACAGAGGATCTTGGTGGAAACCACTTTATTTAGGACAACTATCTAACACCCCTCCCCTCTTGGATGGAACAATCCTACTTGTTACGTAGTCACGCAGGTAGGCGGTCTTTTGGGTAGCTCTGCCTGACCTGCGCAGTTCAGTAGGAGGGGTTTCCTTGGACAGGTCGGATGGTCCTGTTTGCGCCGCAGCTCCGCTTGGTGAAAGCTCCCGGAACCTTTCACAGGCTGTGGGTGGAGCTTCTAGAGCTGGTTCGCTCGGAGCTCGCTGCGGGCCTGCAACCAAACCACATACTTACCTGGACGGGTGTCGAAGATGTCCTCGAACTCCTTAAAAATGGCTTTAGTGTCGTCGTCTTTCAAGGCATTGATACCGGTCACCTCTAGGCCCAGGGCTTGTAACCAATCTAGCCCTAGGAGGCTATGCAGGTTGCGACTGAACACTGTCACTGGGAGTTTCCCACTGAACTGCTTGCACTTCACCTGGAATCTGTCAGACCCTTCGACCAATAGGATTAAACCTCTGTTCCTGCCGGAACAGAGGACCTTGGTGGAAACCACTGTAGTTAGAACAAATATCTAACAGAGACCACACTGGAGGGGGCAGCCGGACTAATTCCTTGACCCACCTCCACCCTTTCTCTCTGCTCTCCATCCAGCCATCTTTTTGGTTATCATGTTGATGCATTCTCCTTGTGTTCTTTTTCATTGTTATTATTTTACTTCTGTTTACCCTCTTTTTATTTCTTCCGTCTTATTGTTGAAAGCCACCTAGAATAGCTTCATGGGAGAGAGGTGGCAAATAAATTTAACAAACACATAAAGAAATCACATTGTACCTTACAACCAAATAATTTAGTGACCCCAATCCTGGTCCCAATTGCTATCAGAATCCAAGGTAGGGGTGAAATGCTACTGGTTCGGACCAGTTCGCCTAAACTGGTAGCAAAAATGCTACTTATTCAGGCATACTGGTATTTCCGACAATCAGCTGTGATGCACGATTTATATTAGCTAGAATTTCCTGCTCTCTAGCTAATCTAAATTGCATGACACAGTGAATCTCGCTCCCCTCACTGTTCTACTTACCTTTCCAGACCCGGAAAGGTTCAAAATGTTCCTTTTTAGTGCTACGAGGGTATACCTCAGGCGCGCATGCGTGGAAATTGCACATGTGTGAGCAAAGCATGCGCTCAGTAGTAGTAGTCTCACTGAACCAGTAGCAGAGTTCAGAGGATTTCACCGCTGATCCAAGGGGTTAGGTATGTATTTTGAAAGAAAACATGAATTAATAAAATTTAATAAAAAAGATGTCCAGATGGAATGGAATTCCAATTTTAAGAATGTGTTCCATTCTATAATGGATTGTTTTCCAGTATTCCTGAGCTCTGTAATGTTGCCACCACATGCAGAAAAAAGTCATTTGTTTAATACATTTGCAACAGCGAGGCCAGAGTTGGGCTTCTCCACAGCCACGGAGGTTTGAGCTCCAGATACTGAGCAAAGTTTGTGACAGCCATTGTGGTGTCACCTCCATAAACATTTGTTTTAGGTTAACAGCAGAGAATGTAAACACTCCTGTTCATACTGCTCAGGGGGTGAAATAGTTTAGTTGTTGACATTGATGCAGGCTAAGCTACAAATCTATTTGAAATATGCTTGCATCGGACAGAGCCTAGGGGTCCAGTAATCTCTGCACAAAGTTTAGATAAGCACCAGCTGCTGTGAGGAACACATTTAGAGAATAAACAGCAGACCCTTTGATAGGAGGGCTTGTGGTTCCCTGCTCTTATCTAGAGAGGCTTGTTCAGGAGGAAAGGAAGCCATTCACTTCTGCATTGCAGGTGGGGTACAACTCTCTAGAGATTCTATTTCTTTTTGATAGGAATTCAGCAAGTGCCTCCGAGGGAGGAAGGGAGGGGGAGACAGAGATAGATGCAGGATAATAGGGTTGGAAGGGAACTTGCAAATCTTCTAGTCCAACCTCCTGCCCAAGGCAGGAAGCTGCCCAGTCTCTTCTTGAAAGCCTCCAGTGATGGAGCACCCATAACTTCTGAATGCAAGCCTTTCCACTGGTTAATTGTTCTCACAGTCAGAAAATGTCTCCTTTAGTTCTGCTTCTCTCCTTGATTGGTCTCCATCCATTGCTTCTTGTCTTGCCTTCTGGTACTCTGGAAAATAGGTTGACCCCCTCTTCTTTATAGCATCCCCTCAAATATTGGAACACTGCAATCATGTTACTTCTAGTCCTTCTTCTCACTAGACACACCCAATTCCTGTACTTGGTATGTTTTAGCCTCCAGCTAAAACATCATCTTTGTTGCTCTTCTGGCAAAAGGACTGCAAGTTACCTATTCCCACAGCAGCTCCTTAAAAAAAAAACCCCAATCCCATAGATCCGTATTGGGAGGCTGCCTTTCTGGTGGGGAGGGATCTCGATGCATTCTTCAATTTATAACCTCCTTCCTGGTCCCTGTCTATCCTGTGCTTTTTTATTTTTTATTTTGTTTTATTTGTTTTATTTGCAGAAGACCAACATACCTACATAATGTTTTATTTGCAGAAGACCAGCATACCTACACCTGTTAAAATCTATTATAAGCTTTTGAGGCGTTATCTGATGGATTCCTACTTTTTAATACTATCTCTTTTTTATTTTTAGCTTCTTGCATCTCATTTTGATTTTCCCTGTCACTGCTTCTTCTAATTTCTCATCTATTTCTTGGATATCATGTTTCTCTTTTTCCCCAAATTGTTGAGTGACTTCTACATTCATTTCTGTGTCTTTAAACAATCCCCTTTTCTCCTTATTGTTCTTTACAGATTCACACACACTTTTTAACAACAAGAGTATTTCTTCATATACCTTATATTCCTCTATCATCCCCTGTAAATCCATTTTATAACAATTTAATAAAAATTATTTAGTATGTTTCTATAGTTCCAATGTCTCAATATTTTAAAACTCCTTTTATAATCTTTAAAATTCTTTAATAATTTACAACCTTGCAGTTTCCCAATTATATATCTTCCCACTTGTCCAAATTTTAAAGTCTTATTTAGCTTTCCTTCTTTTCTCTTTTCTTCTATCACCTTTCTTCTTTTGATTTGCAGAGTGTTCTGTTGGATAACATTAATAGTCCAAATCCAAGTTAATCCACTAGACTCCTCCAGTCTTTCAAATCCATAACCCAATAGCCAATTTTAATAAAGTTTAGTTATTTGCAAATTAGTTTCTTTTAAAAATCTTCAGAAGGGAAAAGAAAAAACTCATTAAATATTCTCAAATTATCCAAGTTGTCTTCTAACATAAAGTCAAGGTCAGGTCGTCTTCCAGATGTTATTACTTCTATTCTGTGTATTAGACTTTGTGTGTATTGAGTTTACTTTCACTAAGTATGCTGCAGCTATAGTGATATAGTACTTCTCTTCTTCCAGTAGATGGCACTCCCATTCCCAAATCCAACCTTAAACGTCTGTCAAAAAACAGCTGATTATCAATAAATCCAGGGGGGTTAAAAATACAAAAAAAAAAGAACAGTTTCTCCCAAAAATCACTTTTCAAGTTGTTTGAGCTTTTTTCAAGCTTTCTGTATTTTACAGCTTCCCTTGGGCTTCTTTTGCCCCCTAATTTTCAGGAGGGGGGGGGTGTATCTGTGTATTAAGTCACCACTTTCTTAGGAGTTCTCTTTTAATATTCTTGTATTTACATAAGTTCTTTTTTTTTTGAAAAAAAAGTTTTTTATTGGTTTTACAAAATTTTAAGGAAAGGGGTAATGGGTATGGGTACAAATTTTGACAGCTACATCGTGCAGAAGATGGTATTCCCCCCAAGTCTCATAACCTTTACAAAATGATAAACAAAATGTTATTGCTTAACTAAATCTTGACAGCTTATTTTTACATTGTATCTTTCAATAATTTCAATCATTTACTTTGTATCTAACAAAAAGATTCATTGTATCAGCAATTGCAATGTTTTTCTAACTTACTTTTGTGATCTGAGTTTTCTCATTGTTGCCTCCTCCCCCCCGCCTGCCAGCAAAGCCTCGGCCCCTCCCTCCTTCATATCTTGTGTCTTCCGCTTTGTCTAGGAGAGCTTTGTTTTTTTTCCATGAAGGCCTCTGCCTTCATAGTTGTATTAATTCTAACTCTGCTGCCCTCCCAGAAAATCAACATACCTTCTGGCATTAGCCATCGGAACCAGAATCCCTTATCAAATAATTTTTTTGCTAATGGTGAATATTTTTTCCTCTTATCTCTTACTTTCTTCGGGATTTGTTTCAGGATGGCTATCTCTTTGTCCTTGTATTTTAATGTTTCCCCCTTTGAGCCCCCAGACCACATTTTTATCATGTGGTTCTCAAGTTCTAAATTTCCTCTCTGGACCACCCTCACCTCCCCCCTCATCTCAGTTGTCCCATCCTCCAGAACGTCTAGTCTTTGCTTGTTTTGTGCAGTTTGGTTTTGATTTTCTCTGAGTTGTTCATTCATTTCTCTCAATTGATTTTTCAGTTCATCCTGCCCTTTTAAAATCTTTTGAAGCAGCTGATGAGTTACTGATTCCTCTTCAGGGGCTTTAGGTTGTAGAAACGATGTTAGTGACTGTTGTCCAATTGGCCTGGATGTTGAAGATGCTGGAGCGGATCCTGGCCTCCCAGGTGGTGGTTTCTTTGGAGCCATCATATTAAAAAAAACCTCAGAGATATCTATGTCCATACAAAGAAATGGCGACTGTGGAAAGGCACAACCAAGAGAGACCACGTGTCAGGCCTGTAGTTATGTTCTTTTTAGGATCTTTGGCCTGCCACACTTTCTTATAACTTTCTATGCTGTTTCAATAGTGTAGTAGTTGGGAGGGGGGAATAGAAAGGAGTAGGATTGTAGAATGGATTGTTGACATTCTTTTGTAGAAGCCAAGGTCATCTTTTGTCTCCGCATCTCGACACCTGGCCGGAAGAAGATGGGTGTACATGCCAGCGTGGAAGAATATGATTGGAACATGTGATGGATTTGTGGGTGTGGGGATAGATCATGAACTTTCAACTGGGTGAACCCACAGGATGTAAATTCAGAGTTGGAATTTCCATAGCCGTGCTAAATTGCCTGTAGAATAAATTGGACTTTTAAGGATGTTTTGCCTTGGACAATGATTTATTTCTGCATGGTATTTAGAACCCTAACATCACGAGGCAGACAGTCCAGACAGGAATAAAGACCTTCTATATAGTTCAAATCCAGTCAATTAAATCAGTTGTTCCAGATCCAAGATACTATGTAGCAAGAGATGTTTCTGAGAGTCATGGAGGCAAAAGTACAATGCCAGAAATTTTCATAGGAGGAGTCTAATTTCAAAGAGCATAAAGACGGAGGAAGTGTGCCATCTTGCTTCGCCAGCACTGGAGATCAGGAAGCAACAAGTCAAAAGTTTTCAAAGTTTTTAAAGGAGTCAGATCATCACTTTTCTTTCACAATTGCAGTAAGAAAGTCATTTTGCCATTGCTTATAACAAGTGTGATTCCTTTTAAAACTCCGAGAGAGAGGAGATAAATCCAAAGCTGCTTTTCCGAGGGGGGGGAAATCCCCCTCCCTCCAATCACACTTCACAGGAGAAGATTGAAAGTCTTTTAGAAAGCTGATGTTCTTTCATTTAAATATCAAAAGGAGAATTGGGGAGGATTCCCATCTCACCGCACTTCAGCTGTAGCCTTCAAATTGTCAATCATCCAGCTGCCTCGAAACGAAAGCATGCGGGAGCGTAGGAGCTCCGTCGCGCACCCTGTCTCGCTTCTCGGCTCCTGGGGCAATGCCGGAGACCCCCCCACGGCCACCGCCGATCCAGGGGACCCCTAGCGAGCAGCCCCTAAGGCAGGGTGCCCCTTCAAGGCACCCTGTGCCCCCCCCAAGCCAAGGGGAGCCCACCAAGAGAGCGCAGGGTGGACGAACACGTCCGTCGTTCTCAACAACCGGAAGCAGCTGTATTTACATAACTTCTTTAGAGTAAAAGTTGGTAATAATCTCACACAGTTTCAATGCTCTGTCCATGAACTGCTCCAGCACAAATCTTGTGGTCCTGGTTGTCTCAGCTTTGTGACTGCCAAAAATGGCCATAATTCCTGCTGGCGTTTAGGAGAGATTGCTTCTGAGCTAAGGAGGAAATTGCGAGTTCCTTGTGGTCAGCAAAGCGCTTCTCCTTCCTTCACCGTCCCTACAAGGTGGCTATGACCCCGTCAGGTCTCCTGGCAGCGATTACCGGCTGGATTTCACAGGACTCGGCAGAGCCCGCTATTTTCCAGCCTGCTCTCGCTACGTCAACCATAAGTCCTATGCTTTGATTTACCTTCCTGGGAATGAAAGTGGGGAGTCTGTTTTGTTTCAGCTCCAGGCCTCCAGTGATGCCTGAGAACAGGCATCTCTTTCTCAACCTGCAATTCTCAAAGCATCTTCACACCTGTGGATTGGCCTATTCAACACTGGACTGAGGGGAGGGGTCCCTAATTGCTTTAACCTAATGGAATTCCATGGCAATCCTCAGATCTGCTTTCTTTGTCTTGCTATCACTTTCCTTTCAATAAAAGTTTCCTTTTGAAATACCAAGTGCTTCAAGAGTTTTACTTTTAAAAGCAGGATCTGCAAAAGTGGTCAACCCGGAGAAGCACTCGCTCTACCAAGGGGATCCTGCAAGCCATGTCCGAGCAAAGCGGCAACCACAGAGAGGGAGAGTGGTGGGGTGAAACCTCTTTTACCGCCCAGCCAGATGCAACCTCTGAATGCCCTATCGAAGATGAGACCACTCTGGAGCATCCCACAAAACCAAGATAGTTGATTGGAATGGGGGGGAAAGACAACTGAGATAGAAGAATTAAAGGTGTCACCCTCACCTGAGGCGGCTGGCAACCAGGCTGGAAATGTGAGCTGGATGCCCTGTGGGACAAGGAGGAGCTGGTCAAGGAACTGGCCAGGGATGAGCAACTTAAATGACACATCATGTTGTTTGTGATGGAGGCTTCTGAGGAGCTGACAGCTCAGGGGGGATTGGACTGCCAAAAGGGAGGAGGCAAAGCAGCAGCAGCCACTGATGGAGCCCAGGTTCAGTGGCCACGGAGCCAGCAGATGGGGCAATGGGGCCAGCAGCCACCCTAGCGAACTCACCATGTGCAGCACCGGGCACATCAAATGCCCCGGGGTCAGCAAGAGCCCCACAGCTACAACGGAAGACTGGATATGAAGTACAACTGTAACCCGCAGCACTTGATATACATGCAGGATTTCCAAACGCAGGGAGCCCAAATCAGAGTTGTCACCCTGGCCCTTGAAGGAGCGGCAGCCAGGTGGATGGTGACCTGCCACAATGCTGATGCTCCAGAATTGCAGAACTTCGACCATTTCATGATGGCAGTCCATGGCCGATTCAAAGACCCCCTAGCACAGTGGTGGGCAACCTTTTTTTCAACTGAGCCAAATCTCGCCAAAACCACGATTGAAATTTACTTTGAGAGCCACATTTTTAAAACCGAAAATACATAGGATGGTACACTGTTTTTAGTTTCAATAAGTTTTTATTGAGAATATTCTGCATGCAAGTATCCACATAGGTCGGGAGAATACAAATAACACAACTAATAAAACAAAAACTTTAGAACAATATTATTTATCGATAACGTTAAATTCCGTAAAATTTGCCTTACAATGTAGAGAAAATTACATCCTGACAATGACTGACAAAGTCACAACCACTAATGTGAACATTGGCCTTGCATTTCCTTGGATAGTTTGAGTAAGTCAGGTTTGTATGTTGTTGTTTTTAATTTCATCTCTCTCTCCCACTTTCTTTTTTTCTTTTTCTTTCTCTCTCTCTCTGGCTCTTTGTCTCTCTCTCCCTCCCTCCCCCATCTCTGTCACTCTGTGTGTGTGTGTGTGTGTCTGTCTCTCACTCACTCTGTGTGTGTGTGTGTCTGTCTCTCCCTCTGTCTCTCTCCCCTCCCTTCCTCTCTATCTGTCATTCTGTGTATGTGGGTGTGTCTGTCTCTCACTCATTTACTTAATCACTCACTCTGTGTGTGTCTCTCTGTCTGTCTATCTTTCTCCCCCTCCCTCCCCCTCTCTGTCTCTCTCTGTCTGTCTCTGTGTGTGTGTGTGTGTCTGTCAGTCTCTCTCTGATTCCCTCCCTCACTCCCTCTCTCTGTTCCTCTCTCTGTCTGTCTTTCTCACTCACACACACACACACACACACACACACACACACACACACTGTGGTCACCTTGTTGAGTGTTCCAATCACATTTGAAACACTCAACAACTGGCCTGCATTTATGGTATTTTGCAGCATTCTGCAGTCATAGGACCAAAATTGGTTGTCACTCACCCGGGCTTTTGCAGAAGCTTCCCTCCGAAGCCCGAGAGGAGGGAGGGGAGCGGGCACCCGGCACACAGAAGAGCCGCATTAAAGGGTGTAAAGAGCCGCATGTGGATCCCGAGCCGCGGGTTGCCCACCACTGCCCTAGCAGATTGGAAGGTCCATGAGCAGATCAAAACCATAAAGCAGGTTTGCCAGCTGGTGGCTGAATACACCGAGGAATTCTGAGACCTCACCTGCCAAGTAGACTGGCCGGAAGACATCCTGGTGAGCTGATTTAAAGATGGGCTGAATGCCTGCCCCTACCATGCTTGCCTGGCCTGGGGAGCCCCAAACCACCTCCACGATTGGTATATTTTGGCAGAAGATGTGGAGATTGACCTAACTAGAAACTAGAAACCAGTACCAAGCTAGGAGAACCTGGAGGAGATCCCCAACCCAGAGCCATTGAAGCCACAAACCACCCTCCCACCATGGTCAACAGCTTGTTTCAAGTGTGGAAAAGAAGGGCACAGTATAACTGAGTAATGCTCAAAGACCCTGGCCTGGAAATCTGAATGCTTGTCAAGTGGAAAACTAGAGAAAGCTAGCCACGTGGAAAAAACAGTGCTCTGGGAAGTGGAGAGGCCGTGGAGTTTCGCCCACTAGCAAAACTAGGGGAGGGGACTCTGGCCTCACCAAGAAAGGACCCCGGCCCATTTGAAAATGACTCCAAAGATGACTCGGTGGTACGTGAACTGGTTGAACCTGTCACACTGCCCCTAAGACTACACATCTCCAGCTTGAAAAGGAGAGTAAAACTGTCAGCCCTCCTGGACTCAGAGTGCACCCAGTGTTTAATAAGCCTGACTTTGGTGGGGAGATTGGGCATTTGCTTATGAAATCTAAAGAGTCCTGTTAGATACTTGTTTCAACTACAGTGGTTTCCACTAAGGTCCTCTGTTCCGCTAAGGTCCTCTGTTACAGTGGTTTCCACTAAGGTCCTCTGTTGGTCGAACGTATTGGTCCCTATAAAAGGGCTGCTGTCAGACTCAACCTTCGCTGGATGGTTCTCACTTGTTCTTTAATAAAGAGCTGTTGTTGCCTTTAGCCTTGTGTGCCTTTCCATTCCCCAATCTAACAAGTCCAGTTGCATTTTACCAACTAGATAGGTCAGTCGCAGGCAGGGAACTGGCCACTTTTGCTATGGAGCCCCTGGAAATAGCCATGGGGACCCATGACGAAAGACTTGCATTCACTGTGATACCCAGAATGGATTGGCTGTTGGTCCTAGGGCTCACCTGGTTGAAGAAGTGGAATCCCTGAGTAAACTGGAAAGAGGGGAGGTTTCAGTGGGGAGTAACTGGACCAGACAACCAAGGGGAGAAACTGGGCGGGAGCCCAAAGAAAGAAACAGTAGCTCCTGGGAAGGGGGAGCCAATGCAGGGCATCTCCCGGGAGTATAGAGACCTACCTGAAGTGTTCAGCGAAGAGAGCTCCAATGAGGTCCCTCACCCCTCCCGCTATGCCATTGAGACACTCCCAGGGACAAAACTACCAAAGCCAAAGCTATACAGCATGTCCCCAAGGGAGCTCAAGGAACTGTGGGCATTTATAGATAAGAACTTAGCCTTGGGGGTTCATTGAGCCGGCCCGACACAAAATCGCGGCCCTGGTGCTGTTCCAGGAGAAGAAGGATGGGTCTTTGTGCTTATGTGTAGATTATAGAAGTGCTTATAGAAGTGCAGTGAGCCTGGAAAATGTATATCACTGTGATGGCTAAACTTGTTGTCACACGGCAAAAGCACGCAAGCCCCTGAGCCACACACACACACGTGCGCCAACACCCTAATGCAATGCATGTGCGACCCCCCCGTTCCCTTACACATGCATCCTTCCTTACCACCACCCCCGTGCTCTCCCCATCTATGTGCACATGACCCCCTGAACTCCCCCTGCTCCCATGCGCATGTGCGTGTGATCCCCCCCCACTCCATTTTGGGCCTAGTAGGCCTCCCTGCAGCCTTCTGGGAACAAAACCGGACTGTGAGGGGGAGGACACCGCACCACCCATGCACCGTTGTGGTCCTAGTAGGCCTTCCTGTGCTTCAAGAGTTCTACTTTCTTGAGCGGAGAGGAGAGACAAGTCCTTACACCCAATACAGGTAATCCTTGACTTACAACAGTTCATTTAGTGACCATTGAGAGTTACAACAGCACTGAAAAAAGTGCCTTTCATTTCACACAACCATTGCAGCCTCCCTCTGTTCATGCCATCAACATTCAGGCGCTTGGCAATTGACTCCTATTTATGATGGCTGCAGCATCCCGGGGTCACGAGATTCCCCTCTTGCAACCTTCTGATAAGCAAAATCAATGGGGGAACCAGATTTATTTAACAACTGTGCTACTAACTTAAGAACTGCAGTGATTCACTTAACAACTTTGGCAAGAAAGATTGTACAATGGGGGAAATTCACTTAACACCTGTCTCCCCTAGCAATAGACATTTGGGGCTCAATTGTGGTCATAAGTTGAGGATAACTGAACACCTGTTCTTCCCCCAAATTAGTAAATCCTAAAGCAATTAGTTGCCATGATTTGAACTCACAGCACAAAAGGGGTCTTGCTGGGAAGGCTCCTCAAGCCTACATTTTAGAAGGTCTCAAGCATCAGATGCTGCCAAGGGCTTGTTCTTCCTTCACAGGCAAATACAACTTTCCCCCACGGGGACTCTGTTCCCTTTTGTAGATTAAAGTAAGCAAACTGAAGAGTGCTGGATTTAGACGGCAGGACCCACAATTCTCTCTGCTTTCTCTCAAAATGTCCTAGAAATTGTTCCAGGCGGCCCAGACATCCTGGCCTGGCCTTGCAAAGCATCATCTTCTGCAACAAGCATAAGAGGCACAACTAACAAGTCTTAAAGTTGCTAAGTTGAAGTCCACAAGTCTTATGCCTCTCCTTTAAGAGAAGCCACAAAAACCAAATATTTTGGTGATTGTGGAAGAAAGAGGATGGAAGGACTTAGACTCTTCTCCCATGCTCTCTTTACCCATGCAAGATCTGTATGGATCTGGAAAGAGGCCACTTTCAGCATAAATAGTTTTATAATTAACAGAAATTGATCAAGAGGATGAAATGGGATATTTTGTTCATGAGACAGATGGGATACCATCCAATCCTCAAAGAATTAATATATATTTCATATGAAAGTTTATTATTTCCCAACGTAATGAAAGCTTAATTCAGAGATTGAAACATTTCAGCATTTTGGTGGCAGTAAATGAGGCCTGGAAAGATGTATTACCAATTAGTGATGGAAGACTAATTGCCTGGCCTTCCTCTCTCCCCCATCCCAGCTGGAGGTGTTAGTTTGCATAAAGTATAGAGAAAAATTACTCCAGAACTGAAGACCAATCTCTAGGATTATTTTTATGTTAGGAAAGTTCACCAACTCTAGATGCCTTTGGAATCCTTAATTTATTACTGCTAGAGAGACCTTGGCTTGGTTGTTTGCTTGCACCAAGGATTCTACCGTTCAATCCTAAACTACATATCCATATTATATCCTCTATATCAGGGGTGTCCAAACTTGGGAACTTTAAGACTTGTGGACTTCAACTCCCAGAATTCCCCAGCCAGCTAAAGTTCCCAAGTTTGGACACCCCTCCTCTATATAGTGTCGATTAGATTACTACCAGTGGTGGGATTCCATTTTCTTACTACCGATTCTGTGGGCATGGCTTGGTGGCCGTGACATGGCTTGGTGGGCATGGCAGGGGAAGGATACTGCAAAATTCCCATTCCCTCCTTATCAGCTGGGACTCAGGAGGCAGAGAATAGATGGGGCAGGGCCAGCCAGAGGTGGTATTTACCGGTTCTCTGAACTACTCAAAATTTCCATTACCAGTTCTCCAGAACTGGTCAGAACCTGCTGAATACCACCTGTGACTATTACTGCTACGGTATTAATCCCTTACATAGACATCTATTTGTAATATGCTACATGCCATCCAGGGGGAGTGATGGCTCACTGGTTAAAGACATTGAGCTTGACAGCTGGAAAGTTGACAGTGTCAGGGTTCCAGTGAAGCCAACTCTGACCTCACTTAATTCATGCCCCGGCTTGACCCTGTTCCCCCCTCTCCCCAAGGTGTGTTATCAGTCACATTCCCCAACGAAGCAATTTTGTGGGTGTAGCAGTCCCTTCCTCCAGCCACTGTGGGTCTCTGTGGAGATGGCCTTGACATAGAGATGGCTGGAATGTGCTTTTGTTTTGACTAACATGCAATTCCCTCACTGCAGCTGCGAGGCTCGGTTCCCCATCCCCCTGCCTATGACAACTCAAGAGCAGGTCAGGAATGATTTGTGAGTTGACAGACAGACCACGATTGAGACCTGAGTGTTGCGCAAGGGAGCTGAGCTTCCATTACTTGTTCCAACTCCTGCCCACTTTGCAGTTTGAAAGCATGTAAATGGGAGTAGATAAATAGGTACCACTTCAGTGGGAAAGTAACAGCATCCAGTGAACCTTGGCATATAGTCACACTGGCCACATGACCACAGAAATAATTAAGAAACTATATAGCTACCTACTAAGAACTAGGTTAGAAGAAGTGGTTAAAGAGACAATGGTAACCTGGGCAAGGAATTTTGATTACACAATTGAGTTAGAAAAGTGGCAACAACTATGGGAAAGGAACTATAAATTAACCATGTCAACAGCTTACAAAGAAAACTTATACAAAATGTTTTATAGATGGCACATGTCACGGGAAAAATTAGCAAAGATGTTTAAAGATAAATCAGCGAAATGCTGGGAGTGTCAACAAGCAATAGGTTCATACTACCACATGTGGTGGACATGTGCAGAAGCAAGGAAATACTGGACTAAGATAAGAGTATGGTTAAAGAAAATGTTACAACAAGAAATAGAATTTAGATCAGAGATATTTTTACTAGGTATTATCCCAGAGAAATTTTTTAAAGGATACCTATTTTATTATGCATGCAACTACAGCAGCAAGAATCATTTTTTGCCCAAAACTGGAAATTAAATAAGCTACCAACAGATGAAGAGATAGTAAAAAAGATATTAGATTGTGCAGAGATGAACAGGTTGACAATGAAAATAAAGGATAAAGAGGAACCGGAGTACTTCAAGGCATGGGGAAGATTTTATGATTGGCTAAAGAAAGGAAACTAGAAAAGAAAGTAAGGAAAAGATACAGAACCCAGCCGATGCACTGTTAAATGGAAAAGGGGGGAAAGAAGGGGAAAACAGAAAAGAAAATATTAAATGCATAAGTATATATATATATATATAATAGAGAGATACAAAGAGGGGTGGAAATATAATTAGGATAGATTAGCGGAGGTAAGGGAACAAGAAAAGATACCAATTATATTTGGGTTTGCCAAAATACCATCCCAAGGAAATATAAACTGAGATCCGAAAGAGAAACCTATAATAATAGAAAAAGAAGGGGAGAGAGGAGGAGAGAATGAAAGGAAGATGGGGGAAAGAAGAAAGAGGTAAGGAGAGGAGGATGGAAGGGGGAGAAAGAGAAGGAGAGAGGGTAGGTAGGGGAAGAGGAAGAGTACGAGTAGGAGAAAGGTAAGGGAAGAAGGAAGGGAAAGGAGAGGAGGAAGGAGGAAAGGAGAGAAGGGAGGGAGGGAGAAAAGAAAGGGAAAATAAGGTGATGTTACAACAGGAGGAAGGGATGGTAAACAAAGCAACCCAAACTGTATAAGTATATTATAACCTATAAAATGGAATAACAAATGTATAAGAATGATAAATGTAAAGAAGAAAAATAATTATGCAAATGTATACTTAAAATGGTATGTCAGAGAATAAAACTTAAATAAACTTTTTCTGGGGAAAAAAAGAGGGGGACAGACTCCCCACCCAGACATCCCCGTTTTGCAAACGGCTCGTTCGCTTCCAATCCAGGCCGGGCCCTTACGGCTCTGAGGGACTCACTTTGTCTCCTCATTTGCACATATAACCTGCCTTTGCTGTGTTCCCCCCTCCCCCCACCCATAAATTCCAGATGGTTGGCTTGCACCCTGGGAAGTTTGCATTGATTGAAAGGAAGTCAAATATTCTGTGGCTGAAAGTTGTGCGCTACTGAAAGACTGGCAGGAAATCAATCTTGAGATATATAACCGTTTCTTCTAAATTGTCCTTTTTATTATTGTTTTAAGGTGAATTATTAAAGGTCATGAGAAGTCAAGTGTGCAGTGCAATATAGCTGAAAATTGCTACCTTTGTCAACAGCTCAGAAAATAATATGCTTGTTCCTGTCTACCATGCTGAGTTGGCGGTCATCTTATTTGCTAAATGAGCTATGGAGGAAACTATGAACACTGCCTCTCTCTGCCCCTAGGCCTTAACCTTGTCCACTCACCTTGCCTTGGTCACTTTGGCTCAGGATCCCTTGCAGTCCTAAATAAATACAAACCCAGCAAGGACCCCTACAGAGCATGTGGGGAAGGCTAGGGCCTCCTTGTCCATCCAATCTTGAAGCCGGTCTGTTAAGTAATTAAGCTCCCCGTTAGAAGAGCGAGTGTGCAGAAAAGTGTAATGAGAGTGATATGGAATAACACGCACAAACCAGCATACAGAGACACTGAATAGTATAAAATATATAGTAGTTTACTATGTAGAAATATAGAAGTATTCAGAGTCCAGTTAACAGTCATACACAGTTCAGTAATTCAGTTATCAATATTCTCAGTTTAACCCACAAAGTAACTAACAGAAACAAACCACAATACCTCAGTAATACACCTACCAGCTTCTAATAAAACAGAGAGAGAGAGAGATCTAACAACCATTCTGGCTCCCTCTTATAGCTGCTTGAGGTAACAAGCCAATTACATCTGTTAAGCATTTAAAGTAACAGTAAAGTAATCATAGCTTAATATACATTGCCAAGCCAAGCCTAGGATGACATCCCTAACACGGTCAAGTAGCCTGGATGTCAAGTCATCATCCGGACTCCTTTGTTTTACTTCTCTCATAACCAGATAGCAGCTTTGACTACTGTTGGATCAAATGTGCTCCTAACAATAAGGCACAGTTGAAGGTTGTTGAGATGCGAACTGACATCTGGACAGTTCTCCAAGTCAGATGAGCGGAGTGAACAAAAGCAGCCTCGGTGTGCAATTATGCATAAATCCTGCAATGGCAGTAAATTTCTTCCTTCTGCATCATCGTAACTATGAGTGGTTGCTATTCAAACGGTTGTTGACTGAGGGCTACCAGCACCGCTTCCATTTCTGGAGGAGAAACTGAACCAGAGCAACTCTGAGAGGCTGTCAGTGATGGTGAGCCTTTCCTCCCTTGGGTGCCGAAAGTGCGTCAGCAGCTGCTGACACCCATAACGCAATGCCCCGCCACAGGCCCCGCCCCCACGCATGCACGTGTGACCCCCGTTTTGGTGCTAGCAGAGCTCCTGAGGCCTCCTGGAACAAAAAACGGGGTGCAGGGGGCGCCGCATCCCACACACACACACACACATGCATGCGTGACCCCACCCCTGCGCATGCGCATCTCCCAGCAGAGACCCAAAAATCAGCTGGCTGGCGGGAGGTGTGCACGCATGCGCAGTAGAGCTGGCCTGGCCGATGGCTCATGTGCCTGCACAGATGGCTCTTCATGCCAAAGTTGCTCTGGATAGCAAGATGGGTGACATAGAAATTTAATAAATGAATGAACAAAATAGTGCCTTAGGTGTGATGGCATTCAACATCCTATTGAGGAAGAGTTGAAGGTCTTTTGGACTACTAATGGCTTAGGGACTTTGAAGAAGCAGGGTAGAAAGAATACAGACTCCTGGGCACTTCGGAGTTGGAGAAGGCTCCTGAGAAGACGAGCTGATGGAGCATTGAGTAAATCAATCCAGAGTTCTCACTTGAGGCACAAGTGACCAGGCTGAAATTATCCTACCTCAGACACATTATGTGAAGATCCAGGTCTGCGGACAAATCTATAATACTGGAATAGGCAGATAGGAAAAGAAGAAGAGGATGATCAGCAGCCAAGCAGGTGAATTTGTTTGCAAAAGCAATAGGTGTACCACTGCAGGATCAGGCTGGGGTCAGATCATCCTGGAAGTCTATCTATGCTAAGGATCAGTATTGACTTGGTGGCACATATTCAAAAAAATATTTCCTCTTCTTTCCCTGGATTCTGCTTGGCTGGGTTAGTAATAATGCAACTTGTCATGGCGGCCGCAAAGCATTTTGCAAATTACTCAGAGGGAATTCCTCTAATTCAATTAGAAGCACCCGCACATCATCTCACCTTTGCATTCCTGCAGCAAGAGTTCAAGCAATTCTCAGGAAGCATGGTGCTCCATGCTCTTTTCCAGAGGAGAATGGGGCTTTTCTCCAAGGAGTTCCCCTCCCCTGTGACTTACAAGCGTGAAGAATCCACTGGCAAGGCGAGCACAGCTTCGGGATGATTAAAAGGTGGGTTATGAACAACAGGGACTGAAACGGTGTTAAATAATGATGTACCACATTAGGTTAATCTAATTTGTTCCCCTGCTACTAGGGCATGTACATGGTAATGAGCAATATCGCACGTGGTGCTGAACGGCTGCCACTGATAGAGAGCCGCTGAAACCTGCTTGTTCAGCCTTGCAAATTCGTACGCGAGGCCAGGCAGACCCCTGGCTGGGATTGCATAATGTGTCGACAAGGCTCAAATGGGGCGGAGAAACCTATGTTTCAGCATGTTGTGGGAACCGGGCATTGTCTTAAGCCACAGTGTGAGACAAAAATGAGAGAATGTCTCGAAGCCTGGGTTCAAGCCAAGCTAAAGTGGATGTTATCATTCATCAAATTATGGGAAGGAGACAATCCTCTTAAGCCAGCGGTGTCCAAACTTGAGAACTTTAAGACTTTTGGCTTCAACTTCCAGGATTCCCCATGCTGGCTGGGGGAATTCTGTGGGAGTTGACATCCACAAGTCTAATACCCAAGTTTGGACACCCCTGTCTTAAGCCACAATAGGGTGGTCTATTTCGACATGTTACATGAACCCAGCAATTGTACATTGTTACCTGAGTGCACGAGGTGTCCATCGTGTGAATCACGTGATTGATTATTATTGTTGATGGTGCTGGCCTTGGGCATGGCATTCTGAAGGACAGGACATCAACCCGAAGATGCTGGGAGACCTCCTACCTGTTCCACCATTCCTTCTATCAAAATGTCCTGCAGAAAGAGAATCTGGCACAGGCAGCCTTGAGAACTGTTCAAGGGACAAGTGGCGCCTGCTCATCTCCACTTATGAAAATGCAAATAAAGCAGGACGTCCCTACAGAAAGATGGTGAAGAATCTTACACTGAAATGACAGTATCAGAGAAAGAACTTGACCATCAGCCAAATAGGCTACATGGATCCGGAATGCTGTTCTAAATTAAGATTTGGACACCACCCCATTATGCATAATCTTTGCCAAAACTAGTACAGGTAGTCCTCGCTTAATGACCATTTGTTCAGAAATTGTTTGAAATTATGTCCGTGCAGTGCCCTGGGGGGACACTTGATTGCAATCTGAGCACTTGGCAACACATTTGCACTTTTAAAATTTAAGGCACTGACTGGATTATGTTCTGTTGCTTGTGTTTGCATTATATTGAATTCCAATATGACATGGTCATTCTCATCCAAAGTTCCAGCAACCTCAACTCACTTCTTCTTCATTAGTAAGAATTACCGGTAGGTCCAGTATAGCTTTTCCTCTAGTTCTCTCCTCTACTTTTTGGATGACAAAGTTGACAGCTAAGTTGGTTAGGAATCACCCACCTGCTGCAGAGTTTGCCTCCCAGTTGATATCAGGGTAGTTAAAAGTCTCCCATTACTATTGTGGTATATTTCCTGCATATATTAGTTAGCAAAAGGTTCATCCGTTTCTTCCTCTTGGTTGGGTGGCCTGTAGTCTATGCCTATAGCAATATCAACCACTTCTCCAAAGCATTTTTCTGAAGTCAGAAAAGGAGCAATGGATGGAAACTAATCAAGGAAAGAAGCAACCTAGAAGTAAGAATAAATTTCCTGACAGTGAGAACAATTAATTAATGGAAGGGCTTCTCTCCAGAAGTTGTCCGGGCTCTATCACTGGAGGTTTTAAAAAAGCGATTGGGCCAGGGGTGGGTTCCAGATTCCATTCCAACTGGTATGGTTGGAATGGCCCCGGCATCACTCACATGCACGCACGGCGCGCGCATGCATAGTACTTGCTTGCGACGCTTCCGCAAGCCTCCGTGATGCTCCAGCTGCTCGGCGGAACATTGCGCAGGCGCCATATGCGCCATGCACGTGTGTGGAAGCGCCAAAAGCTTAAAGCACAGGTAAGGAGCTCGGGCGGGCACATGGGCCCTCCGGAGCACCGTACCGGAACAGTACCCGGTCCTCCGTGCTGCCTCCGGAACACCCGTACCGGAGCGTACCGCTTGCAACCCACCACTGGATTGGACAGTCATTTATCCGAAATGGGTCTCTTGTTTGTGCAGGGGGTTAGACTAGAAGACCTCCAAGGTTCCTTCCAACTTTGTTATTCTGCACAGTTATTCTGTGTGTGGAGAGGAGCTGCTTGCCCCTCTTCCACAGGCAGTTCTTTGGCTCTGTCTGCTTAATAACCCACCTGGTCACTTAATGACCAGGATAAAGCCCAGTCCAGTCACGAGGTGATCTGCTTTACAATTGCCATGACTTACTACCATAATTCTGGGCTCAATTATGGTTCTACGGTGAGAGCTACCTGTACTTTTTCTTGCCTCAAAAAGTCTATCTTTTCCCTTATAAAGAAAACCATCAAATATTCCTCCTTTCCTGGAGAGAGAGGAAGTCTGGTCAGCTTTCCCTGAACCACAGTTTTTCCCCACAGGTGTCAATCCTTTATTGCTAACCTTTAGGGACTTCATGCACCACACTGGATGGCAAAGAGCTCTCTCAATCCCCATCTGTCCCTGCTCCAAGATGAGTTGTAAAATACTGGCTAGAGAGGCTCTTCACTGTCCTCTGTACCCTCTGATTCCTCTGATTCAAAGGGCTGAACAGATGGAGCATACGGTCAAGAGAGGAAGGAAACTGTTTAACTGCAAATAACTACCCCGTGGCTACGCCTTCTCACCCTGCTCAGATCCTCACCTGCAAGGGGAGGGTACATTGCAGAATCCAATTTTGACTAATCAGGATTTAAAATTGGGTTTCCAAAAAAATTGTGAAGCACAGCTCAGAATGATAATAATGACACAGGCAGATCATTCCAAAGTTTGCTTTTAATCTGCTTGAAAGGACCCATGAGGAGGGCTATTACTAAATAATATAGCTGTACGTTAAATGCTCCTTGGAACCTCTTTTTAATTTTGTTTTGAGTTCATTACAGGAATCCTCAACAGCCTTAACAGTTTCTAATTACCACAGTGACTAATACACATGCAGATTACAAGCCCGTGTTCCCAAAACAGGCTCTTCAAAATCCCAAACGCTGAGAGAATTTCATTCCAGCGTCATGCTTGGGAACCGGCTTCCTAATGTAACTCTGGGCTGCCATAACAGACAGATTGATGACAATTCAATAATGGATGATCCAGGTCCAGCCAAAAAATGAATCAGAATAAACTAAACTCAAGCTGCAGTCAGGAGGATAGAGACAAATCAGAGCTTTCCTGGATTAGGTGATTGATTTAACTGAAAAGACATTATAAAGAGAAGTTAAATTATTTCCACAAGGTCTTACCAAAAAAAATAAAAGAATGACACTGTGCTGGGGAGACGCAAAGGAAAAAATTATAGCCAGGAGAGGCAGAAGGAAGCTGAGATGGAAGGAGTGATCAGAAGCTAGTTCCTCTCGGAGTTTGCCCTGAGCCAACCAGCATCTACTTTGATCTGATCCGAAATCAGAAATGTACTGCAGACCTTGAGCCCACACAAGATTTTTATCTCTTATTGACCAACAAAAAGAAAACACTAATAACAGTAACTTATTTATTTTTCAACGAAAAGAAATGAAATTTGCAAGTACAGGGATTTCCAACCTTGGCTACTTTAAGACTTGTGGACTTTAACTCCCAGAATTCCCCAGCTAGCCTTGTTGCCTGGAGAATTCTAGGAGTCAAAGTCCACAAGTCTTAAATTTGCTAAGTTTGAAGACCTCTGCTGTAGGCATTTCTAAGCATATGAAGGCTGCCAAAAGTGATTGGAACTAGGATTATTATTCCATTATTATTGTTGTTGTTGTTATTGTGGGATTTTTTTCCCCATTTAGAAGTTATTGTAATTTTGTTGCTTTGGAAAATATTAAGACTTTCCAGACAGTGATCCCTCCAGTCAAATCTCAGACTGTAGATTCTCATGCAAAGGTATTCCTTGCAAATTAAAATGGTAAGAAGGCTTTATTGACCCTTGCTTTTCCTTAGCGGAGGATACCATTTGTGAAAAGAGCAGTGTTGATGTGCTTTTTGGCAGCAAAACATCTCCTACTATAAAATCTATGAAATGTGGAATGTTCTGGTTGTGAACAATTAAGGACTTTTCTGCACCACCGCCTTAAGATGCATGAGACTCCCACCCATCAACCAGCTGGAAATGAAGGCAGCTTTAGAAGACAGGCAGGGCAAAGGCCCACCAAATGGTAGGGCAGATTCCCTCAGACTTGATGCCTCCCTATTTGGGCATTTCCCAGAGGAACCTTTTGGACTAGAAAAGAAAACTGACAGAAGTCTTGTCAATTTCACCTCAATGAAAGAAGACACATGTCTGAACGTCGGTTGAAGGGACTGGCCCATCCAAGTGCAAATAATCAACCATCTGAGGAAAAGAATCTAAAACCAACGATCTTCCCAACACACACGCACACACACACATAGAGGGAGAGGGAGAAAGACTCCCGCCTGAGATCCAAGGGTCCCCTGCCCTTTTAGCCTCTTCTCCAAGCATTGGGCTAGGATGGGGATTAAGGTGGGAGGCAGTTTGGTCTGGTGTTGGAGGGAAGGGTGGCCTTGTTCCTGTTGCTCCCTGCCCAGAATCATTGTATGCTAAGGGCAGCCATATAAGTCCTATGAATCAAACCAAGCAGCGGTGTGAAAGAAGAGGGGTCAGAATGCAGCAGAACAGTCAAAATCAGAGTTTCCTCCATTGAACAAACAGTGCTAGTGAAAAGTTATCCAGTAGCTGGGAAGGAGAGAAGCCTTGATACCCCACAGAACCATCATCAAAAACATGGCGAGTGTACCACTTGGAGGGGGAAATCTTGGGCCTTCGTTCATGCAGATGGGCTTTCACATGTTTTGTGGTGCAGGGTACGATGTGCAGCTCCAGAAGGGGCCATATCATTTGCCGAGGACACTTCCTTTGTGTGAAATTCTACCTAGAATAGCTGTGAGTGGGCTCTTGTCTTCGGGCCTGAAGATTCTTCTTACTGTTCTTATTACCAGAGAAGGAAAAGAAGGAGCCACGAGCAGCAGCACCTCCTTGGCTGAAGAGACAGTTGTCACAAGGGGAGAGGAAGTGCAGGGGCACCCTAGAGCAGGAACAGCTCACCTTTTCCAGACTGAGTGCCCAAAGCACACATGCGCAAATGCATGCGAGTGCGCCCAAACCCATAAAATGTAAGGTGCATGTGGCCTGCACACATGCGCCCCGCCCCCACACATGAGTGTGCAGCCCCCCACACGCACCTCACCCTTGCGCCTGCATACACACCACACCACACATGCTCTGACCCCCCACGCATGCACACAGGGGGCCCTCGCCTGCGCCCCTCCCCCCGCATATGCACGCACAGACCCGAAGACCAGTTGGCTGGTGGGAGGCGCACACATGCGCGGCAGAGCTGCACTGGGGCAATGGCTTGTGTGCCCACAGAGAGAGCGCTGCATGCCATCTCTGGGACGTGTGTCATAGGTTTGCCATCACGGGGCTAGAGTTTTTTCTGCTGAGGAAATGGCTATGTGGTTATTTCTTCTTTTTCTTTTCCCTTCCTTTGGTTAAGTACATGCGAGCAGGAACGCCTGAGGAGTATGTGAGCTACTGGAATCTTTAGGCGGGAGTTAACAAACGGTGCAAACTGGCTGAATCCCACCACTGTATCCCTTCCTGTGGAAATTACCTTCTGCAGCTAATTTCTTGAGCGCCAGAAAGACTGAGATGCTGTCACATTTGGATCAGAGGTGGGTTCCTACCGGTTCGGACTGGTAGTGGTTTGCCAGCCTGGGTCAATGGAATTGGCAGCGACCCAGGCCTGCCATGCCTCCGAACCGTTTCCCCGGCCAGGGCATCATGGGAAACTGCGCAGGCATGCGAAGCATAAAATTGTGTGTGCAGCGAACCGGCAATAATGCCGGCAGCAACCCACCCCTGGTTTGGATGTTTGGATTTTTCCAACTCGCCCCCCCCCTTGTGGAAGCAGGTCTGGGCTTCTGCTAGAGAAAATGGCCCCATCTCTCTGTCACCGTCACTGTCATTACTGTCGTCGTCTCTCTTTCAGCCTGAATTCCTCCTCTGCTGATTGCGAAAAGCTTGGCTACAAGCGAGACTCCCACGAAGCCTTTCTGATGGAAAACTCAATTTGAATTGTCACAAAATAGGGAAGGCGGGATGGAGGCGAAAGGCATCAAGCAGCCTGCCATTCTCCCCTGACAAGGCAAGATTTCTTTTTCTTATTTATTTTAAATACTGGGGAGAGTTTATTTCATTGGTGCCCATAAGCTGTCATTTGCCACCAACCTGGTGATGCTTGATTGCACAATTGTCAAGCTGCGGTGAAGAGCTTCCTTCTGCACTTGCAACACACAATTGAAAATGGGAAGTGGATGCCCACCATGTCAGGAACGCTGGACAAAAGGGGAGAGTTTGTCCACAATTCCCCAGCCCCTGAGCTAGGGTAACTGTTAGATTGGGTAATGGATAGTCACACACAGGCTTAACGGTAACAACAGCTCTTTATTAAGTACAACAAGTGAGAACACACCAGCGAAGGTTGAGTCTGACAGCAGCCCTTTTATAGGGAGCCGTCAGACCCTTCGACCAATAGGATTAAACCTCTGTTCCCGCCGCAACAGAGGATCTTGGTGGAAACCAATGAAGTTAGAGCAAGTATCTAACAGTAACCCTCTGTTGTCCTTGGGATTCAGGATGTCACTCCTGCCCAGTCTAGGTTGACATCACCCCAGCTTCCATCATTTTCGCAGCCCTCTGCTGCAACCACCAAAAAGCCAATGCAGTCCTGGCTTCCTGCAGTGCCTCTGTTGGCGAAAATGGGCCCTATGCACCTCATTTTCACCATGGCCTCCTGCAGCCCTCTGCTGGCCGAAAGTGGGCCTGAAAAGGGCCAGCAGAGGGCTGCAGGAGGCCATGGAGGGTGAAAATTGGGCACATGGCAGCTGCTCACGCACCCCCTGCACCCCAATTTGGCTGGCAGGGGGCTGCAGGAGGCATCCGGGCCAGTGGTGGGTTCCAGGCGGTACGCCCTGGTACAGGCGTACCGGTGGCAGCTGGGAGCAACAGCCACCATACTGGAATGGTGTTTTGGAGGGCCCGCCCATGTTCCTTACCTGTATTTAAGCCAACTGGGCTATTTGCACATGTGTGCGCAGCGTGCGGCGCCTGCGCAACCTCTGCCAAGCAGCTGAAGCGTCGCAGGGTGGCGGGTGTGCATGCGTATGCAGCGCACGTGCCTGAGGTGGACACCCGGCCCCATCACAGAGTACCAGTTGCGATGGGACCTGGAACCCACCACTGATACGGGGCTCCCTCCAGTCCACGGAGAATTACAATGCTGATCCGGCCCTTGAAAAAACAGTTTGACACCTCTGCTCTAAAAGGATGCAGATGACCAGCTCCCTGCAAGGAGTATAAACCCTTCCATCCCCCACAATCCAGTTAGAGCTGAAGAAGCTTCTTGGATGAGAAGCGAAATATCTTCAAAAGAAAAAAGGAAGTCCAGTTGCCTCCTGAAAAAGCACCTTTGGGACGTATGAAGAACAGTTGCAGGAATTGGTAATGGATAAGCCTGGTCTAGTGAAAAGAAGGACCGGGGCAGCAGGATAGCAGAATTCCAGTATTTGAGGGCCACAAAGAGGAGGGGGGGGCTCAACCTATTATCCAAAGTACATGAAGGGAGGACAAAGAGCAACAGGTGAAAACCTATCAAAGAGAGGCCCTGTCTAGAACTAAGGGAGATTTCCTGACAGTGAGGACAATTAACCAGTGGAACAGAAAGTTGCGTCCAGAAGTTGTGGGTGCTCCATCACTGGAGACTTTTAAGAAGAAACTGGACAGCCACTTGTCTGGAATAGTATATGGTCTCCTGCTTGAGCAAGGGGTTGGACTAGAAGACCTCCAAGATCCCCTGCAGCTCCTATTCCTCTTCTGTTCTGTGACCTTTTAAAGTTCTTTAAGTCACTTTTCTTCCAGCTGTCAAATCTCCTTTTGTTCCCATATGCAGTTTTGGCTTGGACAATCCCTTTCTCCTTTATCTGGCCAAAGGGCCTCTATTCCCCTTGGCAACCATATTCTTTCTCTCTTGCATGTTAAAACGCCTCACTGATGTCAGGAACCATGTATTACATATATGCATTACTTGGGGACAAGAAAGCTTTTGCCGTAGCAATGAATCATGTTTTACAAGGAAAGATAATAATGAATACTGCACTTACAGAGGCAGTGCCTCCTGACAATATTATGTTTTAATAGCAAGAAAGACAAAGGAAGGCATCTGCAAAGAGCACCAGCAGCCTTCCGTGTCTGATGTAGATCCTGGGCATCTGCTACTCTCAGTGCACCGTCCCAAATAGATACCCATCCTCTGCATTGGGTAAACCCCTCCCCTTACAACCTGCTGTCTTCGTGCAAATTCCCCATCAAACCAGGGGCTGCCAGTGCAGATGGGTTTGTGTAACTCTGTGAAGCACCAAGTGCCGGTTTGCAAGCAAAGGCCTCTTGATGCAACCACAACCTGCTTAGATACGGAGAGGGAGAGGTCTGAACAGGTTGAAATTCTCATTAATTTTGACCCAGTTTTTCATAAATTGGGAAGGAGCATGTAGATAACAAATTCCAGGTCTTTCCAGAGGAAACAACAGATATTCTGCATTTTGCATCCGAACTTTATTTTGCTTCTCTGAAAACGATGAAGGTGGAGGGAGAGATGGCACACCTTAAATGTGGCAGGAATTTCATACTCCTTTTACAAATTGTTATACTTTAAGTAACATTAGAAGCCATCTTGACCTGGCTAGATTTGACCAGATTAAAATAAAATACATCTATATGGTTTGGCTCCACCTGGCTGTCTCTTCAAAAATCCACCCTTAAAAAAAAACCCTTCCCCTTTCCAGCTGTATGCAGCTGGAGCCTTGAATCTCTTTTGTAACCTTCACTTGGGCAAGACAGTCCTAAAATTGCATATTTTTTAAAAAATCTTGCAGCCTTTTTACATTAAAAGCTAAAAATTTCCCTGTCAGTTGTGTGTCGCTCTAGGTCCAGTGGTGGGATTCATTTTTTTTTTACCACTGATTCTGTGGGCGTGGCAGTGGAAGGATACTGCAAAACCTCCATTCTCTCCCGATTAGCTGGGACTCTGGAGGCAGAGAATAGATGAGGGTGGGGCCAGTCAGAGGTGGTATTCACCAGTTCTCCAAACTATTCAAAGTTTCCACTACTGGTTCTCCAGAACTGGTCAGAACCTGCTGAGTACCACCTTTGCCTAGGTCACAGTGCTCATCTCCATTTCTTGCCCAAGGGAGCCAGCATTGTCCAAAGACATTTCTGTGGTCATGTGGTCAGCATAACCATATACCAAAAATGCATAGAATGCTGTTACCTTCCCACCGAAGTGGTACCTATTAATCTACTCACATTTGCATGCTTTCAAACTGCTAGGTGGGCAGGAGGGGGGGGCAAAGAACAGGAGCCCACCTCATTTGAGCTTGGGTCTCAAACCTGGGCTGTCAGCTCTCCAGCTGTCGAGTTCAGCATCTTTAACCACTGAGCCATCGTGCCCCATTTTACACGAAGGATAACTAAATTAAACCAGAAACTTAAACTGAACCATAAATTTTATTTTGGCCCCCTTATCAATATTTTCCCAATAGCAATTAGTTTTATGGTCTGTATCATTTAGCAAATAACTAATAATCCAGTTCCTGACATGGACATCTCCCTCCTCCACTCCAAGAAGTCCTTTGCAATCAACGAAACTTTCTTCCATCTTTACAGATGTCTCCCCTTGAACAGTTTTTTATTTCTCTGTTCTTTATTTCTACTTGTAAATTTTTCCAAATGGCTCTAAACTGTGATGAGATTAGTAATGAATAGAATGAGGAAAAATCAATAAAGCATCCAGGCGAGGCCAGCCTAATGAGACTCAGCCGAGATGCCTCCACCTGACAGAGGGAGAAACCATCAGAGGGAGGGATCTGCGTTCAGCCCCCATGGTGGAAAATGGCTGAGATGAATCACAGTAAAAGCCAGAGAGACCCCAGGAATAGCAAGATTGAGGCCCGGCTGACGGGAAAAGAAAGCAGAGTCAGGGCACTTCTCCGAAGCCTGGCTGTCAAAGCTTTCTTTCTGAAATATTCAGGGATGGTGGTGTGCTTCACAGAAACTGGGTGGGCAATGTATATTGGCATTGATTTAGTTATTGCACTGATCTTTGGTCTTTTCATTTGAAAAGCATTCTAGCCTTCCCAGAGGCTTTCCCTCCTGTAAGAAAGGCTAGGCCTGACCCAAAGTCATGTGAACAGAATAACCGAGTTGGCTGGGATCTTGGAGGTCTTCTACTCCAACCGCCTGCTCAAACAGGAGACCCTGTACAATTTTGGATAAATGGTTGCCCAATCGCTTCTTAAGAGCCTCTGGTATTAGAGTACCCACAATTTCTGGAGGCAAGCAGTTCCACCGATTATTTTTTCTCACTGTCAGATTATTTCTCCTTAATTTTAGGTTGCTTCTCTCCTTGATTAGTTTCCATCCATTGCTTCTTGTCCTGCCCTTGGGTGCTTTGGAAAATAGGTTTCCAAAGGAAAACATGTTTCCTCTTCTTTGTGGCAGCTCCTCAAATATTGGAACACTTGCTATCCTGTGAAGCTATGCTATCTCATGAAGGAACTCACACCCAAACTCTTAATTCACCAAAACGGATAGCAACTGAAATACTTCTCCATGAGCCCTTTGACTTCATTTCTTCTTGCCTGATACAATATTCAAGACTCCAAAGCTCCTCAAGACAAGGAGAAGGGATACTTGGAAACCGCTTCTGGACTTTGTGCTTGGCATGGAAGATAAATCCTGAATCCTTGATTTTGGGCTGTGCTGATTAAATAGGTTTGTTGCTATAGAAATTGCTAATCTATGCAAAAGTAAAAAGTTGTACATTATTAGCTTATACTACTGCATTAAAGAGAGTTGGAAGTCAATGCTTTTTTTATTTTCCCTTTTACCCTACCCTTTTTCCTCTTTCCTCCCTTACTTTGCCATTATTTTCATTTTTGTTTGTATTTTATACTTCGATAAACTAATAAAAATGTGTTAATTAAAAAAAAACAGGAAAAGAGGGAAAACCAACTTGGCTGGGAGACCCAATGTGAAAACTAAAAGGAAACCAGAACAGGAAGTTATGTTTCCTGTGGAGCCACCTCATACCAGGGGTGAAATCCAGCAGGTTCTGACAAGTTCTACAGAACCGGTAGCATAAATTTTGAGTAGTTCAGAGAACCGGCAAATGCCACTTCTGGCTGGCCCCAGAGTAGGGTGGGAATGGAGATTTTGCAGTATCCTTCCCCTGCCACACCCACCAAGCCTCGCCCACAGAACCAGTAGTACAAAAAATTGAATTTCACCACTGCCTCATACCCCAACTTCTCTACAGAAAGTGCCAAAGCCCCAACTTTCACTCCAAGATGGCAAGCAACACAAAGGTTACTGGTTACTCAGGCTTATGCGCTGCTGCTTCAATCAGAACCAGCTCTGAGATCCTTCAGTGCAGTAAATTCAATAAATAAGTCAAAAATACAATTACACCATGTACCGATAACATAATGAGGAACTAAACTGGAAAAGACTCTATTATTTTTTCCCATATATTCTGTTGGGGGTTTATTTGAAAAGTTTTTTGTTTTTATTGTGCTGTTTTAAGGGTCTGTGAGAATGACAGGAGGAAGGGCCTTGGAAAGTGCCATGCAAAAGGAATCTCCTCCCAGGTTATTCCTTTGGGGAATCTGAGGAAGAGGCATGGGCCGCATCTCACGCTGAACCCTCCATTGTTTTCTGGAAGCACAGGAGGGGAGAAGTGCTTTGAGACTTGTAATCTTTCCATAAAAATCAAGGAGAGACCCAACCTAGAACTAAGGAGAAGCTTCCTGACAGTAACCAGTGGAACTAACTGAAGCTGCTGGGTGCTCCATCACTGGAAGCTTTCAAGAAGAGGTTAGAAAAGGATTGGTCTGAAATGGTCTAGGGCAGAAGTCTTCAAACTTGGCAACTTTTAAGACTTGTGGACTTCAACTCCCAGAATTCTCCAGCCAGCTGGTACACTGCTGGTATAAGGGTCTCCTACTTGGGCAGGGGGTTGGACTAGAAGACCTCCAATATTTTGTTATTCTGTCTCATTTTGACTGGGTCCTTTGACGTGCTGTGTTTCTGCTGTGCATGTCCCGCACTGGAGGGGGGGGTAGCCTTTCTTTAAAAGAAAAAGAGACCCCCCCCTCTCAGGCCAAGCCCCAACAAGAGGCAGCGGCTCCTGCAACCGTTGCACCAGAAAACACTTTCTTTCTTTTGTTGCCGGCCCTCCCAGTTCCCTTCCATTCCCTGATCTCAAGGGGAAATTGCACCTTTTCCCTCCGACTATTTAATTTTAGCACGGTTAGAGATTCATCTCTTTTCTCCATGCTGGGTCTTAGCTTTTGGGAGAAGAACGCTTCTCTGCGCCTTTTTTCCCCTTTCCCTTCTTTGATTAAAAAAGAAGAATCAATATTTAAAGGAAAGGGATTATATATTGAAGAGGCAGGCAGGCATTTGATGCTGTAGCTCCTTTCCTGGAACGGGGCCATGATTTTTTAATCTTTGGAGAATACAAAACCTGTAATAATAAGTGGATGGACAGGGGGATCAGTTTCAGACTGAAACTCCTTTCTCTGTTAATAAAAATCTAGTACTTCTGCCTCTTAGCCTGACCCTTACCAATTCCACTCAGTCCATCCTCTTAATGCCTTTTCCGGATCTTCTGACAAAAGCATTTTGCAAGACGGAGATGCAGTTGGTACCTCGTTATAAAAACCAGGGTAGGGCAGGGGAAGACAGAGGGGCTGGAGAAGCTGTATTGAGGGGGGCGGCAAGGAGGGGTGGGAAGGGGCGAAAGGAAGAAAAAGGAGGGAGGGAGAAAAAGCAAAGGGAAGGAGTGGCCTCTGTCATCAAGATGTCACCCACCACATAGATGGGCAGCTGAAAGGTCCCACATACAACAGCTTCTGAAAAAAGCCCTTTATATCCCTGCCTCTGCTTGTGCAAGGAGACAATAAGGGGTCTCCTCCAGTGGTGAAATTCATTTTTTTTAGTACCGGTTCTGTGGGCGTGGCTTGGTGGGCGTGGCAGGGGAAGGATACTGCAAAATCTCCATTCCCCTCCGCACTCTGGGGCCAGCCAGATGTGGCATTTGCTGGTTCTCTGAACTACCTAAAATTTCTGCTACCGGTTCTCCAGAACCTGTCAGAACCTGCTGGACTTCACCCCCGATCTGCTCTCTGAGCTTGGTTGTTTTCTTGCTGATGTTTCCTTACTCTACGCTTATGATGTTGCTTAGTTTGGGGAACCAGCGTGCCCACCTTCCCTGCCCTATTGTCCCCCATTTATTTGTACCCATTTCCTGTATTCTTATTCATGTTTATTTTTATTCCTGTTATCTTGTACTTGAGTGACAAACTAAATAAATAAAAATAAACCAACCAAGCTCAGAGAGCACTAAAGATCCCACAGTCCTCCCCCTCCCCCTCTGCCTCTCCACAACCCCCACTCTCTTCTAGCATTGATGACATTACCTGGTTGGGTAATGAAACATCTGCCAGAAAGCAACCAAGCTCAGAGAGCACCGGGGACCCCTCATGTCAGCCCTGAACTGCAAATGTTCTTTAAGGGAGATAATGCTTAGAAGTCATGAGTAGCAGCACACTGGAAATCTTTTCAAAATGTCAGCAAGCAAAGAGCACATAGTCATGAAAATACCACAAACAATCATGGAATATGTGGATGTCTATAAATATGGATGGATATAAAATGCCTGTTTCCATCCTACCTCCCCCCCCCAAAAAAAAAAAATAGCTAGAAGATTGTGGCTATGTTGTCCAGAAAGGACAATTAGTAACTCCTCCAAGGAGACATTACATTCTATTCCCAAGAGCCAGAATCAGACTTTGTGTGAGTGCTAATTAGAATAGAATAGAATAGAATATTTATTTCTTAGCCGCACCCTCTCCCGAAGGACTCGGGGCGGCATACAATAAAACATATAAAATACATATCTGGACAGGACATACATATAACAAAGACGTATATAAGACGTATACAAGGAGGAGGTAGGCTGATAGATAAAAAACAATTAAAAATCACAATATTTAAAAACCCCAATAAATAAATTCAATTAAATTACACTAATAAAAACCCGTCAGGAGCGATATAGTTAGATCATGGTTGAGCCAGGCCAGCTACTTGGAATAGGTGGGTCTTGAGCTTAACTCGGAAGGAGCGGAGGTCAGACGTAGTCCTAATATCCGGAGGGAGGTCATTCCACAGGGCTGGGCCCGCCACAGAGAAGGCTCTACTCCTAGGCGCCGCCCCTCGACACTGTCTGGTGGACGGCACCTGGAGGAGTCCCTCTCTGTGCGAGCGAATTGGTCGCAGGGATGTATGGGGCAGAATACGATCCCGCAAGTAACTAGGTCCTGAGCCATGGAGCGCTTTAAAGATAGTTATCAAAACCTTGAAACGCACCCGATAGACCACAGGAAGCCAGTGCAGCTCGCGCAGGAAAGGTGTCACATGGGAGTACCTAGTACTCCCCATAATTACCCGCGCGGCTGCGTTCTGGACCAACTGTAGCCTCCGGGTGCATTTCAAGGGAAGCCCCATGTAGAGAGTGTTACAGTAGTCCAGGCGAGACGTTGGTCTATTTGCTTTTGGCTAAGCCAAATCATGGTTAAGTTTGATGCATCCAAGCAGCTGCGCCTCTTCCTTTGTCTCCCTTGCCCTTCCCTTCCTGAAACAACATTCCATAGTGCAATGCTGAGAACGCACTGTAGAAACAATTCTCTTTGGGAGAGATTGTCTCAGTCTCTGAAGATGCTTCTTCTTCTTCTTCCTGAAAAGCTGCCCTGCCCACCAACCAGGAATCGCCATTCCCAAAGCAGGAGGAGACTTGGCCGTGTCCACCAGATTTGCCCCTGCACCCTTCACGTCACAAATCGACTGCTTTCCCACAGAAGAAGATTCTACAAGCAGCCCCTGCCCAAGGGGGGTGGGCAAAGGTTGCAGAGAACTGGGACTGGTGACCAGAGGGGAGGGGTATCATCCCCATTGGAAGCACATCCTGCTTTGGTGCAAATTGAGTTAAACTGCTTCCAACAACCAAGAGGCTGCTCCCAAGAGGAAGTCCCAATTATGCTGAGCAGCTATGAAATCCATTGACAAACTAAATCCCCTAATCTCTTTTTAAGAAGCATTGTAATGACTGGATTAGAGCTCTGCTCCTTTGCTATTCAGAATGGAGCGGCTAAAGCCAGAAAGCCAGAAAGAAAAGGAACCAACCCAACCTCTTAACCAGCTGCTCCTCTGACTTCCTGGCCCTGGTTTGTAATGGTGAATGTCCTCAACTACCCATTTTGGGGAGAAGCTCCTTTTCTATGCGCTCTATGGTCTGCAGGTGCATTAATTAAAATGCACTGAACTTGCTAAACTTTTCCCAGGTGCATCTCCAGGGGCCTGTCAGTTACAAACAGACATATAGGAAGGTTAATATGCTAGAAATTAAGGGCAAAATAGACAGAAAGGGAATATTTTTATTGGACTAAGTAGACCCTCCACAAAGCTTTGGAGACTCCAGCTCTTGATTAGGCTTGATTTTGAACAAAATAAGAGAACAGAATAAGGAAAAGATGCTGATACTCTAAAAAGAGTGCGGAGAACAGTCACCAAGAAGATTAGGCAACTGGAAGCTAAAACATACAAAGAACTGTGCAGGAATTGGGTATGTCTACTTTAATGAATAGAAGGGCCAGGGGTTACTTGATAGCACTGTTCCAATACTTAACAGAATAACAGAACTGGAAGGGATCTTGGAGGTCTTCTAATCCAACCCTCTCCTCAACCAGGAGACCCTATACCAGACAACTGATTGTCCAATCTCTTCTTAAAAGCCTCCAGTGATGGAGCATCCACAACTTCTGAAGGCAAACCATTCCACTGGTTAATTGTTCTGTCAGGAAATTTCTCCCTAGTTTTAGGCTGCTTCTCTTCTTGATTAGTTTCCATCCACTACTTCTTGTCCTGCCCTCAGGTGCTTTGGAGAATAGGTTGACCCCCCCCCTCTTCTTTATGGCAGGCTTTCAAATATTGGAACGCTGCTATCCTGTCACCTCTGGTCCTCCTTTTCACTAGACTAGACATACCTGTAACTGCTGTTTATGTGTTTTAGCCTCCACACTGGATCACGCGGTAAGACGCTGGGCCTGCACACCGCTGAGGTCGGCGACTTGATTCCCATGAGCAAATAAACCATGTAGGGACAAGAAAGAAGTCTCCCCTGGTTGCCTACTGGAATTCAGGCGTCCTGCAGGTACGGCAGCCACCCACCCTGGCCAACACGTACCATATGTTTTTTTTTAAAAGCCTCCAGACCCCTAATCATCTTTCTTGCTCTTTTCTGCACTCTTTCCAGAGTCTCAGCGTCTTGAGATGCTAAAATCTCAAGATGTTTGAGTGGCTGCAACAAAGAAGAGGAGGGTAACCTATTCTCCATCCAATCTAGAACTAAGAAGAAATTTCCTGAAAGAGCAATTAACCAGTGGAACGGCGTGTCTTCAGGAACTGTGGGTGCTCCATCACCCTTGGAGATTTTCAAGAAGACGTTGGAGAACCATTTGTCCGAAATGGTATAGAGTCTCCTGCTTGATCAGGGGGTTGGACTAGAAGACCTCCATGGTCTCTTCCAACTCTGTTATTCTGTTAAATAAGGAGAGGATATCCTTTGCTGTTGGAAATGTAAACAGGAGGAACCATCAAGGTTAAACTGCATATTTCTTGAGACAAAGGCCATTCCCCGGTTTCATTTTAAAAATATAAAATTAAAAATTCTTTTTCCAACGCCAGTGCAACTTGTAAGGAATATAGTAAAGATAAAGAAAGCTGGGATTTTTTTTCCTGATGTACAACTCGACAAAAACAGAAAGCCAACCACGCAGACTTACCCTCCCCCCCACCCACCCCACCCACAGCAGAAATTCCTCGGTTTGGAGTCTGGACTCACCTCCTCCGAACATTAAAAAATACTGTTGGTTGTTCTATTTATGGGACATGTTCACCTACAATATTTATTTATTAAGAAAATGAATGTGGTCACCCAACTCACTCACGGTGACTCTGGGCAGAAGTGAAAACCCAAATACAAAACCCAGTAAAGCTTCACCTCCCTTGCAACAACCATCAAACCAAATAAACACAACGGCATCATCAACCGGGAACCTGCTTGAAGGCTTGTTTAAAGTAAAGAGCTTCCAGATAAAGGAGAATGTTTGTAGCTCAGGGCTGAAATGAGGGTCCTGGGTTCTCTCTGAGCTTGCTTGTTTTCTTGCAGACATTTTATTATCCAAACCAGGTAGCATCATCAGGCCAATCAACTAGCACTGATGATGATCTTACCTAGTTTGGGTAATGAAACATCTGCAAGAAAACAAGCAAGCGCAGAGAGTTAGCAGAGTTTGCCAAGAAAAATGATCTTCTGGCCTCATCACCTCTTACCTCTTATGGAGTCAGGAGTTTGAATACCCCCCTTAGATAATTTTAAAAATCCTAATGTACCCTAGTTCTACACCGTGGGGGGCATTTTGAATTGATTCCTACTGGCAACTAGGGCAACAAATGAAAAATAATTATTCTATGATAGCATTTTCCAGCTGTCAGCAACCTGGTCATTGGAATGTCCTCTTTATCAAATGTGGTTTCCCAGTCAATCAAAATCAGAATAGAGCTGGAAGGGACCTTGGAGGTCTTCTAGTCCAACTCCCTGCTCAAGCAGGAGACCCTGTACCATTTCAGACAAGTGACTGTCTACTCTCTTCTTAAAAACCTCCAGTGATGGAGCTCCCACAATATCTAAAGGCAAGCTGTTAATTGTCCCCACTCTTAGGAAGCTTCTATAATACAATACAATACAATACAATACAATACAATAGTAGAGTTGGAAGGGACCTTGGAGGTCTTCTAGTCCAACCCCCTGCCTAGGCAGGAAACCCTATACCGTTTCAGACAGATGGCTATCCAACATCCTCTTAAAGACTTCCAGTGTTGGGGCACTTAATTCCAGATTGCTTCTCTCCTAGATAACTTTCCACCCATTGTTTTTTGTCATCTTCAAAAACTATTCCACACAAAGTACGAAAGTTGAATCATAGCAGCTGGACTAATTTTATCAGTTGTCACGATTCAACCTTCAGACAATTTTACCTGGATAAGTGAGACCTTTGTTGACATACCCCATAATAATCTGTGTAAGGAAATCTCATCAAGGTCTTCTTACCCAGTTAGTGACAGGGACTCCAACTGAACCTGACCAAAAGCTACTATCTAGCCCAGAGGTCTTCAAACTTGGCAACTTTAAGACTTGTGGACTTCAACTCCAGGTTGAAGTTGCCACGTTTGGGGACTCTGATCTAGCCAATGCCTCTATCTGCTGAGAAGCAGAAGCTGGGAGTCACACACCAGCTGTCAAGATGAATGCAATTTCATTTAGAGCTAACACCAACTAAAGTTTCCTGGAAGCCAAGATGTTTATTTTTCAACAGTAATATTTATTTGCCAGGTTTAATCTGAACATAGGCTGGAGGAAAGAACCAAGCTTGTGATTATTGACTGATGGATCTGTCCACTTGGACCATTGTTTCTTTCCTATGTCCAGATCGTAATCCTTACTGAAACGGATTCTCTGTAATTATGCAAGGGAACTGGGGGCTAAAACATATGAAGAATGGTTGCAGGAATTGTGTAGTCTAATTAAGAGAAAACTAGGGGAGACAGGATAGCAGTGCTCCAACATTTGAGGAGAAGAGGAGGTGAACCTATTTTCCAAAGCACCAGAAGGTTAGACAAGCAATGGATGGAAGCTAATAAGGAGGGAAGCAATCAGGAACTAAGGAGAAACTTCCTGACAGTGAGAACAATTAAGCAGTGGAATGGTTTCCCTCCAGAAGTTGTGGGAGCTCCATCACTGGTGGTTTTTAAGAAGAGACTGGACATCCGTTTATCTGGAATGGTATACGGTCTCCTGTTTGAGGAGGGGGTTGGAGTAGAAGACCTCTAGGACCTCCCTTCCAACTCTGAATTGACTCCTTTTACAAGCAGGCTCAGGATACAACTGCCCTTGAAACTGCCTGGATATTACCCAATCACCTTCCAAAAATTCTCAGCCCATGTCAGCCATTATCCTCTTTTTTTTCCTTCCACGCTGGATCCTGCATTCAGCAGGTGACGCAGCAATCCGTTTGTTTGTCATGGTAGCATGTGAGGGAGAGTCAATTGTTGCTGGGAAATTGGCCTTTGCAGGCAGTTTAGTTTTGCTTTGAGAAGTTTGGATGGATTTTGAGAAGGTCTACATTGCACTGAATTTCAGGAGCAAAGTAAAGTTGAATTGGCAGTGGTGGAGAGCAAGGGAGATCAACTGACAGTCTTCCAATGACACAGAGCCTGGGGGGATTTTGGTGGACTTTGAGGCATTTTCATTGGTATCAGGGAGTGGATCCCTAGTCATGTGATCTGTTCAAGGCTGGAATAGCATTGCTAGAACATCAAATTGCCATGAACTGCAAGCCTTTAGACATATATTCTTTCTAAATGGATTTTTTTCCCTCCAGATTTTTGGAGAGAATTAGTGATGTGGCCACTTGGTATTTATTTTTGTTTGTTACATGCCCTTTTTTTGGTTTATAGTATTTGGTTTGGTTTTTCTAAGTATTGTCTTACTTGAAGGTACCCCAAGGTCAGTTTTGAGTTAGGGGAGCAGTCTTGTCCATGGAGATTATAAATACAGAGACACACATTCTACCTCCCCCCCCCCCTTCCTCCCTTTCCTAATTCTCCTTTTTCACTGCAACCTGCAAAGTTGTCCTGAAAAACCCGAAACAAGCCCCAGGACAGTAAAGCAGTTTAGCCAAGGGCCATTTGCATTACACGCACAGAGAGAGAATATGTGTGTGTGGAGGTGCGTTTTGTGCAGCCTCCTTTCTAAGAGCCATTTTTCTTCCCAGAGGCACACTACACGGCAAAATTCAAAGAAGTGTGATTTTCAAAGGATACCTGCATTTTGATTGGTTCAAAAAATGCTCACAGATGAGAACTCAGTGCATCCCCCTCCCCACTCCTCCCCTCCCCCAGCTCACCTAAACTACTCCTGCCCTGCTTTTTCCCAGCCTTGGAGGAGAGCGGGTTTGGGGGCAACCCTCCTCCAGCGCAGTTTGGGCTCTTCCAAGAACCCCTGAATGGGGGGGGGGGGGAGAGAGAGACGCTGACTGCCTCCCCATAGTGAGCGACTCCTCCAGCAACTCCCCCTCCCCGCCCCCTCCCCTCCGCCCCTCTCGGCCCAGAGCAGCCACTTAGCTCGGCACGGAGAGCCGCGGGGCCGCTGGCAAGGTCGGGCGCATCTATTATTTTTAATGATGCTCAGCCGCGGCGCTGGAGGATGAATCAATGGCAAGTTCAAAAGCCCCCCTGCCCCCGCCCGGTAAGGAGGGCTGGGCCTCCCCTTCCCCAGGTAGACAGACGCCGCTCGGGGGCTGCGGGGCCGGAGCGCCGCCTGCGCTTGAAAGGGAGAGGCTGCCGCCTTGATGTTCCCGAAGCGTTTCTTCCCCTTCTCCGGCGAAAGCAGCCATTGATTGCGGGCTGCATCGCGGGGCAGGAAGCGAGACGGCAGTCGCCGGCTTCGCTGGCGGGGGAGCCGGCTTGAAAAGCCGCGGGGCTCATTTGATGCCTTTGAGTTAGGACTAGTTTTATGCGTCAGACGCAGCAACTCCGGCAGGCTTAATGGAGTCGGCCTCCGCCGCCGCAGCCTCTCCGTTTGGGCCCATTGATAGCGTTCCTTGCACAGATCAACGGCACCTTGAAGCACGCAGCATATCCAGGAGTCCCACGAGGGCCACTTTACGGAGGGGGACGTGGAAACCGCCTGGCTCGGTCACGGCGTCCTCCTTGGTGGAAGGCAGCGGTTGGGGCTTCGGACTTGATTTGCCACAGAGCCTCTGGCGGTTTTGCCTTCAAGCAGTGGAGGATGACAGCCAGAGGTCCATCCAGCCCTGCCCTCTTTTTGACTGAGAGGCAGCCAAGCTGAAGGGAGAAGTTCTAGGGGCAAAAAAAATCAAGAAACAAGGCGGTTCAAATGACTGCAGGTTTATTGCATGCTAACAGACTCCATTACAAGATCTGAACTACTAACGGTGAAATAGAATTGGAGGTAGAGAAGAGTCAATGGGATTCAAGGAGGGCTGGACTTAGATCTCTTGTGAGCAGGAAGCTGACTCCAGACTGATGACATGCTTGACCCCTCCCTTGGGCTCAGCATGGTCATGTCCTAGAGCAGTGGTGGGCAACCTTTTTTTTCAACTGAGCCAAATCTCGCCAAAACCACGATTGAAATTTATTTTGAGAGCCACATTTTTAAAACCGAAAATACATAGGATGGTACACTGTTTTTAGTTTCAATAAACTCTGGCATTTGAAGCACGCAAGTCTTAAAGCTGTCAAGTTACAAGATCCTTGCATCCCTAACCCTTTAGGAAAAAAACCCCAAGGGGTCTTCAAACCTGACAGCTTTAAGACTTGTGGACTTCAACTCCCAGAATTCCTCCTCCAGTCATGTTGGCTCAGGAACTCTGGCATTGAAGCATGCAAGTCTTAAAGCTGTCAAGTTGCAAGACCCTTGCACCCCTAACCCTTTAGAAAAAAAACCAGGGTCCTCAAACCTGACAGCTTGAAGACTTGTGGACTTCAACTCCCAGAATTCTGAGAATTGAAGTCCACCAAGGGCATCAATCATATTAGCCCAGGCAGGGATCTGCAAAATTGGCTCTTAAGACTGGTGGACTTCAACTCCCAGAATTCTGAGAATTGAAGTCCACCAGTCTTAAAACAGCCAACTTTGCAGACCTCTGTGTTAGCCCAAAGCCTGGCGCTGGGCGGGCCTTGCTCCCCCATTGGTGGAGCCCCAAGAAGCGAGGAGGGAGAAAAAGAGACGGAGGCCAAGGAGCTTCTCCCCCCCACCCACAAAAATCTTATCAGGGAGCTGGCGGGCAGTAGCAAATTAGCTGATCACGCAGCGTGATCGGCTAATTTGCTACTGACCGCCCAGCTCCCCGGTTAGATTTTTGCTGGGAGGAGGCGGGGGCAAAGCTCCTTAGCCTCCGTTTCTTTTTCTGCCTCCTCGCTTCTCGTCCCCGCCTGACTTCAGGATCCTCCCTAATCATTGTGGGTCGAAAAGAAAAAAGGGAAAGGGGCGCTTGTTTTGAAGTGCCCGAGAGGAGGGAGGGGAGCGGGCGCCCGGCACACAGAAGAGCCACATTAAAGTGTGTAAAGAGCCGCATGTGGCTCACGAGCCACGGCTTGCCGACCACTGTCCTAGAGGAAGCTTGTTCTGGTCACAATACAGAAAAGTTGCTGAGGCCCTAGAAAGAGTGGAGGGAAGAGCAACAATGGGGCCTGGAGGCTAAACCATACAATTAGATGACTTTACAAGCCAAGGTCCCTTCCAACTCTGTTAATCTGTTCAATTATTTTTTGAGGTAACTACCTATGTCCAGCTAATGAAGGGAAGGTTCAGGGGAGACAGGATAGCAGTCTTCCAGGACTTGAAGGGCTGTCATGGGAAGAGGGTATTGATTTAATGTCCAAAGCATCTGAGGGCAGGACAAGAAGCAAAGCCTGGAAGCTCGTCAAAGGGAGACCCAACCTGGAAATAAGGAGGAATTTCCTGACAGTGAGAACACTTAGACAACAGGATAGCTTGCCTCCTGTAGCTGTGGGTGCTCCACCACTGGAGGTTTTCAAGAAACGGTTGGACAACCATTTGTCCAGAGTGGAATAAAGATTTCTGCCTTGGGCAGGGGGTTGAACTAGAAGACCTCCAAGGTCCCTTCCAGCCCTAGGACTCTATGACTGGCACCCCAAAGGGCCAGTTGCATTGAGTTGCAGAGCCACAGAGCAGCTTCTTGGTGTCTGAACTGGGGAGCAGAAGGATGACAGAGAAGGTGGCTGGGAAGGGGTGGCTGCTTCTCCTGCTGCTTCCCCAGGAGACCTCTCAAACTCCGCCCTCCCTGGAAGGTGATAAAGGAAGCTCTGAATCTCGGCTTTCATAACCAACTGGCAGTTTTCCCACCTTCCATTTTTTTTCCAGCTAATTACCTCTAATTACCTCTCATCATAACAGACAGCATGTAACTAAATAATTAATTGGTAGAATAGAATGCAGAGGGAAAGAGCGCTACCCTCCCCCCCAAATCCGCACCCTCCCATCGCTTGCCTCGGATTAAATGGATTGCTCTTCTCGTGAACTTCGTTTCATTTGTTCCTTCCCTTTTCAGAGAAAAGAAAATGAGAGCGAAAACCCTGTGGCTATTTTCTCCAGCATGAAATAAAGGCAAGGAAAGTATTGTGAGCCTGTCAGGAATGGCCCTGCATTCTCAGCCCTTACCTAAAACAAGAGGAGAAGCTTCCGATCCATTTTTCAGGATTTTTTTTATTCCCATGCGGAGGAGGGGCTGCTGGGGGGAGGAGGCGGGTTGTGCCTTGTAAAAGCAGAGCACAAAACTTGAAATTACACTAAGGAGGCTTGACAGCATAACCAGATTTGGATCTGTCCTTAGATTCGGCTGACACCCCATCAAGCCCTGATGGCAGGGAGCAATTGCAGCCCCCACCCCAAGCCCACCAGGGGAAACCCATGGATTCCCTGGGTCTTCAGCTACCCCAACCTGCTTCTGCCTTTCATCCTTAATGATTCTGTGGGGGGAGAAGGTGGTGCTCCAGCTTTGCCCTGGGAGGAGAGTTTTGATTTATGCATATTTTATTTGCTACAGGTATTGACATTCTGACCTTCAGGACTTAAATCATTCCGAAGCAGCTTGCTGGAAGTAACAATCATGAATAGAGTCAATGAGTGAGTGGATGAATTGGAAAGAAGTTCATAGGTCATTTAGACCAACCATTACTTGGTCCTCTAAACCATCCCTGACAGTCCCTGTGTGGGGTTGTCGTTGTGCTTGCACACCCTGTCACTGGTTGACAACCCTTGCCATAAGAAATACCTGCTGACATTCAGTCTGAATCTACTTTCTTTTAACTCTGCGGTCTGATGTGGCTGTGGAAAAGACTAAAACAATTTTAGGGTGCATCAACAACAGGACAATTCACAAATCAGCCCTCACAGATTTCCAAGGCACAACATCGTTTTAACATTTTAGCCCTACAAATAAAATGGGTTGCAAAGCAAACCAACAGAGCATCAGGCATAAATGACCCTGTGGAAAGAAGAGATATTTATTACACTGAGCTGAAGCCTTGATTTTAGCCAAGGGGTTTTCCTACCTTGTGGGCTTCAGCTGTTCAGAAATCTTGCCTCAATCTCCCTTTCCGGGTGCCAGCCCTCTCTTGTTTTGAAAGGGCCATCATGAAACCAGGGCAGCAGGTTAAGCAGCCCAAGACCTGGACTCACCTGTCAGCCCAGCGTGCTCGGCATGATGTCCCCTTTGAAATGCCAGTTGCAGGAAGCAGCCCAGTCCAGTCATATAAATCCCAGTTTGTGGAACTCATTTATTTCTGCTCTGCTCAAAGGGTTATTTTCTTGGGGCCTCATTTTCTGGCATTGTAACTCCTTTCCCCCATCCTCTATTGCTGTTCTTCCGAGCAGAAGCAGCCCAGGTAATACAAGCCAAACTGCCCGATCATTTTTCAACAATCCATTTTCTTCACTTCCAGGGCTGAATTTGGCTCTGATGCTCAATATTATTCTCTGCCCCTTGGCTAAACAGAGCTCACCCAGCCACTTCTGCAGCTGCCCATCCGCTTGGCCCAATAGAAGTCAAAGGGTCCCCAGACGGCTGCAGGTAATTGAATTTGTGCTAACAAAAGCAACAGATGCAAAATCAATGAAAGATGACCAATGCAGGTGGTCCAGGCAGATGTTCTCTCAAATCTCCAGCAGGGCAGTGAAATCCTTCAAGCCGTTCTTTTCCCTGGAGGCTATTTAAAATTATAACTTACAGCATCTTAGGAATAAGGCTTGGCTTTTTTTTCATCTCGGGTGAGATTTAATGGCACCTCCATGCTGCCTTGAGGCATGTGCCTGTTTGCGTTTTTTTTTAATTGTGGCTGGCTGGCAGGGGACCTCGACACAACAGCCGACTGTCATACGGAAACCTCTAGGGAAGACTCTGATTAAAGTCCTTGCAATGAATGCAGATCAGCCTCTTCTCTTGGAAACCCAGGAGGGCGATTTCTCAGGGACCCTCAAAACCAACTACACCTCGTTCTGGGACACTTTCTCCAGTGCAGCCTGGCTCGCTTGCTTTGTTTCGCCCTCTGAGAAATGGGAGGACAGCAAAAGGAAATAAAAGGACAATGCTGTGTGAAGTCTGCCCTTGCACCACTTCAGCCCTGTTTCACCTTTTCTTTTAAAAAAAAAGTTTTATTTTTAGTCTCGTGCATACATTTACAAGTATACATTCTCATAGTTATTATTCTTATTATATTTTAACCCTTTTAAACATTCATTTTTCCATATAAAAAATTAAGCAATCTATAATCGAGATTGCTTTGCTTACCATCCCAATACACCTATTTTATTTTACTATCACCCTACTTTTCTTTCCTTTTCTCCCTCCCTCCCTTCTCTTCCTTCCTCTTTCCTCCTCTCCTTTCCCTTTCCTTCTTCCCCTTCCTCTCGCCTGCTCCTCTCTTCCTCTTTCTCTTCAGCCCTGTTTCACTTTGATGGCATCCTGCCATAAAAAGGGAGAAGGGGGGAGCAATGGGATATAGGGAGGGGGGTGGCAGGATGACAGAAACCAGAGGTGCCAGCCCCGGAACAAAGATTGAGAGATTCAAAGACGCAAGTTTGGGAATGGAATGTGGAATGCCCAGCCAAGGAGGCACCAAAACGTGGAGTTGTTACCAAAACACCTAATTTGAACTTTATTTGGACATCTCCAAGATGACCAAGGGGGGCAGAGGTCTTGGGAGAAAAGAAAATGACCAGGACTAAGCAGGAAATCCTCAGATCTGACTTTGCTATGCTGTAACCACTTGGCTTCAATAACAGCTATATCTTTCACTACAAATTAAGTCGAGAGTCTTTCTTTTCTAAACACTCAAGCTGGGACAGGTCTGACAGTGCTAGCTAGCCATTTCTGAGCAGGGGGTTGGATTAGAAGACCTCCAAGGTCTCTTCCAACTCTGCTATTATTCATTGGTCTGAACCGTGCTGTGCCTGTGAGAGAGGAAAGGATATATCATTTTGATATCGCATATCAAAGAGTCCTGGTGGCACAGTGGTTAGAATGCAGAATCATGGGCAAACTCTGACCACAGCCTGCAGTTTGATCCTGACAGGGCTCAGAATTGCCTCAGCCTTCCAACCTTCTGAGGTCGGTAAAATGCGGACCCACATTATGGGGGGCAATGCTTTCACTCTAAATCACCCACAGCACTATGGGGCAGCATATAAGTCTACGAGCTGCTATTGCTGCTATTGCTATATCATGCCATGCTGAGCGCGATCAGAGACGCAGCCCAGATGCCAACCTGCCAGTCGGCAGTTCTTGCAGCTGAAGAGATGGGACCTCCGGAGTCCAACCCTTGTGGACCCACATCGCCGGCTGACCTTCTGAAGCCACAAAAGGGCAGGGGAAGAGAGAAGAGCCTCGGCCTCCAGGAGACAGATGTCTTCCAGCAAATCTGGAACACTAATTTCCCCAGCATGGGCAGCCAAAAGTCAGTGTGAGGGCTACAGGAGATCATGTGCTAAGGGATTTGCCCCTCTAGAATCCCCAGAGAAAGCTGCACCGGTATCCCAGCTGCATCCGTAACCTTAACATCCATCTTCTCCCACGTCACAAATCCTTCTTTCTGAAAACAAAACAGAGGCATGAGTTCCTATCTCCAGCACTGCCCCCCCCCCTCCCCTGGACTTTCTTCCATAGCCAGTGACCCTTCGCTTATCTCGGGCTGTGATCAGCCACTTTCCCCTATCATTACAACAGAGCAAGACCCCCTGAGATCCAGCTAGGCCTGCCTCTGCCCACCGCAGCATTAAATGCTGTGCTAATTGCATTACATGGATGAGGGGGCAAGATTAGCTCTGCCCTAGGCTGGCATTAAAGAGTCACTACCCCTTGGGCCAGGAGAGCTCCCCAGGAGGGGCGATGGCGCAGATTCTCTCTCTCTCTTCACTCCTTTTGCCCAGATTCTGCGACGGGCTGTGTGCACTGAGCCAGGAAATTAAACAGCATTGTTGTGGAGCAATCAGAGCTGAGTTGATGAGTGACAGAAGAGAAAAACAAAAGGAAAGGAGGGAGCCGGATAGCATTTGCTTTGCATACCGGGGTCTTCCCTTCCTTTCAAGGCATCATTTAATAACGTATCTCAGATCAGCAAAAGAAAGAACTACAAGTGATGCCAGAAATTTCCCAGAAAATCCATTTTGTCACAGAATCCCTCGTTTAAGAGGCTTAAAAAGCTTCCAGCCTTTTGGACCGGAGATTGTTTTCATTTATTATTTATTTTATTATTACATTTCTGTGTCACCCATCTCACCTGAGTGGCTCTGGGCAGGAGATATTCCAACACTTGCCTGTTTTGCAGCTGGAGGCCGGGAGGAAATAGAGGTTGGAGTTGCAGAGAAGCCAAGGAACCTCCTGGATCCTGGAAACAGCCCCTGCATTTAATTTCCTCCCGGAAAGGTGAGAAGGATTCCAGTGAAAACCATTCGCTTTCACACATGCCCTTTGTATTCCAGTAATTCTGGTAACAGCTGCAGATTGTATTCTCAGGAAGGGCTTTTCTGTTGTGGGTATGCCATACATCCTGTACTTCTGGGTCTGTATTTCCAGTGGAAGGTCAACACCCAATGAGGGAAAGGTGGATTCTAAAAGTAAACCACTGGATCAAGGGTTGAAAGAACTTTGGAATCCCAGGTCATGGATTACATTGCCTAGAAGAAGGGCTTCTGACATACCTCACAAGGACCGAGAAGAACATGTTTAGAAAACACCTGGCTTGGTTCCTCCAAAGGATTTTCATCCAAGACTGGAGGTGGGAAGAGACTAATTTATAGGAGCAAACCCAAATGTCTATGAAGATTCTCAGTCATCCCAGGTCATGATTGCCCCAAAGGTGCTTTTTCATGAGGCAGCTGGACTTTCTTCTTTTTCTTTGAAGACATTTTGCTTCTCACCCAAGAAGCTTCTTCAGCTCTGACAGGATAGTGAGGAATGGAAGGATTGATATTCCTTGCAGACAGCTGGTCATTTGCATCCTGTTAGAGCAGTGCTTCTCAATTATTTTCTGTCATGCCCCCCCCTAGGAAGAAGAAAACATTTCGTGCCCCCCACGCGACTGTAAATAGTATCATTTGTCTATAAAATTGTTATAAGTACACCTCTGCATAACACTGTATCCTTATTAACGTATAAGAGAATAAAAAAAGAAAGAAATGTGGATCAATTTACAACAAAGAATAGCTTTATTAAATGTAGCAGAAAAGATTTAAAGGAGCACAGGATTTAAAGGAACACAATATTAAAAAAAACTTTAACCTGCAAAACAAAAATATATAAAATAATTTGAGCTGAGCCCCCCTTTACGGAGCCTCGCACCCCCCCTGGGGGGCCCGCCCCACTATTTGAGAAGCACTGTGTTAGAGGGTCATTGAGGCCACTTGGAGGTTCATCTGTGTCCTCAGGGTCACCCGAGTAGTGCAAATGGGTGTGGGGCTTTCTTTCATTCATTCATCCACAATTAAATTCTATGCTGTCCATCTCACTGGGTGGCTTGTAAGATAAAAGTGATAACAAGTATTAAAAGCAATTAAAATTAGAAAAATTGAGCAGAAAAGCTGAAAGCCAGGGGCAAGGGCAGCCTAGGGGTGGAGATCTTCTCTACCGGGTCACCCCCCACCCCAACGTAGCAGATCCTGGGTGAGCCAGGCCAAGCAGCCGTCAGGGTTTTAGACTTGAAAGGGATTTCAGTAAATGCTAAAAAGGAGTGGAAGAATCCCCGAGCCCTGCAGCACACCACAAAGGAGCGGTCATGGGCTGAACCTCTCATTCCCTATCAACGTTGATTGGGACTGGGCCTTGAAGAAAGGAGCCAAACTGGCCCCAGTTCACACAGCCAGCCCCAAAGGATTCCATGGTTGATGATATCAAAGGCTGCTGAGAGGTCAAAGAGATCAAGGATGGATGCACCACCAGAGATCATCTATAAGTGTGACCTATAACCACTGCCATGAGGTAGATGTTTCTCTGACACTTGATCGGTTGGGTTCATTCTTTGTCTTCCTCCAGCAGCATTCTAGCCATCTCTTGGCCTTTTCAGCACCTTCACCTCCTCCGTGACCTACAGGGAGTGTTGGGAGCGATGGGCCAAGAGAGGGCAGATGGGCACAGTTCTGTCCAGGACTCCAGCCCCCTTCTGATTCCTGGCTGAGGCCCGAGCCTCCACAGGACCCTGCAGCAAAAGCCCCCAGCATATCCCCCAGCTCCTCCAGGAACCCAGGCATGTCTGTCAGTTGCCGAGGGTCAACCATTTGAATAGGTCTGGCCTCTCTGCAGAGTGATTACATAGGCATTTTAATGCAACCCTTTTTAAATATGCACAGGTTCAACAAACCTAAATATATTTGTAGGAATAAGATATAAATCAAAACCAAAAGATTTGTTCACCCCTAGACATTACATCTTTCTCTAAGGGATTTCAACAGCCTGTGACTAACTAAACTGGATTCATAAGACCAAATATTTATGCAAAATAACATTCTAGATACCCTCTGGCGTGCTTAGCTTTGCTGATTTACATGGCCACTAAGATGATAAATCATATGAATTGCTGAGCTTAAGCTACGCTGGTTATTTTCATGGCATGTCTGAATCACCACATGAACTCTAATGTTCTGTGAACAGCTTACCCCAGTTATCTGGTTTTTGAGAATGCTAATCCTTCCATTTAACAAATTAGAGATCCCGTTAACAGTTTCACAGCTTCACCATAGCCAAGAACTCATGACTGATACCTTGTGAAAATCTGAGCTTAATTCCCAGATGCTTTCGTCTCGATATATAGTAAGGTAGAAGATAAAAAGTTTCCACTGTCTAGTTGTGTCCGACACTCGGGGGTGATGTTTAGCTCCATTTCTTAGCTGAGGACTGTCTGAAGATGCTTCTGTGGTCATCTGTCCAGCATGGCTATACACCAAAGGCGCAGGGAATGCTTACTTTCCCACCAAAGTGATACCGCTTTACCTGCTCTCATTTGCATGCTTTTGAACTGCTAGATGGGCAGGAGTTGGGGCAAGTAACGGAGCTCATCCCATTGCGCGACACCACTGAGCCATCAATCCCGTCAATGTATGGTACTTGGAAGTTACCAAATATTCCAATTAGCCATTTCAAAATGTCAATAAATAACTTAACTCAGTCAGAATAGGACTGATGGGATCTTGAGATCATTCAAAATCTCAGTTTCTTGACTTCATTTAGTTCCCATTCCCAACATGACAAAGAATCAGAATACAGAATAAGTTGGAAGAAACCTTGGAGTTCTTCTAGTCCAGCCCTGCTCAAGTAGGAGATCCTATTCCAGCGATGGCAAACCTTTTTTGGCTCATGTGCCATAAGTGGGGGGAGCGCAGGGGGGTCGTGTGTGGGCGTGCCGCACCCATAATGCAATGCACAACCCCCCCCAGTGTGCATGCGCACACTACAGGCACGACCCCCCATTTTTTGCATGCTTTTTTTACCCTCCCCAGGCTCCAGAGGCTTTATAGGAGCCTGGGGAGGGCGAAAACAGCCTCCCCCACCCCTCCCCGGAAGCCCTCCGGAGGCTTCAGGGACCTTCAGGATGCTTCCCTGAAGCCTCCGGAGCAGTCAAAATGAACCTCCAAGCAAACCGGAAGTCCGTTCCCGAACTTCTGATTTGCCCATACGGCTAGTTTTTTGCACTCCGGAGGCTTCAGGGAAGCTCATGAAGCCTCCAGAGGGCCTCTGGGGAGGTGGGGGGGGGGCTGTTTTCGCCCTCCGCAGGCTCCTATAAAGCCTCTGGAGCCTGGGGAGGGCGAAAAATGGCTTTTAAAAAGGGTGAACTCAGCTGGCCAGGTAGCTCATGCGCACTGCCCAGCTGACAGGGCAGCGCCTCGCGTGCCCTGACAAATGGCTCTGCGTGCCATAGGTTCGCCATCACTGTCCTATTCCATTCTGGACAAATGACTTCCAATCTCTTCTTGAAACCCTTCAGTGATGGAGCACCCACAACTTCTGAAGGCAGGTCTCTCTCTCTCTCTCTCATAGGAAATTTATCCTTAGGTCTAGATTAGATCTTTCCTTGATAATCTTCCATTTATGCTCTCGGGTGCTTTGGAGAATAGTGGATCTCCTCTACCTTGTCAGAACTCCTCAAATAGTGGAACACTGCCATCCTGTCACTCCCTCTTTGTATACTAGACGTATCTAGTTCCCTCGACCATTTATTGTATGGTTTTCACATAACACAGTTTAAAAACCTGTTTCATGCTGTCCACATTCTTTCTTTGAACTGGCTAACTTTGTGTCTAATTTGCAATGTGCTTTAGATGTAAGTTGCTCTCTGCTCTAGTTGGGTTTCCAAGCTGAAAACTGCATTCTAAACCTGTTTAGTATTGTTTGCCTTCTGGTGAATCTTCAGTAGAATTGAATCAGCAAGTAACAGCATTCAAAAGGGTCATTTAAGCCATCAACCCCAGACCAATGGAGAAATCCATGTTAAAAACATCCCAAGCCAATATACATCCAGTCTTTGCTTGATGTTGCCCAGGAGAGGGGAACCCCCTCATCAGGAATTAGCTCCCCAGGTGAATGCTGTCTCTCTTAAGAAGTTGTTTTCTAATGTCAATTTGGAATCTACTTGCCTGTAGTTTAAATCCATTATTCATGATCTTCTTCTGTGTGGTATCACTTGAAGTATTTGAAGCATCTTCACATTTTAACATGAAACCACTTGGATCTCTCAGTTTCTGCTAGAGGAAGAAGTTCATTTGTGAGCACAGTTAGAGTTTATCAGTGTCTTCATTAAACTGCAGTGCCTTTATTCAAGGTTGGAACTACAAACACAAACAATGTATAACTATTCCCATGATTACTAAAAGATTACTTCGGTTAGCACCATTTGTTTTTTAACAGCTAAATTGCGCTGCCAACTCATATTTAATTAATTCAATCCAAGGTATTTTCCACATGTTCTATTGGCAAGAGAAAAATACAGAACACAAATGACAGAATAACAGAGTTGCAAGGGACCTTGGAGGTCTTCTAGTCCAACCCCTTGTTAAAGCAGGAGACCCTGTACCATTTCAGACAAATGGCTGACTAATCTCTTTTTTAAAACCTCCAGTGATGGACCCCCACAACTTCTGAAAGCAAGCTGTTCCACTAGTTTAATTGTCCTCACTGTTGGGAAATTTCTCCTTAATTCTAGGTTGTTTCTCTGCTTGGTTAGTGTCCATCCATTGTCCTGCCTTCAGGTACTGTGGAAAATAAGTTGACTCCCTGTTCTTTGTAGCAGTCCCTCAAATATTCACACACAGATATCATGTCACCCTTAGTCCTTTTCTCTAGATTAGCCATGCCCAATTCCTGTAACCTTTCTTCATATGGTTTTTTCTCCAGGCCTTTAATCATCTTAACTGCTCTTCTCTGTATTTTTTCCAGAGTCTCAAAATCTTTTTTATAATATGGTAATGAAAACTGGATGCAGTATTCCAAGGGTGGCGTTATTAAGGCTTTATAAAGCCATCAGGTGAACTTGGTTCTATCCCCCTGTTAATGCAACCTAGGATTGCATTGTCTTTTTTGGCTGCTGCAGCACACAGCTGGCTCATGTTTATGTGATTGTCCACTTAGACTCCCTGATCCCTCTCACAGTTGCCCTCCATCCTAAACCTCTTTCTATTGCCTTTCTGTTTATCAAATTTCATTTTCTCATTCCTATTATTTCTGTTCTCCATGGTTATTTAAAGATTCAGATCAGAAAAAATTTCAAAATTTTTTACTACCAGTTCTGTGGGCGTGGCTTTGTGGACATGGCATGAGAAGGATACTGCAAAATCCCCATTCCCTCCCCACCCCATTAACCTGCTTTCCAGCTCCGTTCTCCTGTTCAGGGCAACAAGAGAAGATCAGCTGGGAGGCTGTGGGGGCGGGGCCAGCCTATTTGCCGGTTCTCTGAACTACTCAAAATTTCCACTACCGGTTCTCCAGAACCTGTCAGAACTGGCTGACTACCACCTCTGATTCAGATATATCTGTGCATTTGATAAGCCTTATTTTTCTCCAAGTGTTGAAAACTATAGGATCAGGATTGAGTGTTATAGAAAAGCAGGTCCAGAAAGGAAATGGGAAGGAAATAGACTTTCCTTGATTGGATCCATTGGATCTGTAGTTCATTGAATAGCTAAATTTGTTTTAAGCATCACTTTGCTTAGCTTGATTTGCAGGGTATGAAAAATATTCAGTTTGTGATTAGCATTTTCACTTGCATCCAATGAATAGCTCACTTACTGCAATCAAATCTTAAGGTTGCTAAATCAAAGGTTAATTTGAAAGTTTATCACTTTGGAAACCTGTGAGTAGTTTTGATATATTAAATTTTAACATCACCAAGCCAATATACTGAATAGTTTAGAAGTTTTATCCATTTTGAAATCCCATGAATGATTTTGTTAACTATGAAGCACACATTAATGAAGAAAAGTACACATTTAATCTGGCCTCATGGGACTCTTACTACATCGTCCATTTTGGAACAGAAACAGAAACAGCTTGTGCAGGCTAAGGATTGTATCTTTTTTTGTAATTATTGTTATTATTTCAAAATATATCCCATAGGAAATTTATGTGCTTTGTTACAGAAGAAGAAAAAACGGGAGAATATACTTCAGTGAGAATCACATAACATTAAAAAGAAAAGGGGAAAGGAAAGAAGAAAATTGCCTGGATATCATAAGCAACCTCTCAAGTCTCTTGCTGTTGGTCCTCTTGGCTGTGGCTGATAGGCAATGAAGTCTTGAGAGCCCCAGGTTGCCTATCCCTGCTTCCAGATGTCCATAAACTGATTGTTGTTCCTTGTTCATGTCAGGTAAAGGGGATTATGAACATGAGCCACTTGAAAAGGCAGGAAGATGGAAGCTAGGAATTACAAATGGTAAAATGGAAATATGTTCCAATAAAGGATAATATTTGTAGCTCGGGGTAGAGAGGAGAGGTCCTTGATGCTCTCTGAGCATGGTAGTTTTGAATGCAGACATTTCTATCCAACTAGGTAACATCATCAGTTCTAATAAGGAGTGGGATTTGCTCTCAATTTACATTCTAATGGCATGCCCTGTCAATGTTGGTAGGAGGGGTCTTGAAGATTCCTCAGCTGGACTGTTTGCTATTAATTTGTCAGTTTCTTCATTGGAGTATTGTTTGCTTCTTGACTGATGGTCTGCTCTTAATCTTGGAGTTAATCTATGCTCATCATCTAGCACTGATCATGCTACCTAACTGGGTCAGGAAATGTCTGAATAAAAACTACCACACTCAGATATATGTATAGCGTATGGCCTCTTCTATTAGCATTTCTGGTGGGCTGCACTGGTAGACCGCAGGCCTTAGGGCTCTTGGGAAAATCAACTGAAGAACTGTTAACAATTACAAAGCTGCTCCATTTAATCAAGCACAACACAATTTAAATATTTGAATTCCACATAAGTATTGACAGAAGAGCAGGTGTGCAAATCAACTCCCTTCTAGAAGAAGCCTGCTTACCGCTGGCAAATGTTGTTAGCTTTCCAATTCCCATTAACTTAGGCAACAGGACCAGTAGCCGGGGATAATGGAATTGTCTTAACACCTGGAATATCAGTTGTCATCTCCCCCTCCTTTTAAGCTGGGTTTATTGATGCTGTTCCAATGAAGGAATTGATTGAAGTTCAGAAGAGTCTTTGAAGCCGCCATTGGCCCAAGTATTTAGGGAGCTTTCTTTGTCCTTGCTTTTCTCTGCCTCCTCCCCCCCCCCACACACACACACCATGTCCCCCCTCCCTCCGCAGGACTGATTGGCTCAGAAAGCCCTTAAGGAGAAAGCAAGGGCTGCTGATTGCTGCCTGGGCTGCTGAAAACCAGAGCAATACTGCCCCCTGCTGGTCACTTGAGCCAATTAGCTAGCCTGGTTGCGTTGGCTGTAATTAGCCCTTGAGTCTTCCATTGGCAGCGCCGTCTTCCCCAAGGAGCCCGGAGAGCTTTGGGCTGCCGCTGATCACAGAGCATTCCCAGCTCTCCGCATATATTTTCCTTTGTTTGCTACTTGCTGCCGCTACAACAGTCAAAAGATTTATTGGGGTGCAAGCAATTCACTTCAAATCCTTTGACTCTGAGCTGGAACAGCCTCTATTCCCTCCTGGCCCAGGAAATGCAGAACCGCCAAACTCAACCCTCTGTCTTGCCCAGTTCCCCTGGTCCCCCTCCCCCCCTCCCTTGAGTGATTGTACCAGTGGTGGATTCCTATCCATTCAGACTGGTTCAATTGAACCAGTAGTACTTTGCTGGAACCGGCAGCAACCCAGACCTGCCATGCTCCCGGACCGGTTCTCCTGGCGGCGCCCTAGGCACTGCCATCTTGTTTTTTGCTTCTGCACATGCACAGAGCAATTTTTATTGCAGTGCACATATGCATGCACGGTGCGCCCACAAGCAAATCAGCATTAGTCCCTGCCAGAACTCACCCCTAGGCTGCATCCTCACCCCCTTCCTACCTGAAGCTCAGAAAGCCAGTTCTTGCTGACAGAACCTGGCAACAGGGACCCTCTGAGGAGTTTCCTTGCTTGTAGCCCAGAGCAATGCTGGTGCCTTAGAGCAGATCATCCTGGGGGCAGAAATGTCCCTCTCAAAATGATGGACAGCAAGTCAAGAGAGAAGGGCTGCGTTGACCACTCCATTTGGTCACCTTGCTTCCAGCCAGATTTTTGAAGTATCGTTGGTTAAAGACCTTAACCCAGAGGTCTTCAAACTTGGCAACTTGTGGACTTCAACTCCTAGAATGAGAATTCTGGGAGTTGAAGTCCACAAGTCTTAAAGTTGCCAAGTTTGAAGACCTCTGATCTAAGTGGAGAGATTGCAGAGGAAGGGATTACGAGAGAGTAAATTATGCTAGCTGGAGAATTCTGGGAGTTGAAGTCTACAAGTCTCAAAAGTTGCCAAGTTTGAAGACCTCTGATCTAAGTGGAGAGATTACAGAGGAAGGGATTACGAGAGAGTAAATTATGCTGGCTTGGAGAATTCTGGGAGTTGAAGTCCACATGTCTTAAAGTTGCCAAGTTTGAAGACCTCTGGGTTAACCAGCCTGCATGGCAGTAAAGAAAATGTAAGCAAGTTATTTGGGGCACCCTGCTGGATCAGGCTCTGCTTCCAAATTATCCTGAAGATAAAAGTAACAGAATTAGCCCTGATTTCTCCCCAGCTGTGGGTGATGAGCACCTCCTCTGAGGATCCAATAGGAGATGATGGTTTTGTTACTTCTGGGAGGGTCCAAACCATCCTTACCCAGACGACGGGTGAGTTAGCCATCAGTTAATAAATATTATGGAAAGGGATGTGAGACTTCAGTGACCCCTCCTTCAAAAGTGGGCTGGCCGCCTCTTAGTGTCCATCGGGCGACACATTTGAAAAGCTTTTATTTTTGCAGTGGGATGTCTTAGCAGCGATATCTCTAGGCAGAGTGGAGAGAATTTGCAGCCTTAAAAAATAACAGCGGCAGCTTGGAGGTGGGTTAAAGCTATAAAAAGATTTCACCCAGATGTTTTATCCCTCTTGATTTTTCAAATACAAAAAAAGTGTATTGTGACACAATTGCAAAGGGCGGGGGTCCCAAAATGGGATTGAGGTGCCCACAGCCCACAAGCTGTGGGTTGCTGTCCCCTCTGCTAAGGATATCAGGCCCTCTGAAGAGCAGCTTGCCACCAACACACCAGGAGGAAGATCTCACAATAACCAAGTATCAGCTGCTGAAGCCTTTTAATTCCCCCAGCGATTAATATTCAGTGGATTAAAATCAGGATGTCTACTTAATTAACAGGAATGTCAAGCTCACTTATGAGTTATTAACACCTCCCCTTGTGATTGACATATTAATATGTAGAAAATCAATTAGAGCTAGCGCATTCTCTCTCTCTCACACACACACACACACACACAACTTCTTTTCTACTCAAGGAAAAAAGAAAGTACTGCAGGTTTTTAATGGTGTTCGCAAGGACTCTGTTGCCCTGGAGATCCATGGATGTGCCTGTGGTTGCATTTAGGGGGAGAGCAATAGGGAAGAAGCAAATGACCTTCAGCCCTTTACGTACCACTGAGATGGAGGCGTGGTTTAAAAGGAAGTGGCTTTTTCAAACCAAACATGCCTGCCTTCTACCATTTCTTCAACTTAGTAAAGTTCAGAATGGGCCCTTTTGTGGTACCTGTTAAGTCATTTAGAAACTGGAAGATTGTGACTGCTAATCCCGCCTTGGGCACAGAGCCAGCTAAGTGATCTTGGGCCAGTCATTCTCCCTCATCCCTAAGAAACAGGCAATGGCAAGCTACTTGTGGAAAAGCTTATCAAGAAAACTGTTAGATACTAGCTTCAGTTACAGGGGTTTCTACCAAGGTCCTCTGTTCCGGCAGAAACAGAGGTTTAATCTCATTGGTCAAAGGGTCTGACAGCTCTCTATAAAAGGGCTGCTGTCAGATGCAACCTTTGTTGGATTGTACATACTTCTTCTGTTACAATAAAGAGCTGTGGTTGCCTTTAGCCTTGTTTGCCTTTCCATTACCCAATCTAACACTGGCGACAAAGGTGGGATTGGAAGGCAACTAGGCGAACCAAAAGGAGCGTAGCAATCCAACAAGTAAATCCAGCCTGGAGCTCAACGCGGCTTCAAGCAGCCATTTTTGAGGGGCAAACTCAAAATACCCTCAGAACACAAAATGGCCATGCACGCCCCACTGACTCCGTATGACCTAGTCACTGAATACTGGGACTTGTATATGCTGAGGTTCAACTGCTTCCTCGAAGCCAACAACTTCATGGGCCTTTCTGAAGGCTGCAAGAAGAACATGTTCCTCAGTTACTGTGGACGGTAAGTGTTCAAAACTGCCAAAGACCTGTCAGAGCCGGCGCCGCTACAATCAGTCGCTTGGTCCATGATCCAGCAGACGCTGAGGACCCACTACACTCCCAAGCCATCTAAGCAGGTTCGCCGGCACGAATTTAATATTCGCAACCAGAAGAAAGGCGAATCAACCAACGAGTACTCGCCAAATCTAACCTCACTCTACAAATTGCCTTGGACGAAGCCAGGGCATCAGAATCGGCCATCAAATCAACAAAATCCTGCAGCGCCAAAGCACTCCACAAGACGCGTGAAAGCACACAAACGTACATTGCGAGGCTGCAGAGGCTGAGAGCTCAGAAGGCAAAGAAGATGACAGCTGCTGCATGCACTGAAGCAATTTTTAAGGAGCTAGAGGATGTGTTCGGCACCAGTCTGGGCAATTTGGACCCCAACATGGCCCCAATGAGGCTAAAACCAAGGAGAGTACCTTTTGCTCTACACCCCAAAATTGAACTGGAAATTGACAAGCTCGTAGGCCAGGGAATCCTACAGCCAGTTGATCACGCACGCTGGGAGACCCCTATAGTGACACCTGTCAAATCTGACGGGTCTGTCCACATCTGCGCGGACTACAAATGCACAATCAATAAAGCGCTACAACAAAGCGCTTACCCTGTACCCATTGTACAGTATCTACTACATTATTTAGGCCGCGGCAAAGTATTCGCTAAATTGGACATGGCGCAGGCATACCAACAATTGTCTGTAGATGGTGCTACGGCAGAGGCCCAAACCATTGTGACGCACGGGTGCATTCAAATGTCACCGCCTGCAATTTGGAGTTAATATCGCCCCTGGACTGTTCCAAAGTGTCATGGAACGGCTTTTGCAGGGGATTACAGGAGTCGTCCCCTATTTTGATGACATCTTGGTATTGGCTGCAAATGAGGCGCAACTTTTCAAATGTTTACGAACTGTTTTGGCTAGAATTAGAGACAAGGCCTCCGCCTCAAAAAAGAAAAATGCCAAATTAACGTGCCAAGAGTTGAATTCTTAGGGTACCTAATCGACAGCTCTGGGATTCACTGGACTACGAGAAAAATTAAAGCAATTCAGGACGCCCCTTCACCTCACAATCAAACCGAGCTACAGGCGTTCCTCGGGCTCCTTAATTTCTATAGCGTCTTTCTTAAACAGAAAGCCACCATTGCTGAGCCCTTACATCGTCTCCTGGCGAAGAACGTGAAGTGGTCCTGGGGCAGAGCTGAGGCTGGGGCATTTGCCACGGTAAAAAGACTTCTCTGAGCAGACACGTTACTGGTGCAGTACAGCCAGACCCTGCCACTGCTGCTGATCTGCAATGCTTCCCCATTTGGCATCGGAGCTGTCCTCAGCCACTGCATGCCCAACAGAACCAAGGCTCTCATAGCCTTTTACTCTAGGACCTTGTCCACTGCCAAGAGGAACTACAGCCAGCTGGACCGTGAGGCTTTGGCTGCAGTGGCCGGAGTAAAAAGGTTTGATGAGTACCTGTACAGCCGTGATTTCGAACTAATTATGGACCATAAACCACTACTGGGCTTACTGGCTGGGAACTGACCTACTCCAGTGTCATTATCACTGCAGATGACCAGATGGACCATCTTCCTAGCTGCCTACTCCTACCGTCTCATCCACTGACAAGGCTCCATTTTGGGGCACGCCGACGCTTTGAGACGCTAACCGCTGCCTGAACTTCTTGCTGACTCTACCCCCAAGATGCCAGTCCTCCTCAATGACTGCCTTGAGACTGGGCCTGTCTTGTCCAGTGATGTTGCCAGCCACTCTGCAAAGGACTCCACCATCAAACAAATTTTGAACTGGGTGTGGCGGGGGTGACCCAAGGGGCCTGCAGGGTCTGATTTCAAAATGTACTTTTGCAAGTGTGATGAATTACCTGTTGTAAATGGCTGTTTGCTGTGGGGGGACTGGGTTGTTGTTTCATCCAAACTGCACATTGCAGTATTAGAGGCTTTACACATACGGCATCCTGGAATTGTCAGGATGAAGTCTTTGGCTAGGAGTTACATGTGGTGGCCTAACATGGACAGGGAGATCGAAGAATGGGTGGCTACCTGCACACCATGCCAGGAGTCCAGACCAGCTCCCCCAGAGGGGCCCGCTAAGGAGTGGGAGCGGCCTCAAGCACCATAGTCTAGGGTGCACATTGATTTTGCTGGCCCAGTTCATGGCCAGATATTCCTCGTAGTTGTGGATGCCTACTCAAAATGGCTAGAGGTAGTCCTGATGACCTCCACAATGGCAGAAGCATACTACAGAGACTTTTCTCCACGCACGGCCTGCCCGACATCCTGGTTTCTGACAACGGGCCCCAATTCACAGCCATGCAATTCGAGACCTTCCTAGCAGCACAGGGAATCAGACATGACCTGGTCGCGCCATTCCATCCAGCCTCCAATGGTCAGGCAGAGAGAATGGTGAGATCTGCAGAAGAGACCCTATCCAGGATGGGCCCAGGAGATTGGCAAACATGGGTTGACTACTATTTGCTAATTCAGCACATCACACCCAGTGCCACTACAGGGAGAAGCCTCTCCGAGCTTCTCATGGGTCGCCGGCTAAGGTCCCACTTAGACTGGCTACACCCAAACTATTCTGCTGCATCGCCCCCTGACTCCACGCGGAGCCATTTGTCAGGGCACGTTCAGCTGAGTTCACCTTTTTAAAAGCTATTTTTTGCCTTCCCCAGGCTCCAGAGGCTTTATAGGAGCCTGGGGAGGGCGAAAAGAGCCTCCCACCCCCTGGAGGCTTCAGGGACCGTCCGGAGGTTTCCCTGATGCCTTCAGAGCGCTTAAACCGACCCTCCGAGCAACCCAGTTTGCTCGGAGGGTGGTTTTAAGTGTTCCGAAGGCTTCAGGGAAGCCTCTGGACGGTCCCTGAAGCCTCCAGAGAGCCTCGGGGGAGCGGGGGGGCTCTTTTTGCCTTCCCCAGGCTCCTATAAAGCCTCTGGAGCCTGGGGAGGGCGAAAAAAGCATCTAAAAAGGGGGGGCGCATTGTGCACGCATGCGCACTGGGGCACCGTGCGTTGCATTATGGGTGCAGCACACCCGCACACGACCCCCCCCACGCTTCCCCCACTTCTGGCACGCGAGCCAAAAAAGGTTCGCCATCGCTGTTGTAGGGGATTCAGTATATGCCCACAACTACCGTGGGGGAGCTCTGTGGATTCCTGCCACAGGCATCACCGGACCTTGCTCTTATCTTGTAGAGCTCGAGGATCAGAATTGGAGAAGGCACATTGACCAACTCCGTGGCAGCCTCTCCAACTCCACTCTTAGGCAACCAGAGGTAACTCCTGCACAAGTTAGCCAAAGCCCTACCCAAAAGGAGCAACAAGTCACTCCTTCCACAGGCAGCTCAAGCCGGAGGGTACTGGGGAACTTATCTGGTTGTGTTGCATGCCCTCAGCGAGTTTCGAGCGAACCGGCTCTAGAAGTTCCAGCCGCGGCCTGTGAAAGGTTCCAGGAGCTTCCACCAAGCAGAGCTGTGGAGCAAACAGGTCCGTCCGACCTGTCTGAAGAACACCCTCCGACTGAACTGTGCAGGTCAGGCAGAGGTACCAAAAAGCCCACCTACCTGCATGACTACATGACCAGTAGGATTGTTCCATCTAAGAGGGGAGGGGTATTACATAGACTTTAGTTACAGGGGTTTCCACCAATGTTCCCTCTAATTTTTTTTCAGTGTGAGCAGAAAAGTATAGTATTTGAGTGGCACGTTTTCATGCCTGAGCACCTGAATTTTGCAGCAAATTTAAACTAAGCAAAATTTTATTTCAAAGCATTGGATGAAATCATGGTTAAGAGGGTACCTTAGATTCAGTGGCAAAGTCAACAAATTATTACTCCTAAATATAAAATTAGATTGGCATAAAGAAGTCAAAGATATACAGCAGGGCAGGATAATCAGGGAGCAGGCAAAATTAACCAAGAGTTAATGCAATATTATATAGATTTTTTTTCTTCATAATTGCTTTAGCGTTCAGATTAAATCAAGTCAATCTTTATTACAGTCATAGACTAGCATAGGGGAATAAGGCACAGTCATTAAAAAGAAACATAACATGATATAAAAAGTTGCTACACACACAAACACACACAATATAAACATGTAAATCTAAAGGGACTTGTAAAAAACTAAAAAGATATAAATGATATGCATATGAGAGACATAACATATGTAAAAGGTGAGACTCTAAAAGGAGAAAGAGCAGTAGAAGGGTATAGGGTAGGGGTGACAAACTCAAGGCCCCTGGAAATACTAAAGGACCAATCCGTGGTCCCCCTGCCAGCCAAGACACAGGCCCCCACGCAGCCTGTTTTTGGTGTCCCCGGCCTTCAGCAGCACTCTGCCTACCAAGCACGGGGTGTGTGGCCCCCCACGTGGCCCATTTTCAGCCTCCCGCTGCACTCTGCCGGGCAAAAACAGGCCACACAGAGTGCTGCTGGAGCCCGGAGAGGCCAAAAACAGACTGGCCTTTTTTTCAGCTGGGAGAGTGCTGCAGGAAGCCATGGAGGCCATTTAGCCCGAAAACGGGGTGCAAAGCGAGTCGCATGCAGGGGGGCCACACTCCATTTTGGCCGGCAGGTGCTGCAAGAGGCATCCATCCCATCTCCCCCTGCCTTCCACCACCCCACCCCCCCGCCCATGGAGGAGAACTACAGTGCTGATGTATCCATTGAAGAAATCCAGTTTGACACCCCTGGTAAAGGACAACATAAAAAGCTAATTTAAAAAAGTATATCTAGTAGGTTACAGAACACTCTATTACAGCAAACTATCTGCACACTGAATGCAGCTTAGTATGTTAACCCCAGGCATTAATGCTCCTTAATGCACATTCATTCTTCCCTTTGCTCAATTGGTAAAAAAGCTCCTAATAGGTAAACTCTCTTTTGCTTCAGTGACAAAGTCCTCATAGCTTTAATAATAAACAACTTGAGGACGGGGACTGGTGGTGGTCTCCTCCCCATAGCAGAGGTCAGACCCATATTTTAGACCTTAAGAGAGCTGACTTCAGCACACTGAGAGATTAGAAAGGATTCCATGGATGAGAATCCTGAAAGGGAAAACAGTTCAGGATACATGGGAAACTTTTAAAACCGAAATACTAACGATCCAAACTCAAACAATTCCACAGAGAAAGAAAAAGAAAAAACCTGCTAGCTCCTCTTCTGGTATTTGAGAAACAGCCCCAGGGAAGGGGGTGTGCTGCCCCAGCAGTTATATAGCTAGTGTAGGAATTAGAGACTGCCTTATGGGAAATGTAGTTCCATGACACGTGAACACATCTCTGTTTATGATTGGTCACTGGGGCATCTTGCCCACATGCAAAGTTTATAGCTTTGAATGCCTTTGTGAACCAGAATAGTAGTGTTTCATATCTCCGCTCAGCATGGGAGTGAAATCATCATCTTTTTACACCACGTGATGGGACAGATCATGGAAAGTCAGAAGTATCTTAACATTGAACTGTAAGTTTTGCTATTAAGAATGCCTGATAATCAACTTCATCTGAAAGAGATTCCTAAGCGTGGAGTTAACTGCATGCCCCCAGCAAGCCTATAACGCCCGAGGCAGAACAGTAAAAAGATGATGTTATTTGACCTCCCGTCAAGTAAAAAAGACATTGAAGTTGAATCCCAAACTCTGTTTGCATTCTAACTGAGAACAGCTGCCGGGATTCCCCCCCACCCCCTCTTGGAGAAAAAAGAAGCATCCCGTTTCAGTGAGAAAGGCTGATTAACTCTCCTGAGACGAAGGACTTTGTTGTGAATAAGAAAATGTGTTAAAAGGGGGCCAATAGTTGCATGAGAAAAGCAGCCTCTGCAACCTGGCCGGCCCAATATGCTCTGAAAAGCCTGTTTTTGTTTGTGGAAGAATGCTTACAGGCTGGACTCTTGCTTCTCCTCTGATATACTGAGAAAGCAGATCCTGCAGAATTAGAAAAGCATGTTTCCTCTCTCCTTGTTCGAAAACAAGATTGACTTTGTTTCCGTCTAATTGAGCTCCAGGGGAGGAGACCCAGGAATCGCATGATAAAGCAACAAACCCCCCCCTTCCCAATCTATCCAGTCTGATCTGATGTTGTTGAAGCCAAACGCACGTGGCTTGTAGGCAAGAAGCAACCTAACAAAGAAAGAGAAACCTGTTGCAGTAAATCAAAGCAAATTCCAATCCTTCCTCCTTAAGTGGTTGTAAAAGCCTCATGGAAAGGTCTCCATGGAAGTGGAATTTGAATAAGAGGTCAGCTAGCCCAGATCCGACTTCCCAAGTCCTTTGAACTTTATTGATGAGTCGTCTTGGCAACTAGGGGCAATAAAGAGGCCCAACCATCCCAGCATCAGCTTGCTTTGTGTGTGCAAAGCCATTGGGCAGTCAAAGGCAGATGCAGTTCAGCTGAAGAGATTAAAGTTGTGTTCTTGCTGATTTGTTATTATTGTTTATGAATCATTGGCGCAACCCCTTTAGAAGGTACCAAGCTAGCCAGGTCCAAGACCAGTTCCAAGTTCGGGTAAAGACCCTTAGGAATTCCAAACTGGAGAGTCAGCTTGACAAACTTCAGCAAGGAAAATACCATTACCAATCACTCTAAACATTAGTCACAAGCAGCGCCCTCTAGTGGCTCCTCTACAAACTGCACCAGCATCTCCAAGCCTTGCAATGCACTCTAGTGGCCGACATGTGAACTGCACCTGCATCTCCAAAGCCTTGCAACGCACCCTAGTAGCCGACAAGTGAACTGCTCCTGCATCTACAAAGCCTTGCAATGCACCCTAGTCGCCGACACGTGAACTGCACCTGTATCTCCAAAGTTTTGCAACGCACCCTAGTGGCCAACAAGTGAATTGAACTCAAAGAATTCATAACACATTCAAGAAATTTCCTGAGCTAGTCCTAGTTATAGAATCTTCTCCAGCCATGGCAGAAGGGTCAGACATGCCGAACCCCATGCCTGAACCCAACACAGACTCAGTATTGGTTGTCCAAAGCTCAGAATTGGGTGTCCAACTATCAGAAAAGGCAGAGGCACCTCAGATTGCCTATGACCTAGGGCAGCATAGAAAGCCTACGCAGATTAAGCGGTCAAACCTCTTGGAGGAATGGGATAGACTTTATCAAAAGCATTAGAGTCGCTGAAAGAAGTTGCAGCATCTCTGCGACAAACTCAAAGACGATCTACCACCCAAACACCTCTGTTACTTGGACGAGGACCTGGACAAAATCTTCATGCAATGGACACTGTATGGACTAAATGATGATGAAGAACTTCAGAAGGAGATGCTGCACCTTCAGACATTAAACAGAGAATGTAAAAGACAGTTTCGACGTAGCAAAGACCTTATTCAAACCAGTCTGAAGAGGGAGGCCGCCCCGGACTAGAAGGCTGAGTCTGAAATGTCTCACCTTTCCCATGCAACATCTCAGCAGTCACATGCGGTTTCCTCTCAGCCTTTTAAGATAGCATCCCCACCTAGTCTCAAGGACACACTGGGAGCGAAGGCCATGTTTGAGGTGTCTCAACATTCGCGGGCATCATCTCAGCAGTCACACACAACTTTGTCCCACGTCTCCAAAAATGCCTCATCTTTCTGACCAAAATCAACTCGATCTCGAAGTGGGTAGCAGTGTCTCGCAGCAATCTTCCCGTTACAGCCAAAGGTCACGGGCATCTATGGTTGCAAAAGCACAAATGGAAGAGGAGATGGCCAAGGTAGATCTAGAAACAGCAAAGAAAGAGTGGCTGCTGAAGGAAGAGATGGCAACCGCGCAGGCAGAGATGGCAGCTGCGGAAGCCAAAGCTCAGGTTCAACTGGAATATCTCCAGCACAAGCAGGAAGTGAAAGAAAGACTAATACGGGCCAAAGTTGTACAGGCGGAGGCTAATGGTACCTTCCTCGACTTCGATCCTATAGAGTTAGAAGAAGAAAACCCAGGCACACGTGTCAAAGCTTACATAGATGGCCAACGTGCGATACAACAGGGACAATCACCAAACCCACAAGCTAATGAGACAGATCATGTCATTCAAGTTGCATCACTCTACCCGTCCCTTGGAATTGGAGAGCCTAACCCAACAAACTCAGACATACGAGGCAATCACAGTAATTCTTCAGTGACAGCAAATAATCCTCAAACAGCAAGAACACGAATAGCCGCAAGTAGAAACTTCAGTGTTGAGGCAAAAGAATTCCAGCCAATACTTCAAGGCAACTTGAACATGAATGAACAGAGAAATAAACATGATCAACCTGCAGAGCAGCAATGAAAACAACCTTTGTCTGTGCCATGGCAAGATGAAATTACACAGAACCTTTCTGTAGAGAAATACCAGTTGTCCTTGGCCACCATGCCTACTCCTATGGACCGCACCTGTTTGAACCAACAGAAGGCCACTGGTCCTGATCCCACCAAAGCTGTGGGGCACACCTCACCGTCTCCCCCGGCATACAACCCTGGGGCAGATTGGCAACCTTGCCAGAGGAAGGTGAACTTGTCATCTAGAGGGATAAAGAAGTTCTCTGACAAGCCAGGCCAAGAATATCGGGTATGGAGGCAGATCTTCCAATGTGCTATCCGTGCTGAGAAGATAGAGCCTGAGGATGAGATTGTAAATATGAAGGCTTGGCTAGGCCCAAAGTCTGCGCAAATAGTTACAGGAATCTACCACACGTATCTGAAGGATCCAGTCAAAGCCTATGAACAAGCTTGGAAAATACTCGATCAACGGTTTGGCTCGTCCACGCTCATGGAGTCCTCACTCTTGAAACAGGTCGTTGAGTACCCCAATATCAGTCCAAATGATCCTAAGGAGTTATGGGAGTTTTCTACCCTTCTCTTGGAACTACGGGCTGCTCAAGAAGACCCCAAAACCAAGGGATTGACATGCCTTGACAAGTACAGCATACAGAACATTATCATCAGAAAACTATCAAGATGGTTCAATGATCGATGGGCCGATCTGTGTGAAACTTACAGGAAGAACAATCAAGACAATGATCCTCCCTTTACTACACTCGAAGAATTTGTTGCTGATCAGGTAGAGCGATGCACCGACCCTCGAAACCAAGGTTGTTGGGATGACTACCCACTAATCACCAAAAGGGCTGCCCATAATGCTGCTACGATCAAGAGCCCAATGCAGACCACGAGGGAAAAAACCTTTTTGTCTGTACACAAAACAGGAATCTCCAACTCCCCAGGAACAACTCAAATGTGCGACCATCAAGTCCATCAATTGGAGGAGGAGCCAACGTCACAATGATACGGATGTGTGGTCTCAATGCTCTGAGACCGCAGCTGATACTTTTGCCGCTGGGTGATCCAATCTAAACCGTCCTGCAGAGACGGTGAACAGGAAGAATACATCTTGCTGATCTCAGGGACATCGCAAAGTCCCTGATCAATGCAAGAGAAGTTCTTCAAGCCAGCAACAAAAAATCCAGCCAAGGCTGATGAAGTCAGGGCAGCTCCAAAACGGAAGGATATGGAAAAGAAAGTGTTTCCAGCTGGTGAGGAATTTTTACCGTTTTAAAAGAGACTACCTATAAAAAACTTAAAATTAATTTAAATTGGAGAATAGAAGAAATAAGCGGCGGAATTAAGCTTTGAATGGTTTTGGACAGTGGGTTATCTTACTTTTTAAATGCTATATTCATGGATGGAATTTATGCAAGCCCTTTAAAACGAATGGATTAAGTTTTCTTCTGTTTTTTTCTTTTATTATTCTTTATAACCTATGGATTAAAATTCTCCTCTTTCATTAATGTGGGTGTTTTTCTAACTCATTCAAGAATCGGACCTTTTTTTAACTTATAATACAAAAAACATACAAAAAGAAACAAAGAAAATTGTAACAATAACACTGCTATTCGGAGGCTGGAGGTTTGTGTATTGGAAATGAAACACTTTTACTTTCCTTACTGATTATCCTGGCTTGGCACTCCAAGGTCTCACTGCTTGTTTATAGAGAGTGAAAAGAAGAAAAGCATACAGATGTCCCTTTGAAGTATATCTTTAACTAGAGAAAAGTGAAAACAAAACTTTATTGTGAATTTATGTTCAATCTTGTAAAAACCTTCCAAGCCAGAGCTGCAGTGTTTGTTAGCTGGAGATAATGGCACAACTTTAGCAGCAGAAAGAAACTTTAAGCCTGCAAAAGATATTCTTAGAAATTCAGAAATTATCAAACACATTTGAGAGGACGAAGAAGTTGGAAGACTTAGAGCATCTAACAGTAAAATATGATGAAGAAGTTGGAGATGTTTATCAAGTGGAAAAAGTGGAGGTTAGAATCCTAAAAACAGAAGAGGAAAATGACCATAAAGAAATTAAATCTGCTGATATTTATGGTGATTGGTTTGTGTCTGGAAATGGAAAGAGTGGAATACTGAAGGAGGAATTAAATGGATGGCAAGACATAGAAGAAGAAAAAACAAAATAATTTATGAATTTAAGGAGAGAAATTTTATTAGCAACATCATTGATAACACTACTGACAATTAAAGATAAGCTGGTTAAGGAAACAGAAGAAGGGCATTGAAATTACATGAGAGATTTTATAAGCAATGAGTTGCTAAGAGGAGTCCATACAAATTTGATGAAGGAGATGATTAGAGGACTGATACCACAAATGGCAGAAGACATGAGACTGTTTTGCTACTGTAAAGATACAGGTTGATAGATGGAAGTGTATAATTTAAAACTAGTTAAACTTAGTGAAATTTAGTGACAATAGATATAGTCAAATAAATAATTGATAATGATAATAATGTGTACACATGTAGTGTTATGATAAGTAATAATTGGATATGGATATTGAATGATACCCATGAAAGGAAGATTAGAAATCTTTTTGATTATATATAAAGGTTAATAAAAAAGAACTAAGATTCAGTTAAGTCTTGATTATTAGGGGGGGAGTTATGATTCAGGATATAGTCAAATAAAGGAGGGATAATGATAACAATGTATACTGTATATATGTATGGGTACAACATAAGGAAACTGGATGTAAATTGTAAACTGATTTGGAAAGGAGGATTAGAAAATTTTGTTACTAAATATTATGGATGTTTAGCTAGAATAGGACATAAGGATTCAGTGTTATTGGAGGATTTTAGAAATAGTAAATGAAATGCCAGTATTTGGTTATGTGTTAAATCTTGGTATATTTTATGATGAAGGATGTCTAAACAATTATAGTCAAATGAAAATTGAGGTATGATGATGGTAACATGTATAAATATTTGAGTTAAAATACTTGAGTTAATATGAATTATGGTTGATGACTGTGGAAGAGATGCACGAAAGTCTTTTGTAACCAACTGCAGTAACCAGATTTCTGCAGTATGTAAAGAAGGAAGATTCTTTATGTTGTGTTTGTTTTGAAAAAATTTAAAAAATATATTTTTAAAAAAAAGGACAGTTCCAATTAAACTCCCAACAACAAAGACCCATTCTGTCCATTCCATGAGTCTTCCCACCCGTTGAACAAGTGTAGAGAATTTGGAAAGAAGCACATGGAGGAAAGGAAAGCTCTAATTAGGAAGTACAAAGTCTGCTATAAGTGTTGTGATTCTACAGAACACATAGCCAAAACATGTACAGCCAAGGTGCAATGTCATCTTTGCAAGAGTGTCAGACACCCAGGCACCCTACAACCCAATTCTGAGATGACACAGTGTCTGACTGTTGGCCCTTCTCCAAACAAGGAGACTCCACACGATGCCGAAGTGCACCCAGAAGTGACCACAGATGTAAGTGTCAGATGCACCTCAGTATGTGGTGGTTCTCCGTCACCTCGCACATGCCACCAAATCTGCCTAGCCAAAGTCTATCCTGCTACACACCCAGAAGAAGCTGTGAAGATGTATGTAATTCTAGACATGCAACATCTTTAAGAAGATGTTGGATAGCTATTTGTCTGAAACGGTATAGGGTTTCCTGCCTAGGCAGGGGGTTGGACTAGAAGACCTCCAAGGTCCCTTCCATTTCTACTATTGTATTATAGTATACCAGAAGATTGCAGTCAGATTGCGACACTAGAGTTAGCAAATACCATACCCCACATCAGACATATGGCTAATGACTTTACCACCCTGGATCATGAAGCCGAAATCATGCTCTTGCTGGGAGCAGATGCCTCTGCAGCCTTTGTTCCAGAGCAAGTGGTTGAGGGCCCAATGGATGCCCCATTCGCTCAGAAGACAAGACTCGGTTGGGTCATCTTCAGAACATTGTGTGTCGATCACTGCAGGTCTCAACCCAGGCAAATTTCTTCACAACTTCCACTCTCAGTAATGGGAGAACATCCCACTTGAAACCATGCCAAGAACATTTCATGACCTCATCGATCAGGCCAGTTTTAGGAGCAACAGTGTTCCAGACCAGCAAAGAAGACGATGACTTGGCCTTGTCGATAGAGGACAGAGAATTTCTGAGGCTCATGGACAAGAATTCCAACAGGATGCTACCAAGAGTTGGGTGGCCCCACTACCTTTTCGAGTACCAAGGCAACGGCTTCCAAACAACCATGAGCAAGCTCACTCTCGCCTCTTCAGTTTGGGACGACTCATGAACAGGAAGCCTGCGATGAAAGCTCATTTAGTAGAGTTCATGGACAAGATGGTCCAGAACGGACACGCAAAACTTGCCCCACCTCTGAGAAATGGTGAAGAATGCTGGTACCTGCCATTCTTTGGAGTGTACCACCCACAGAAGACAGGTCAGATCCGAGTAGTCTTCGATGCCAGCACACAATTCCAAGGCCTCTCTCTGAACAAAGTCCTGCTCATAGGGCCTGACCTCACCAACAGTCTGCTTGGCATGCTCATCCGCTTCAGGAAGGAAGCCATAGACATCATGGCTGACATCCAGCAGATGTTCTACTCATTCCTCGTCAAGGAAAACCAATGGAACTACTTACGTTTCCTGTGGTTCAGCAACGAACAACACGGACAGCAGATAACGGAGTACAGAACGCGAGTGCACGTTTTTGGAAATGGCTCTTTCACAGCTATTGCCAACTATGGCCAGCAGCACACTGCTCGTGTGGGTGAGGTCCAATATGGTGCAGATGCCAGACAGTTTGTGGAATGGGACTTCTGTGTTGACAATGGCCTAAAATCCGTGCCCACCCCAGCTGAGGCCATGGACCTATTGAAAAGAACACGCCAGATGCTAGGTTCTTCCAATCTTAAGCTGCATAAAATTGCATCCAACAGTGAGGAAGTGCTAGCAGCCTTCAATCCTGAAGACCATGCTAAGGGATTGCAGGAACTTGACTTCGGCACAGATACCCCCTTTATCCAACGCAGTCTCGGTCTTTGTTGGGACTTGAAGAAGGGCATCTTCACCTTCAAATCCCCAGCTCAGAAGACTGCTTTCACAAGAAGAGGAGTCTTGTCAACAGTGAACAGCCTGTTTGATCCCCTAGGGTTTACTGTATCTGTAACGATCCAGGGGAGGCTCCTACTGTGCACGCTCTCCCAAAACACCAAAGATTGGGATGAGCCACTTCCGCCAGAGCAGAAGCAAGAGTGGGAGACATGGCGAGACTCCTTGAGTTGTCTACAAAGTGCTCAGGTACAGCGCATGTACGTTCCCATCTCGCCCACAGCTGCAAGGAAGAAAGAACTACATATCTTCTCAAATGCGTCAACAAAGGCAATAGCAGCCATAGGATACATCAAGGTCTACAGTGGGGAGAATGACGTTCACGTCGGTTTCGTCATGGGAAAGGTGAAACTAGCACCACAACAAGATCACATCGTGCCAAGATTGGAACTCTGCTGTGCCGTGCTGGCTGTAGAGCTTGCAGACCTGATAACAAAGGCGATGGACCTTGAGATGCAAGCCACCACCTTCTATACAGACAGTAAGGTGGTGCTAGGCTACATCCACAATCGAAGCAGGCGCTTCTATGTCTACGTCAGTAATAGAGTAAACAGGATCAGAAAATCCTCAAACCCAGAGCAATGGCAGTATGTTCCAACTGATCAGAACCCAGCAGACCATGCCACGCTCTCTATTCTTGCATCTCAGTTGGCAGAATTGACCTGGTGGAAGGGCCCAGAGTTCCTGGTTTGCCCAGACACCCCAATGTCACAGAGATTAGAAGAATATGACCTTCAAGACCCACTGCATGCCCCGAGCAAGCCTACAATGCCCGAGGCAGAACAGAGTTCTGCCTCGGGCATACTTATTCTTTAAAGTACCTGAGGGCAGGACAAGAAATAATGGGTGGAAGCTCGTTAAAGAGAATTCCAATCTGAAACTAAGTGTCAGGTTTCCTAAAAATGCCCTAACTGATTTATGAGTATTGAGCCAAGTTTCAATACAAAACTAGTTATTTATTAGGAGCACCATTAGGCAAGGCCTTTTTGCCGTCAGATCTGAGCTTTGTTTGAGTTATAGCTTAACTTTACCCCTGTTCCTTCCCTCCCCTCAGTCTGTGTCATAAATCACATTCCCCAATGAGGTGCACCCCTCCCAAGCCTACTGCAGTAATCTGAGATCTGACTCCAGCCAAAAGTATGTGTGGAATGCGCTCCCCCCCCCCCTTCACTCACTATGGCAACTTTAGGAGTTGACACTAAGAAGAAATTTCCTGATGATAAGAACCATTAATCAATGGAACAGCTTGCCTCCTGGGGTTGTGGGTGCTCCATCGCTGGAGATCTTCAAGAAAAATCATTTGTCCAGAGGATGCAATAAGGTCTCCTGCCTTGGCTTGGACTAGAAGACATCCAAGATCCCTTCCGGCCTTATGGTTCCATGATTCCCAAAGAGGAAGGAAGGAGGATTGCACTTAAATTCTGCTGTTGCTGCAGTGCCAGGAGGGAGAGGAGAGCCATGCCAGGCTGCTATGTGTTTGGGAAGAGCTGCCAGGCTTTAGCAGCTGTGAACTCAAGCCGTGTCTAAGGGAAGAGTATAACTAGCAAATCAACTGCTCAGCTAATATACCTGGATGGCCAGATGGAGACCAGTGACTTAGAACCTGGCAAATGTTTTGTTTGGCCCAATTTTTCAAGGGGATAGAGAAAGTTTTCAGCGCAGTGACACAGCAATTCTGTTTCAACAGAGGTTTGGAGCTGCCCTGTGTGTGCAACTATAGAGTAAGGCTATTGAGATCTATAAATATTACAATAGCTTCAAGAGGAAAGGAGGGGGAGTAAGAATCAATAAACTATGGAACTCAACAAATGTGCTACAGAACATCTAATAGTATCCTGGCTCAACACAGGCTTGGGATAAACACATGTCCATCATCCATAAAAATTAAAAAAAATAAAAATAAAAATCAAATAAACTCAGAGGGCAGATTCCATGGGCCACTAGGTTTTTTTCTGCCAGAGGGCTCAGCTCTGTCCTGCTGCCCAGAAGTGTGGTCAGAAAAGGTCAAGATGACAGCTGCAAATGTGCATCACATTCTGTCCATTTTTTAAAATATTTGACACACATCTACCTCCATCTTGACTTACAGAGCTCTGTCTCTGCCTCCAGGGCTTCCCTCTTCCATCTCCTTTCTTCCTTTGAAGAAAGGCTCACAGTCTTACACTTCCTCAAAGACCCAGACACAGTTTCTGACTTTCAGAGGTGCAGGATATCTGCACAGGTTGCTTCAGGGGGTCATTTTTATCTACTGAGCGACTTCCTTGTTTGATTCCCTTCCTAATGAAGATCTTCTTCCTCTGCTGGTTTTGTTTATGATGTCTTCTTTATTTGACTGGCTAAATTTTCATCCTTTCATGTATGGATTGGAGTCACCTAGCACTCTCACTGTTGAGGATATTAAGTGCTGTTACATATTAAATGAGCATAAATCAGATTTAAAAATAATTGTTAAAATAGGACCGCTTGCTGTTCCAATCTTTTGCATTTTTCTTCCAGGTTTGCTGCAAGTTTGTGTTTTCTACAAATATAATCCAGGTCATTTTCATTCAGGCAGAAACACATGCATGCTACAAGCATTGTATACCCCTCCTCATTCACTTTTATTCCTTCAGACACCATCGGTAGGAGGCTTTTATTTCTTCCCGTGTCTTCTCAAACTCTCTAGTGATTAAGTTACAAACTGTAGATTTAGAATAAACTCTTTTGAACTTGTTTCAAAAACTCCTCTGTGCTCAGTGAATCCACTTAAACCTGGGAACCTGGCTTCCTTGTATTCTTCTGGCAATGCAAATTCAGCAGGAAGCAGTCACTCCCATCACCCAGGATGGGTAACAATCAGACGGTCCTTTTCACCCATCACAAGTGAGCACACAATACCTTAGAACTCATTGCTTCTTTGACCTTCTAGTCTATTCTTCAAGATAACTACAGTTGTAAATGTTGCTTGTTTACTGACATTAACAAATATATATTTGAATTTCTCCAAGAAGCAGAAAAGCATCACCTGTATGTTTCATGCAACAGTGATGGAATAATGACCCAAAAGAGCTCTTAGTGTTGGTATCAAAAGAAGCCCCAGATGTTCAGCTTGGATTTTCATGGCTTTTCTCATTACTCCATTTGACAATCAGTAATAAATGATGTGACCATTCTCCTGAGCAAGATTCCTGAAAGTAAAGTCTTAGACCCTGCATAGAAGGACATGACATCGGAAGGAGGCTGGGAATGAGGAAGACTATGTAGGGTACGGGTGGCTAGGGCTTCTTCCTCATTTAGGGAGCAAAGACAGGGTACTACCTAAACAGCTGCAATGATTCACTCAACTATGTGTAAGCAAGGTAATAAAATGGGGCAAAACTCACTTTAAAATGTTTCATTTAGCAACATACATTTTGGGCTCACATCTTGTCATAATTATTCTGCATAGTATTGAAACAAGCATGATTGATACCTCTTCTATATCAATATCAATCAATACAGCCCAATCAATTTCAAATTACAACTTAATACTTTATTAATCTTCCTGGAAATAGTATTTTAATGTATCTATATTGAATTATAATGAATTATCAAATAAATTTTGAGAAGCAGCGATTCTTTACATGAAATGCCGGAATGATTAGTCTCCCAATCCTTGCGTGGGATACTTATAAAGGTCCTACATAGCTGTAAAATAAACTTTATGCCTCAAACTAAATTCAAAACTAAATTGAAAATTGTTTGACATAAATGGCCTAAAATTGACTCCAATCTACATTGGAGGAACCAACAACAAACTAAATCCTCAGTTCCTTCCTTGCATCTGTCTTTACCCCAAAGGAAAAAATAGTCCAACTTACCAAAAGCAGCATTTTGAGAGATAGAATAGGGTTGCAGGTCAAAATAAGCAAAAAAAAAAATTGGTAGGAGAATACCTATATACTTTGGACAAGTTAAGATCTCCAGGACCAGGTGATTTCTGTCCAAAGCTACTGAAGGAGCTGCCAATGTAATCTTGGAACCACTGAATGAAACCTTTCAAAGCTCCTGGAGCACAGGGGAAACATCAGAGAACTGGAAATGAGGTGATTGTGGTTTCAATCTACAAAGGGGGGGGGGGGAGGAATGGATCAGGAAATAATAGGGCAATCAGCTTGATATCAATATCTAGGGGACTTCCGGTGGCACTGTAGGCATTGAAGGACGCTCCTTTGGGAACGCCAGCCCCGTGATCGAGTTAAGCTGCTAGAACAGCGTAAATCAGCTGTCTAGCGGCTTAAAAACTCTCCCCTCAGGAAAAGAGGGGGAGGTGAGCAGCCGGGCAAGGGTAGAGCTCCCCTAGACCCCCAGGAGCAATTCTGGGGCTCGAAGGGTGAGAGCCACCCAGTAGCCCAACAGATCTCCTCGTCCGGGACGCTTCTGCTCTAGCAGAAACAAAACGTTATGACCATCCCTGCAATCAACGTTTCAATCTACATTTGAATCTGGATCTGTTTTTTTAACAAACCCATGCTGGCTTCTGGTATTCACCTTGTTAATTTCTAGGTGCTCATAAATCATCTGCTTGATTAAGTTTTCCAGGATTTTCCTAGATATTTTTTTTATTAAAGAATTTAATGGTTTTTACAAATATTTCCCCTTCCCCTTCCCTCCCTCCACCCCAACCCTACCCGTCCTCCAACCCTCCCTCCCCCCCAACCTCCCAGAGCAAAATACAGGCTATAAACATTTAACAATCATACACTAACATAGGCTAACTAACTATAGCATCCTACCTCCTCTTGTACTTTAACTCCCCTTTTATTAAACTAACTTTAGATAAATTGTAACATTCCTTGTTCATTCACAAGCTAATTGGAATTTCTTAGTCCGATATTTATTTTGAATATAGTCAATCCATCTTCTCCATTTCAACTTGTATTTCTCATCTGAATAGTCCTTCAGATATGCTGAGATTTTGGCCATCTCTGCTAAGTTTACTACTTTTAACATCCATTCTTGAATAGTAGGCAGTTCTTCCTTCTTCCAGTACTGCGCCACCAACAATCTTGCTGCCATTTTTAGATTCAGAATCAAGTTAGTCTCTATAACTGTACAGCCTGTAATTATACCTAACAAGAACAGCTGGGGAGTGAACTTTATCCTCTTTTTAAGAATATTTTAAATAATCCACCATATTTTTATCCAAAATGCTTTAACTTTTTTACAAGTCCAACATACATGATAATACAGAGCGTCAACACAATTCACATCTCCAACATTTAGATTGTAAATTCGGATACATACAAGCTAACTTTTTAGGATCTAAATGCCATCTATAGAACATCTTATAAAAATTGTCTCTCAAGTTTTGAGCTTGCTATTATTATTACATATAAGATAGAATAAAGGGGTAAAAAAGTTCATTTCCAGGTTTTTTTATCCAACCATTGATAAAACAACTCCCATACTTTATAGAATTGCTCATCCTCTAGTTCTCTAATTTCAAATGTAAGTTTACTCATTTCAGCACAATCCATTATCTTCTGAACAATTTCTTCCTCTGTTGGTACTTTCTCATTTTTCCAATGTTTAGCAAATACAATTCTAGCAGCTGTTAAGACATTTATAATCAAATATTTCAAGTCTTTATTATATATTTCTGGTACTATTCCCAATAGAAAAAGTTCTGGTTTCAAGTCTATATGTTTATGTATCATTTTCTCCAACCACATGTGTATTTTAGTCCAGTATCTTTTAGCTTCAGGACAGGTCCACCACATGTGGTAGAATGTGCCGGGCGTATGTTGACATTTCCAGCATTTTTCAGACTTATTCTTCGACATTCTTGCTATTCTCGATGGGGATAAGTGCCACCTATAAAACATCTTATACAAGTTTTCTTTATATGCAACTGACATTGTCATTTTGTAATTTTGAGTCCACAATTTTTGCCATTTTTCTAAGTCAATCCCGTGTCCAAAATTGTTTCCCCAAGCTAGCATAGATCCTTTCACTTGTTCTTCATATAGTTTCACCTCTAGTAGATAATCATAAAAAAATTTAATTACTTTTTCATCATTGCCTGTTAAAATTTTATCTAATTCGGTCGGTTTATTATAAAAGCCCTCATTTTTTCTATCTTCATTGTATCTAGAATGTATTTGCACATATGAATACCAATTGAGTTCAAAACCTTCTTCTTTCAATTCTTGTATAGATTTAAGTTCACCCTCAGTATTCAATAATTCAGCATATCTAACTGTTTCTTCCCTTTTATATACTATTGGATATGAAAAAGCTTCCTATAGAATTCCACAGGAAGGCCATCCGGTCCCGGGGCCTTCCCATTATTTTGTCTTTTAAGGGCCTCGGTTAATTCCATCATTGTTATTTTATCTTCAAGTATAGTTCTAGTATCATTTGGTATTTGGGGGAGTTTGGCGTTTTGTAAATATTGTTTCACTTCTTCCTCTTTTATGTTCTCTTGTTCATACAACTTGGCATAGTAATCTTGTATAATTTTCTTTTTTTCCATATTTCCATAATGCAATTGTCCTTGCTCGTCTCTTAGTTGTAGTATTTTCTTGATCTCTCTTTCTTTTCTCAGTTTATATGCCAGCCATCTGCCTGGTTTGTTTGCATTTTCAAAATAGTTCTGTTTAGCGCCTCTGATTTTTTGAGCCAAGTCCTCCTTTTCGGGTAGGTCCAGTTTGTGTTTTATTGTGTCCATCTTTATTTTAATCTCTTTCTTTTGCGGAAATTTCTGTAGTTCTTTTTCCAGTGTGGTATAATCTTTTTCTAAATCCTTAGACACTTGTCTTTTCTTTAGGTTTCTCTTTCTTGTATAGTCTATTATCAAACCTCTAGAAAAGGCCTTCATTGTATCCCAGAGATTCTGTAGGGACGTGTCTTCTTTTTTGTTTTCTTTAAAGAAAAAGGTCAATTCTTTTTCCATTTTCTTTACAAATTCTTTCTCTTTCAATATCCTGTTATTTAGTGTCCATCTAGATCTTATTTTTTGTTGTCTCCAGCCTATTGCCATTGGATTGTGATCTGCCCAAGTGTTTGACTCAATCTCGACGTCTAGTATGCTGCTGGATATGCCCGTAGAGGCCCAAATCATGTCAATTCTAGAAAGCGATGAGTGTCTGTTTGAATAGAAGGTGTATTGTTTTTTTGTGGGGTTCCTTTCTCTCCAAACGTCTTTTAGGTTTATTTCATCCATCATCCTGAAGAAGGACTTTGGGAGTGTTTTTCTATTTAATTTTGTTGTTTTGTGGGTTTTATAGTCCAAGTTCTGATCTACAATACCATTAAAATCTCCCATCATGCAAATGTCAACATAGTCTAAATCAGAAATTTTCTTGTGGATTTTTTTATAAAAGTCATCTTGTTTTTCATTAGGTGCGTAAATTCCAATTAGCAGTATTTTCCTAGCATTGTCCATTATCTCCACCATTAAAATCCTTCCATCTTCATCTGTAAAGATTTGTTTCACAGGGATTTTATCTTTAATGTAAAAAGTCACACCTCTTTGTTTACAATCCGCTAATGAAGTAAAAAATTTTCCCAGCTTTGGTTGTACTAATAGATGACTATTTCTTTGCTGGATATGTACTTCTTGTAGGCAGATTATATCTAATTTCAATTTTCCTAATTTATGAAATATTTTGTTTCGTTTATATGGCGAATTAAGTCCATTTATATTAATAGAAAGTAATTTTATTCCTTCCATCCTTATGTTTTATATATAGGATTTATAGCTCTAGTTGATCTTGGTTCCCGTTGTGCTCTGCTCTCTACACCCCCAACAGCACCTTCTTCAATGTCAATTCCACCTACAGCACCCTCTGTCCTCTCAATTCCGGTTATGGGTAGATCTAGCAGTTCCATCGATGGCTCTTCATTTCCAGGCTTCTCTGCCTTTCCTCTCAGATGTTCTGTATAGAAGGCTTCTGCCTTCTCAATTGTATCAATTCTGTATCTCTGTCCTTTCCATACAAACATGAGGCCTTCCGGAATCAACCATCTATAATTAACTCCTATTTTAAGTAGAACTGTGGTCAAAAATTGGTATTTTCTTCTCTTCTCTCTCACCCTTCTTGGTATTTGCTTTAGAATTGCAATCTCCTTGCCTTTATATTCCAGTTTTTTATCTCTTGTATTTTGCAGAATTTGTAGTTTTAGTGCTTTTTTCGTAAATCTTACATGGACCTCCCTTGGGAGTGAGTTCCTCGTTGCATATCTTGTATTAACTCGAAATGTCTCGTCTATCCCGTCCATTATCTTCTCCTCAGGTATCCCTGATATTTCTGTGAGAATTTCAGATATTATTTGTGGCAAATTTTCACCCTTTTCTTCTACTATATTTTGAAACCTCAGAAAATATTCAGAGCGCTCCATCTCCAATCCAATTATTACACTGCTTTCTATTTCCACTTCACTCAATCTGGAATCAAACTCTTCGTCCCTCTTCTCTCTCTGCTTCTCTCTTTCAGCAATTTTTTGCATAACATCTTCTTGTTTTTTGACCCACTGTTGTATATCTTTTATATTTCTCTCTGCTTCGTCTGTTTTTTTTTTCTATCTTCTCCATCTTCGTTTCCACATTGTCCAACTTCTTTACAAGTGTATCAAATTTTTCATCAGAGCTTGTTTGAAGTTTCTGTATTGCTTGCATAATTGAATCTAATGATATAGTCTTCTCTTTTTCCTGTTGAATCATAGATTGTATTGATCTTTGTCCTCCTGCCGGTGACGAGGCAGGGGTTGTTGTTGTAGAGCCCACTGGTGTTGGCTTTCTACTCATCTTGCTATTTTATTCTCTCTTCTTCTTCTTCTTTGTTTTGTGGTTCAATCCAATTGCAATTAACACTGGTAAAGAAAGAAGGTAGGAAGAAGAGAAGAGAAAGGGAGGAGGAAAAAGGGGAAAAGAGTGTATAGTAGTTAGATAGGGGTAATATGGGGAGAGAGCAAGATTTAATAAAGGATATAAAGAAGAGGTAAAAGGAGGAGAGGGGCAAAAAGAGGAAGTGAGAGAAGGGAAAAGAAAGAAGACAATCCGTATAAGAAAAATAGGGGTAAATAAAGGGAATGGGAAGAGAGAGAGAAAAAATTGTATTTCTATTATTTCAAAAAAGGAAAAAAAATGGAAAGAGAAAAAATTACGGACCAAGAGGAGAAAAAATAAAAAAAAATTAAAAAAAGAAAAAATTATTCAGCGCTTCCAGGCTCCAGGACTTCAGAAAAAAAAAAGACAAACAGCACACACACCAACCAGGAAAAAGAAACAATCATCACATCCCCAGTAAAATAGTATAGACACTTGATGTAATTTCCAAAGTCACTCCAGTTTTCTCTTATAAGTCTTCCAAGATAAGTTTCCAGACCTTACAGCTCCACAAGAAACAGCCTGCTATAAACAGCTGTGTTTCTTGCTTATCAGGTCTCGACCTTGGATAGAAGTTTTTTCTCAAAATAGTCCCAGCAGTAGGAATTGGCAACAATGTTTCAAAGTCCGCTAGATGGCAGTGTTGAAATAGCAGTGTTAAAATGTATCCAGTCCCTAGCCCCTCGAAGCGCTGCCTTTAGCGAAAGAGAAAGTTAAACTCAGCGAAAAAAGAAAAAAGGTCTTTTAGGCATTAAAAGGGATAAAGTAAAAATAAAAATAAAAGGCTCTAGTAAAGTCACTTTTTTAAGAAAAGGAAGGAAAAATTAAAAATAAAGAAAAGGCTTCAACCGCAATTGTAACAACAGTAATGAGAGTCCCGTCTGGCTTCCAGTAAATAAAAAGGGAAGAACAAAAAGCCCAAATGGTTTCAATTAACTCTATTCAAACCCGCCGCTAAGTCTTCGGTTATTTTCCAATTTCCTTTAATCTTCCAAATTAAGGGTGTCCTCTGCATAGTTTAAACAAAAAAAAATACTTTTTTCAAGTAGTCTCACCAAAACAAGGCATGTTTCTCTTTCTCTCCTCTCTCTCTCCTGCTCTTGCTTTACGGAGCCGTCAGCCGCTTCGGCAGCCTGGGGGCTGGCTCCTGATCGCAGGCAAAAAGGGGTTTCCCCAGGGTTTCCAGAGACTTTGCGAGTGTCTCTGGGTCCCCCGGAATTTCCCCTTACCACCCACTGTCTCTCCGGGACAGCTTGGGTCCAATGGACCGTCCAAACGATCAGAATTCAACGGGTCATTCTGGAGTAACCAGAAGACCCATAGTAACGCAGCGACGCGTGGCTCCTCCTCTATACTTAATGTTGGGGAAAAAAATCATTTTTTCTTTTTTCTCTTTTTATATGTGTTAAGCTTTATCTATGAAATAGACTACCTACTTATACGATATAAGAACAATAAGGTATTCAATATATAAGATTTAAATTTAAATTGATTTAAATTGTTAGGTATGATTGTAGTTGATAACTATCTTATAATATAAAATGGAATAAGGATGATGTAATGAATAATGGATATAAATATAGACTGAAATACTTAATGACTACATGGATTGACAAATAACAATGGAGAATTATATTTGGAATTGTGGATGATTGGAAATTCTATGGCTAATGGAAAGTAGAAATGTCTTATATGAAGTAATGAGTTTTTTTTTTCTTCTTTTTTGATTTAATGCTTATTCTTATTTTTTTAGAGAATGGTGATATAATTTTATAAAGACTTATTGTTACCTAGTAGATAATTATGGATGTAAAGAAACAAGGGTTGTCATAAAAGAAAGAATACTAATGATAATTTGAACACACAATGCTCAATGAAATACTTAACTATGTTTAATGGATAATCAGTGACTTTATTCGTAATTGTAAAAACCACTGCACAAAAACTTGTAACCAAACGACATGTTTGATGAAATTGGGTTTTTTTTTCTTTTCTCCTCCCTGCTCTTGTTCTGTATGTGTTGTCTTGTCTTCCTTAAAGAAAAATAAAAAAAATTTAAAAAAAAAAGTTTTGAGCTTGCGTAAATTTTACATTTCTTACCCAGTGATGTTACATAAGCAAGTAAGCCCTTAAATGCATCCAATATATCCTCTCTTATCTGTTGATTGCGGGTTTGGATTAAATCCTTGATTTCAGAGATTTCATCAGACACATCTTTAAAAGCAGTTGTGATCTTTCTTTCCAAAACAGCGGCTTGTTCCTTTAAAGTCCGCTGGGGGTAATAAAGACTGCAATTTATGTGTCTGGGCTGGGGAACTTCCAGCACTCTTAGAAACACTTAATTTTGTTTGTTTTGAAGCCATTTCCAAATATTCAAATCACACTTTTCAACAGCCAAATTATTGAGTCCAAAAAGTCCACCTAATCCCCAGATTTGTTAAATTATATAGCTTGTTAGTAAACCAATGCTGTTTTCTTTCATCTTGAGCTCTTGGATCTTTTAACCATGTTAACAGGCACTTAACAAATACTATCCTTCCTTTTAGGTTTCACTTTCACCATGCCCTTTGTTATTCAGGTGCCATCTTCCCTTTTGTTCCCCTTAATCTTCATAGAAGGAAGTATTACTACATCAGAGTTAAAGTTTGTACTTGCAAGTGACTTCCGGTTTGCTCAGAGGGTCGTTTTAAACGCATCAGGGAAGCCTCTGGACCATCCCTGAAGCCTTTGGAATGCTTAAAATGACCCTCCGAGCAAACTGGAGGGTCATTTTAAGCATTCCAAAGGCTTCAGGGAAGCCTCCGGACGGTCCCTGAAGCCTCTGGAGGGCCTCCGGGGGGCAGGGGAGGCTCTTTTCGCCCTCCCCAGGCTCCTATAAAGCCTCTGGAGCCTGGGGAGGGTGAAAAAGCATGTAAAAATGGGGGGGGTCACGCCCGTTGTGTGCACATGCGCACTGGGGGGTCGCGCATTGCATTATGGGTGTGGCACGCCCGCACACGACCCCCCTGCGCTTCACTGGGGTCACAATAGGGGTCTCCCAACGTGCATGGTCGACTGGCTCTAGGATTCCCTGGCTCACAAGCTTATCAATTTCCCTAACGATTTTAGGGTGGAGAGCGAAAGGTACTCTCCTGGGTTTTAGCCTGGTAGGCACTATGTTGGGGTCCAAGCTAAAATAGATTGGCGTCCCCACATACTTACCGAGACCGGAGCCGAAGACGTCCTCGAACTCCTTAAAGATGGCCTCAGCGCCGCCGTCTTTCACGGAGTTGATTCTGGTCACTTCCAACCCCAGGGCTTGAAACCAATCGAGCCCCAGGAGGCTTGGCAGTGGTGCGCTGGCCACGGTCACGGGAAGCTTGGCACAGATGTCCTTGAAGTGCACCCGGAAAGTGCCTTGGTCCACAATGGGGTATTGGTTCCCCTGGTAGTCACGCAAGCTGATGTCTGGGGTGCGAAGGTGCTGTTTTTTCAGGCTCAGGATAGCTTGCTTCAGGGTCGACCATGAGATGATCGTCAGTGACGATCCAGTGTCGATTTCTAGCTCACAGGGAGCGTCCTCAATGAGGACTGTGACCTTCAGCTTTTTTGGCCACCGAGTGCGGACTTGCCCTATCGTGGTTTGATAGGTTATCTTTGGTTCTCTCTCTGGGCGCCCTTGTGGTTTCTGCCAGGCCCCTGGGTTGGGCCTCTGTTGGCGGTTTGGAGTGGTTTTTGGCTGCCAAGTGGTGGCGGGAATTCGCTCCGGCACACTTTGGCAATGTGCCCCTTCTTATTGCAATGCTGACATGTCGTGTCTCGGAAACGACAGGTAGACCGGGCATAGTCTCCTCCGCAGCTAGCGCAAGGCGGCAAATGTGAGTTGAATTTTTGCGCCGGTTTCATGCGGCTACTGCGCATGCAGTAGCTGTCATCTTCTTCGCTGTCAGAGGGCTCTTGTTCTGCGGCCTCGTGATGGACGTGCCTTTGCTTCTGCGCAGTTTGTGGCACATTATTTTGACGCTGTAAGGCTTCCATAGACTTGTCTGCTGATTTGGACGCCCTGGCCTCATCAAGTGCGATCTGCAGAGACATATTTGATCTGGCTAGCAAACGTCTCTGCAGATTAATGTTCCGCATGCCGCAGATCATGTGGTCCAATATTAGGTCGTCCAGGTCACGGAACTCGCAACAAGTTGCCGCCTTTCGCCATGCCACTACATATTGGTTGATGGGTTCTCCCTCCTTTTGATTTCTTATGTTGAATTCATGGCGGCGAACGTGCCTTGATGGTTTGGGCACATAGTGGGTCTTCAGGGTGTGTTGTAACACCGCCCAAGGAACCGCTTGGAGCGGAGTTAGCTCCGATAAGTCCTTTGCGGTTTCGAAGACCTCTCTGCCACAGTACCCCAGAAAGAGGTTCTTTTTTCGGGTATCTGGGACACCCATGAGGTCGTTTGCCTCGAGGAAGCATTCAAATCGTAACATGTACGATTCCCAGTGTTCAGCCACCGGGTCATACGGAGTTGGCGGTGCGTGCATGGCCATTCTTGGTTGAGGCAATTTGAGTTTGCCGCTCAAAATGGTAGCTCGATGCCGCGCCGAAACTCCGGGCTGGGTCTACTTGCTGGATGTCTCGTTGTTTGTTCTTCGTCTATCTGCCTCTCAATCCCACCTTCGTCGCCAGTGTTAGATCGGGCAATGAGAAGGCAGACACAGGCTTAATGCAACAACAGTTTTTTATTATAGAGAAACAAGTATGTACAATCCAGCAACTGTTTGGTCTGACAGCCGCCCTTTTATAGGGAGCTGTCAGACCTCTTAGCCAATAGGATTAAACCTCTATTCCTGCCAGAACAGAGGACCAGAGTGGAAACTCTGGTAGCTAGTATTAATATCTAACAGTTTCCATCCACTGCTTCTTGTCCTGCCTTTGTGTGCTTTGGAGAATAGGTTGACTCCATCTTCTCTGGGTCAGCCCTTTAGATATTGGAAGATTGTCAACATGTCACCCCTAGCCCTTCTCTTTGTTATATGATTATACTTACCTAGTTCCCACAATGTTCACGGTATGGTTTAGCCTCCAGACCAGTATTTTGATCTCTCTGCTTCATTTTCATTATGGTGGCTTCAGTTTAGTCTCACATTCTGAAATATACCATTCTTAATTGGATGGCAAATAAAGCCAACCACAGTTTCAGATGGTGGGGAGTGCTTTATGGATTCTCCTGGGCTTCTGATGTTCTCAGTTGTCTGAACCTGTTTTGGTGGCCTACAGTAACTCCTCAGGACAGGGCCTCCCTTGATGACCTCAGCCTTTTTTGCTAGACAGGCAAAGTTTAGCCCAGTAATTCCCCACCCACATCCTTCACTTCTGTTCTTTGCTTCTGCCTAGGCTCCTGAAAATGTGACCTCAAAAATATTTTGTGAGTCCATCTTTAGACATAGAGATGTTAAAATAATCCATAACTCCAAACAAAGCATGCTTAAGCTTTAAAAGAATATTTCTAAAAGCAGTAACGAAACTCTTCAGGGAGTTAACTCTTGATTTCCTATAAAATATTGCCTGCTTTATTTACAGACACAAGTACTGCTTAATATCAGCCCAGTGGCTCTAGAAAACAGTTGCCGGTGAGTCTTGAAGAGCTTTGCAAATCCACCCCTGTGCTTTTCAAGGCTGCCAAAGAATAACAGTCAGGTGCTGCTGCAAGAGACTGTTTCTGCCAGAGCAAGCCTGTCATAGAAATGGCTCCTGAAGTTCAAGCTGCTAAATGGAAAGTATGAATTGCCTTCTTAAGACCTGTCACCTGGAAGTAATTCAGGTAATGACAGCATAGCCTACAATTGACCTTAATGAGCATCTGGCGGTGGAATTAAGCTGTCCCACACTGAGGCAGGAGCTGTGGAGAAGGAGGGAGCCCCAGCCCCAGCAATTATGGAAAGCAGCTTCCCAGGAAGCCGGCCGTCTTGGTAGCAAGTAAATAGCCCTGATTGTGCCTGATTTTCAGTCCAGACTGAGCCAGTCCTCCAAATTGGCTGACTCGATGCTGACTGATGCTGCTGCACTGTGACAGCAAGAAAAGAGAAAGGCCGGAGCCCGGAGGGAAGAAACGGTTGTGAGATTGTGCATTTTGGTGACCAATCCCTTCTGTTAAACAGTGGGAGTGGCTCCCAGGGCCTCCCTGCATTGGCCCTACCAGCCATTCACTTCCAGGTAAGGGAAGGAAAAACATTGCTCTCCCCCCGCTTCCTGTTCTGAGGGAGGGCATTTCCTACTGGACCTTTGCCTTGGAGAACTATTTGGAAAAAGATTTTGGGTTTCCAAAGGCTGAAAGGGGCTAACGGTTATTGCTAGAGCTAATAACAATGGTTCAGCATCTCCGAACCATAATCAAGAACACTTGAGATTATTTTCTCACCATTTAAATAATCAAATACACAAATGTCAACACAACACTGATATAGGCTTACCAACTGAAGAGTGAGTTCTAAAAGAAAGAATACTGTAAATCTTTAATAAAATAACCTCTTCTTTGTGACAGAATTTATTATAATATAATACGTTAAACATGTATTTATTGTCTTTCAGAGCAAGGCAAATCTTGGGACAAATCCTCTGAAATTAATTGGCATTCAGCTACTCCTTCCAACTCATTGATATCAAAGGTACTTCTTAATCATTTCTGCTGAATTCAACCATAAACCTCAATAACAAAGTTGATGAGAAAGAACTGGACTACAAGGATCCAAACCACTAGAACAGAGGACACTTTAGCCAATTTTCCTCTTTAATGGCAAAATGTGCTGTAATTTAATCCTAAATCAATTCACAGGGTATGGAACAGTCAGCAGAGGGGACATCTCCCAGGGCAGCAGGAGTGACAGCTTTGGGTCTTGCTCTGGTCCCAGCATCACATGGTTGCCCCATCCCAGGTGCTTAGATTGGCCAGAGCCCCAGTGACTCAGCAGAGGGGATCTTGGCGCACTGCCTGCTGGGGTGTTGGAACTTTGCACCACCATTCCACAGCAGAAAGTAGACTGAACAGAAGGCCACTTAATTCATCTTGTCACAGGCTTGGAGGGAATTAATTGGAATTGTTCCTGGAGAACAATAGGATTGGTGATAAGCATCCCTAACATCCAGCTACAAATTTGAAGAGTTCTCCTTCTAACTTCTATAAATCAACTGAATGTTGATGAGCATTGGGCCCAAGACAGAGCTTTGAAGAATCCCACTACATGCTTCTTTCCACATAAGTGCAGTTCCATTAAGGCAGGGGTGTCCAAACTTGGCAACTTTAAGACTTGTGGACTTCAACTCCCAGAATTCCCCAGGGCTGGGGAATTCTGGGAGTTGAAGTCCACAAGTCTTAAAGTTGCCAAGTTTGGACACCCCTGCATTAAGGACTACACAATGTTTGGTCAGCCAATTTCAAATCCACCTAGTAGTGCTACTATCTCTTCTACATTTTTGCATCTTACCAAGAAGTAAACTCTGTACTGTACCAGGTTTTGTTTCTGTAACTTTGATATAGAAAAAGAAATGTGGATGGTAACACTCTGTCTGCCTCTATCTCTGAACAAAGGATTACATCCCACCTCACTGTTATTCAAGAAAAAGACTGTGAGTCATCAAATAAGTGACTACAAAAGTTACTACAAAAGGAGAGTGGAAAGCAGTGTAGAGCACAGAACATAGAATAACAGGATTGGAAAGGCCTTTGGGGGTCTTCTAGTCCCAACCCTTGTTTGAGCAGGAGACCCTGTACCATTTCAGATAAATGGTTGTCAATGTTTTTTATTGAAAAATTCCAGTGAAGGAGCAAACACAACTTCTGGAGGCAACCCATTCCACTGACTAATTGTTTTCACTGTTAGGAAATTTCTCCTAAATTCTAGGTTGGATCTCTCTTTAATAATCTTCTACTTGTTACTCCTTATCCTCCCTCAAGTGCTTTGGAGAATAGGTCCACCCCCTCTTCTCTGTGACAGCCCCTCAAGTGCCCTTCTCTTCTCTTTGTTAGAAAGCGTTCCCACAACATTCATCAAATGGTTTTGCCTTCAGACACCTTATAATCTCTTATGCTCTTCTCTAAAACCTTTCTAGAGCCCCAACATCTTTTTCATATCATGGTAACCAGGCCTCTATGCAGTATTCTAAGTGTGGTCTTATCGGTACAATATATCATGATATTAACACTTCACATGATCTTGATTTAGGACTGCATTGGCTTTTTTGGCAATACATAAGGGGTGTTTCACTAGAATATCTAGATCCCTCTCACAGTCACTATGGTTGATCCAGGTAGCACCTATTCTATACCTGTGCATTTGGTTTTTTTCACCTAAGCGTGAGACCTTACTTTTGCCACTACTGAATTGCACTTTATTGGAATTCTCCAATTCTCAAATCAGTCAAGATCTTTCTGAATGTTGAGTCTATTTTCTAAAGTGTTGGCAATTCCCCCAGATTGATGTCATCTGCAAATTCAATTAGTTCCCCTTCCATCTTCTCATCTAGATCGGTTATGAAGATGTTGAAGAGTACTGGGACCAGGACAGAACCCTGGGGTAACCAACTGCATACTTTCCTCCATGTAGATGTAGTTCCATTGAGGACAACCTGTTGAGTGAGGTTGATCAGCCAGTTGTGAATCTATCTGGTCTTGATATTCTCTAGCCCACATTTTTCTATCTTACCAAGAAGTAGGTTTTGGTCTACTTTGTCAAATGTCTTAGAGAAATCTGAGTAAATCATTGTCACACTATGTCCACTTCTCTGACTCATATTGGATTAGTACAAAGTTGAAATAATGCAATGGTGTGATTTCTTACCGTTTTTGAAAATTGTAGGTTAAAAGAGTGCAGAAGTCCAGAATTCAATATAGAAAAAAATTGTGGCCATGGGGAAGAACTATTTTTTTAGTAAACTGGGCATTTGTTTTCTATTCTGTTGGAGGGGGATATGAAGTATGTTTCGTGGGGAATGAAACCTTCTGATAAAGATGGGACATGATTGGATGAAAAGAACCTTTGATCTGCCTCTGCCCTGTTGTACTTAAGCGTCATCTGAATATTAGCCACAAGAGGGAGGAAAAGACTAACTTGTTGCTGAAGGTTGTAGAAGTTTGGGATAGAATAAATAAAGAATAAAGAATTGCAATTAAGATTTTGTGATATCGCTGAGGAGTTTGGAGAAAATATAAGGGGTAAGATGGTTCGAGCTTGGGAAGGTCCTAAGAGATAAGCTGGCTCATTTTGTGCACAGAATAGAGACCAAGTTTTGGATTGCCATTTTAAGAATTTTTTAAAATATATTGAATGATCCTGAGAAAATTGAGTGAACATTTTAAAAAGTTGTTTCCAACTATTGTAACATTTTACAACCAGATTGTGATTTTTTTTATTGCCTAGAGGGTAAGCTTTAATTGCCCTGAACTGCTTTAATTGCCCTGAACCGCAATTATTCTACTTTCTTTTGTGGGTTACAAATAGTCAGAAATTGCCATTATTATCATTTTTGCAGTATTTTTAAATGACTAATACTTTTAAATGTTTTATGGATTTTTGTGTACTATCCTGTATTATCTTTTTAGTATGTATGCATGTATGTATAATCTTTTTTACACTAACAACAAGCTGACATTTTCTTTTTACTCTCAGCTGAGATACTATTTTTTTTCTTTTAATCTGAGATTTTGTTTTACTTTGCAAATTTTATTCATGTTATTTGCAATACATGTGAGGATTGCAAACTACATCAAGAGGGCAAAATCAAGATTAGCTACAGGAGGGGGGGGAGAGAACTTGAACTCATAGAAACCCTATGCAGGGTTTACAATGAGACAAACTAGCATCACACCCCTTATATGTAAAATCTCTGCTTAAACCTAAGATAGTAATATTAAATGAATATGGTAGATTTGTAGCAATAAAAATGGACTTGAATAGAATAAAGATAATGTTAGTTGTAATTTATGTAACAAATTGAGACAAATCAAAATTTCTTAACTACTTTATAGACCAGTTAACATCTTTTACTTATGAAAATCGGTGTCTGCTTCGTGATTGGAATGGGTAACTTTGTCAACTCTTGACAGAACTTCAAAGAAAAGAATAAAACCCTTACAAATTAAACTACCACAATCTTTGAGCTGATGGATTATTCAATTGGCTGACTCTTAGAAGCACAATAATGGATTCCCAAGAGACTACACCTTTTTTTCCAAAAATATATAAATCTTTTTCAAGTACCCTGTTTCCCCTAAAATAAGCCCTCCCCAAAAATATTACAACACAGCAGGAGCCATGAGGTAACCACACTCACCACCTCCTGAACCTCAAAAATAAAAAGACCCCCCCAAAATAAGGCCAAGGGCTTATTTTGGGGGGTCAAAAGAAAATAAGACCCTGTCTTGTATGGTATAGATATGATATGGATCTCCAAGAACTTTGGTAATAAAATTTCAAAAGTGTGTATCTTGCCCCAAAGTTTTTCAGATCATAATCCAGTTCTTCTGATGCTGAGAAGAAGGAACTCACAGTTCAGATAAAGACTGAATTAGATTATTTTGCAGAAAGAGGTTTTAAAAGATAAGCAAAATGAATATTTTATGAATAATTTGGATAAAGGCAGAGACCTATCATTTAGAAAAGAAGAAAACTCGAGAAAAGGTGCAAAAGATATTGATTGAACTTAAAAAGAAAGAATCTGATTTACAGAGGACACCAACAGACTCTAAAATTTTACACCAAATTAAATTATTAAGCCAACATTTAATTATGTGAAACAAAAAACATTTTGTGTTTGCAAATAAGGAAAATGGCTGGTATATTGAGTAAAGAAAGAGAAACAACAATGGTTGGTAAAATCCAGAAGAGCAAGACAATATTAACAGATAACGACTCTATTAAAAATTCATTCTATAATTTCTACTCAAATTTGTACAAGAAAAAGGATGAAAAAAGTAAATGAATATTTTTAAAACAACTACTGAAGCTTTTATAGGTGCAAAAACAACTTATAATGAATTGCAGAATTACTTTTAAAATATCAGTTCTTTAAATACCATTAAAAAGATGAAAACAGGTGGGGGCCGAGGCCCAGATAGATTTTCAAAACAAAATTATAAATGTTTTGAAAACCAACTGCTACAACCATTGAAAGAGGTAAAATGCTGCAATTATGGAAGGATGCTAATATTACCGTGCTTCTCAGTGATGTGCTGGTGAGGCTGGTGACGTCATCAGGACGGCGGGGAATGGGACCACGTGTGCTGGAGGCTGAGGCTGCCTCAGCCTCTAGCAGACGTGATCCTATTCCCCTCCTTCCTGAGCACGCTCCACCGGCTTGCACTTCGCAGTTCCCAACAGCAGCTGCTTTTCAGTGGTTTTCTGTGTGTCTGGCATTTAGGACATCCAGCTATCTACCTAAAAGCACTGAAAAGCACTTCGCCTCCAAGCCACTTTGTCTTTATGATGTCGCCGCAGCGGCTGGGCGCGGTCGGACCTCCAGAGCGGCGCCGAGGCGGTCCGGGCGGATGAAAGAGCGAGCGAGCGATGGAGGATCAGGCAGCCTGATCCTCGTTCGCTCGCCCACCAGACTGCTTCGGCGCCACTCTGGCTACCTCCGTCCATCCCGAGAGCTGCGGCGACATCATCAAGACGAAGTCCAGCAGAGGCAGAAATGTTGTCGGCGCTCCCGGACTTCGTCTTGATGACGAAGCCACGAAAGCGACTGGGGAATGACGAGAACCTTCCTGCCTCTGCTGGACTTCGTGCGCTCCTCGCGACTGCAATATACGTCCAGAAGCGGCTTTTGTGGTTAATGGGGTTTGGACTTCCAGCCCAACAGCCCCTGCCACTTCTGGATGTCTATTGCAGCCGCGAGGAGCGCGCAAAGTACAGCGGAGGTAGGAAGGTTATTGGCACTTCCGAGAACCCTCCTGCCTCCGCCGGTTGCCCAGCTGGCACCCGCCCCGTACGTGCACCTCCTCCTCCTCCTCCCTCCTCTTCCTCTTCACTCCCCAAAAGCTCTTCTCCTTACCGGAGCTTAGTGGGAACCGTGTAAAAGAGATGGGAGGAAATATATATTATAATTTATTATTATATATTATATATTATTTCATGATGAGAGGTGAGGCTCTGCCTCCCCTGCCTCCCCTGGCCGCACGTCCCTGGTGCTTCTACAGGAGGGTCAAGATGCTACATTGATGAAGAACTATAGACTAATTTTCTTATTAAATAATTATTATAAACTTTTTAAGGCAATATTTGGGGAGAGAGTGAAGAAAATTTTGCAGAACTTTATAAACAAGGACTAATCTGGATTTTTACCAAAAAGACAAATGAGGAACTGAGGAAAGACAACATTACTTTCGGTCTGTTTATAACATTGTGGTTTTCTTATTCATTTTTGTGATCTGAGCTTTCTTGGTGTTGCCCCTTCACCCCCCGCTGGCAGAGCTCCAGCCCCTCCCGTGTCCTGTGTGACCATTGTGGTGTCTTCTGTTTTTTCTAGGTTCGCTTTATTTTTTTCCATAAAGGCCTGTGCCTCTATGGGTGTATTGATTCTGATTCTTGTCTCCTCCCAGAATATCAGCATACCTTCAGGCGTCAACCATCTAAACCACACCCCCTTCTGGTATAGTTTATTCGCCAATTGCGAATAGTTTTTCCTTTTCTCCCTAATTTTTTTGGGGATCTGCTTCAGAATGGTTATCTCCCTGTCATGATATGTCAATGTTTGCCCCCTTTGTACACCCAGAATTTCATCTCTTGTGCTTTTCCTAAGGAATTTAATATGAACCTCCCTGGGTACATTGTGTGTTCTGGCATATGCTGAATTCACTCTATAGACCAGATCTATCTCCCATTCCATCTGCTGTTTATCTTTGTGTATGTATTCAGCTAAAATATTAGTCATAATGTCCCTTATATTTTCCCCATCTGCTTCTATTACATTTTGAAATCTAAGATAAAAGGACATTCTCTCAAACTCTGTTTTCATTTGTTGGATATCAAGTTCTTTGTTTCCCTTCTGTAAAGCCTCTACCCCCCCTCTCGCCTCCGCCACCCCACCCTCCACAAGGTCCAGTCTCTGTGGGTTCTTATAAATTTGGACTTGATTCTCTTTAATTTCTTCCTTCATTTCTTTTAATTGTTTCTTAATTTCTTCCTGGCCCTGTATGAGTTGCTGGAGCATTTGTTGCAAATCCATCTCTGTACTCTTAGGTTGCATCAGTTCTGTAATCTTTGACTGTGTGGCAGGACTGGATGTTGCAGATGTCGGTGCAGAAGTAGCAAAGCCAGGTTTTCCAGGGGGTGGTCTTTTTGGAGACATGGTTTATAAAACAAAGAGATCAGTCAGTGTAGAGACTGGGCAGCTGGAGAAGTAGAGCAGGCAGATGAGTCCAGAAGGCAGAAGATCCAAACAGGTGGGAGTTTCTTTAGTCAATCTAGCAATAGATGAAAGTTTTTTCTCCAAAGAGTTCAGGAAATAACAATCCACAAGAGATTCCTCTGGGTGACATGGAGACAAAGACCGGAAGCCTGAATTTTAAAGGTGGAGTCAGGTTTCACAGTTCATGAAGACAACGGAAGTGTGCCATCTTGCCCTGCCAGCTTTGGGCTCAGAGGCATAGGAAAAATTTTAAAAGTTCACAAAGTTCTCAGGTCATCAATAAGTTCTGGAACTAAGTCCCATGAAAAACACTTTTACTGGGGTGAGGCATCATTAGTTGGCTCTCCCCCCTCCTCCTTCCCCTGGGGGCAAGAGCAAAATTTTTACAAGCCGCTTGTCCAAGGGGGGGGGAAATCCCCCTCCCATCCAGCCGCTCCTCCAAGAATAAATCCGAAAGATTAACTTTTAAAATTACTGAAAAGTCCATCAATTCAAGAGTAAGGGGATGAAGAGAGGAAGCATCTCACCGCACCGCCGCTGCTTCCTTCAGTTTTGTGTTCTCCGATCAGCATAGAGCAAGACGCAGGTGCACCCTCCGAAATTGCTCCCCGGTGCCTGGAGCAAAGCGGAGAAGCCCCCACCAGCCGCCGCCGGTGCCAGAGCCTTCCGCGAGCCGCTCCCTCGGCAGGACGCCTCTCCGGGGTGTCCTGTGCCCCCCCAAGGACGGGGGAAGCCCACCGAAGAGCGGGAGCGGGCAAAGTTCTTGCCCGTCGCTGTAGCCGCCGGAACCGGAAGTCCAGGAAAGACAACATTAGAATGGTCCTAAATGTTATTGAATATTTACAATATCTTAATGAAACCCAGGCAGCCTTAATAGTCTTAACTGCAGAAAAAGCTTTTGACAATGTAAATTGGGCTTTCCTCTTTAGACCTTTGGAGGAAATGGACTTTGAGCAGTTTATTCAAGGAATTAGTTTGATTTACACATCCCAACAGACACATATCATTGTTAATGTGAATTAACAATGTGAATTGCTTAAAATCTGTGAGATTTGAAAAAGTACAAGATAAGGTTGTCCCCTTTTGTCATTGATTTTTATTCTAGTCCTAGAAGTTTTGAATAGAGACTTCAGATATGATGAAAAAATAACTGATATGAAAATAAAGAAAGAGACTTATAAGTTAAGAGCTTTTGCCAGTGATATAGTTGTATTTTTTGCAAGATCCCCAAAAGAGTTTGGAACATTTGATGAACAAATTGAATGACTTTGGGCTGAGCACTGACTGGTTTTAAAATAAATAAACAGAAAACAAAAATGTTAGTCAAGAATATGGCTGCATATAAGCATGACATTTTAACAAAAAATAGGTTTAATGTGGAAAAGAAGGAATCTTTCACTGATACTGTCAATTCTAAATTGTTTCAAAATAATTATGTACCCATTTGGAATGATAATAAGAAAGATATACTAAGATGGGGTAAATTGCAACAATCTCTGTTAAACAGGATCTCTGTGATGAAGATGAATGTCCTACCAAAGATGTTATTTTTATTTCAGATCTTGTCAATATCGTAACTGAAGTTCTATTTTAAGCAAACATTTCCAAATTTATTTGGCAAGGAGGGGTGGGAGAGAAGAATTATATATAAATTGTTGCAAGATGCCAAGGAAGAGGAAGGAAAATCTGGATTTTCCAGATTTAAACCTCTATTTTAAGGCATGCTGTCCATGGAACGAATGGGTGACCCTAAAGCAGAAGTCTCCAAACCTGGGAAATTCAAGACATGTGAACTTCAACTCCCAGAATTCCTCAGCCAGCCAGAAAAATGCTATTTTGGGATATAGTTGTTAAATTACTTGAAGCCCACCACTGGAGGGGCAGGAAGGGGGGAGGACCAGAGCGGAGGAGGAGAGAGACTACATCATTTAGAGCAGGGCTAGCAGCTGAGCCCTGATTAGCTGGCAATTCTCTATGCTCAGCAGTTGGTCCAAAACTTTTGTGCTGATTGGCTGATAATTCCCTGTGTATGTTTTCATCATAGTGTCCCAGTTTCCCCCAAAAGCTGAAATGGTCAGAATAGCTATAACAGCATTTATAAAGGGGAGAAATCTCATATTCCAAACTGAGAGCCTTAATTAACTTTATAAGGGAAACCCAAGTCTGATTTGTCAGCCAAATCTAATCTGTCAATCTCAGGAAGAGGCAGGATTTTGAAAAGTCAGGTTGAGTTGAAGCCTGTTGTATGCCATCCAGAAACATCACAAGCTCCAGGCACTGGGATAAGATGTTAATGGCATCACTTAATTTGCAAGGGGCAGAGACGTACAACTGGATATCACCAGTATAGTGATACCTCATGTCATGACAATGAATGTGCTCACCCGCCATATTCATGTAGATGTTGAAAAGGAAATGAACACAGTTTGAGTGGGATGCTTTTATTGTATCCTGTTCCTTCTGCCTTTGATCTGTGTGGAGAAGGGCAGATGTGGCACACATGCCCACGTGTTTTAGAAAGGGGCTAGGAAGAACTGCAGAAGTGTCTACAGATGTCACCACAATGATATGAACGAAGTTCCCCCTGATTTCTATGTGTCTCATAAAACAAACAGCAGACGTTTGCTTACACCATCGTCACCTCCATCTTGAGTTGTTGGCTTTGATTGCACCATTGCAGGTTTTTGTTTTACTTTTTAAAACTATAGGCACTCTTGGAGTCTCATGTTTTCTGTTTTCTTTTCCTCTTTCTTCTTTGGTCTTCCAATCTTTTCTAGATTGTTAACAAAATAACAAAATAACAGAGCGGGAAGGCACTTTGGAGGTCTTCCAATCTAACCCTCTACTCAAGCAGGAGACCCTACACCATTTCAGACAAATAGTTGTCCAAACCCTTCTTGAAGACCTTTAGTGAGCACCCACAACTTCTGAAGGCAAGTCGTTCCATTGGCTAATTGTTTTCACTGTCAGGATATTTCTCCTTATTTCTAGATTGGATAGCTCCATGGTACGTTTCCATCCATTGCTTCTTATTCTACCTTCTGGTGCTTTGGAAATAGGTTTATCCTGTCTTCTTCATGGCAGACTATCAAATATTGGAATGCTGTTATCATGTCACCCCTAGTCCTTCTTTTCACTAGACTGGGCATACTCAATTCCTGCAACCATTCTTTATATTTTTTAGCCTCCAGCCTCCTAATCATCTTTGTTGCTATTCTCTGCACTCTGCGGTCATTTCGCATCTTTTTTGCACCATGGCGATCAGAATTAGATGCAGTATTCCAAGTGTGAGCCCCACTAGTGCAATATAACATGGTATTATCATTTCGTGTCATCTAGAAACTATCCCTCTGTTGATGCAGTCCAGGACTGCATTGACTTTTTTGGCAATTGTAGCACACTATTGGCTCATACTGTACTTAATTGGTTGTCTAGTAGGACACCAAGATGTCTCTCACAGATACTGCTGTTGAGCCACATATTGCCTATTCCATACCTGTGCATTTGGTTTATCCTACATAAGTGCAGGACGTTAGTTTTATCACCAGTGAATTGCATTTTATTGAATAGGGCCCAATGCTCATGTCCGTCAAGATCCTTCTGAAGCTTCAGTCTGTCTTCCAAGGTGTTAGCAATTGCGCCCAGGTTAGCATCATCTGCAAATTTGATGAACTCCACTTCTATCCCCTCACCTAGATTGTTTATGAAGAAGTTGAAGAGCACTGGGAGCAAGACAGAATCTTGAGGTACCCCACTGGTTCTTTCCATGTAGATATAGTTCCATTAAGGGTGGATTTAGGTTTAGTGTGATTTGTCAGTCAGTTACAAATCCATCTGGTGGTGATGCTGTCTATATCAAATTATTTTATCTTACCAAGAAGTTGGTTGTGGTCTACTTTGTCAAATGCCATGTATACTATGTCCACTAATTTAGTCACTTTGTCAAAGAATGCAATAAGGTTGGCTGGCATATCTGTTCTTAACAAACCCATGCTGGCTTCTAGTGATTACCTTATTCATTCCCAAGTGCTCACAAATCAGCTGTTTGATTATCATTTTCAGTATTTTCCCAGGAATTGATATCAATCTAATTGGCCTATATAGTTTCCTGGATTCCCTCTTCTTCTTTTGGAAAATTGGAACTGAGCCTTATCTTTCCTGACTCTGTTCTTGTAGAACTGAGCTATTTGCTGGTATTCTCTTCTAATTATGTGCCCCCTTTCCCCTTTTTTATACTTGTCCTTTTTGTCCCTTAGTTTGTCCTTCAGTTTGCAATAAACTAAGCAATTGTGCGACTGTATTGTGTGTTTTAACAACTCAGGAAGACCTTTTGGTGGCTGCACCTAGCTCTGGAATTCCCTTCCCAAGAATTTTTCATCAGTAGTAATTTGGAAGTCAATGAGGAAGATCTTGCTTCGGGGCATAATTATTTGCAGAGCCTGTGAGTTTCTGCTGCAAAACCAGAGCCTTTTGTCCCAGCAGGAAACCTTCCTCCTTCTCTTGAAAGGTGAGCCTCTTTCCACAGTAACTTGCCTTTGAATCTTGTTTGGCTGCCTGCTCTCTCTCTCTTTTGCAAGAAAAGCTTTCTCCACCCCATGAGTTCCAAGCAGCTTTGCAAAGCCCTGAGAGACTTCAGCAGCTAATTAAAACTTTGAAGTTCAGATCCAAGTGAGGGAAAATGAATGTGAAACATTAAGAGTATATTCAGTAGAGTGAGCATGTTCCTTAGTAAGCAAACAATTCAACTGAGCATAAAACTGGTACAGAAAACTCATGGGAAGCAATTTGAACTGACAAGAGTGTGGAGCCTGATGGATCTCTCACAGCATCTGGAAATGGGCTCCATTAGAAACTGGCTTTAAACTGAAGCACAAAGGACCGTCCACTCCATCTCACCTAGGATAAGCTAGGAGGTGTGGCATGATGGCAGCCAAGCAAGAGCACACAAATATCTTCTTGGAACTTCTGTCTTTAAGAGAATTAGAATTCTATTCCGTATGGAAGAAAAATCTAGGCAATATTAGATTCCAGATTCTTGGCACATTTTGTAGATTTTGTAGATTTCATTTGGAAACACTTGGAGCTTATGTTACAGTCAGAATGACAGATTCCCCAAAGGCTATTTATGGCTCAGTTTCGAAGTTATGGCCACTGCATTGCCTCCGCAGTTGTTCATCCATACAAACAACCATAGGGATGCTTCAGTGCCTCCCCGCTACCTCCCCCACCCATTCCGCCAGCTTCCTGCAGACCTTTGGCTCCCAACTGGGCCACTCAGCTACCCAAGGGAGCCTAAACCCAGGCAACAGAAAGTACCATTTTACAGGGCCTTTACCGTTTGGAAGCCAAGTTCTGTTTTCCATCCGGCCACCCAAAGACTTGCAGGAAAATGCCTGCTCCTCAGCCAGCTCCAGAGTGCAGTTTTTTGCAGAGGCGCCTGGCCGATGCAAAGCAGGACAAGGCTGAGCTTGCCTCCAGCCTGTAGGAGTTCAGCCAGCTGAGCCCAAGGGAGGGAGCAAACGCATCATCAGTCTCGAATCCCTTCACACCCCCAAGAAATCTAAGTCCAGCTGTCCTTGAATTCCAGGAATGACTCTTACCTATTGCCTATTTGCTTTGACCGTTACTAGTTCGGACTCTTGTAGAGAGCAAAAGCTTGCAATAAAGTTTCATATTCATTTGAACTGCCTGGACTTCCTGATTCTCCCAAGCTTGACACTGCCTGTTGTGGCAGCCATGTACTATTCTGCAGGCAACTGCAGTTCTCTCCACCCTCTAGTGGTCTTCATTTGTTTGTAGAGTTTTCAAAGTTTTCTTTAAAAAAACAGAGTCTGCTAGAGAACTGCAAGAGAAGCAACTGCTTATAGCACAAGGCAGCCTCTGGAGGAAATGTTGGAAGAAAAATCAGGTCTGGTTCCAAGCTGGGAGAAGGATGCTGAAATAAAATGGAGGCAGGCTGCAGGAAAGGAGGTCTCCATTTATTTGGTAGCCAGAAGCTAGTGAAAACAGCATGCCAAAATGGGGTTGAAAGTAGGTGGGTTTTTTATACATTCTTTGCGGCTTTTGGGGATGCCTGTTCCTGTGCAATGTATTTGGACCTGTGCCCTTTCAGTATTCTAATTATTTTTGCCTGATTACCATTGTGGCTGGGGGGAGGGGGGAGGCCCTGTTCTTGGAGCTGGGGTGGGTGTAGAGTTTATACAATAATACAATACAATACAATAGTAGAGTTGGAAGGGACCTTGGAGGTCTTCTAGTCGAACCCCCTGCCTAGGCAGGAAACCCTATACCGTTTCAGAAATCTTCTTAAAGACTTCCAGTGTTGGGGCATTCACAACTTCTGGAGGCAAGCTGTTCCACTGATTAATTGTTCTAACTGTCAGAAAATTTCTCCTCAGTTCTAAGTTGCTTCTCTCCTTGATTAGTTTCCACCCATTGCTTCTTGTTCTACCCTCAGGTGCTTTGGAGAATAGTTTGACTCCCTCTTCTTTGTGGCAACCCCTGAGATATTGGAACAATGCTATCATGTCTCCCCTAGTCCTTCTTTCTATTAAACTAGACATACCCAGTTCCTGCAACCGTTCTTCTATGTTTTACCCTCCATCTCCCTAATCATCTTTGTTGCTCTTCTCTGCACTCTCTCCAGAGTCTCCACATCTTTTTTACATCATGGCAACCAGAACTGAATGCAGTATTCCAAGTGTGGCCTCACCAAGGCATTATAAAGTGGTATCAACACTTCAGTTTAGGAGTCTTTGTTTTTCTGCTTTGAATCCCGTCAGCTTCAGCCTTCTTCTGTGGGAGCTGTAGCTGAAGGTGTTTTGTTTATGAATGGAGCTGTCTGGCTTTCTGTACATGGATACTGAATGGAATGCTCCAGTTTTCTCAATCGATACAAAAATATCTCATTCATAAGGCAACTGTTGGAGAGGCTGCCTGGAGTGTCTTCCTGATAGTAGAGAGAAGTGAATGATTTGATGCTAAGAAAGCCTTCTTTCGGGGAGGGGGGAGTGTGCTGACTTCCTACAGACAGCTCAGAACTGCGGGAGCCCCAAGGGAGCAGAACAGGGGTGCCTGAGAAGGTGGGAAAGGTCTTGGGAGGCCCAGGGCAGGAGGACCTGTGTGCTCCCCAAGCCTCCCAGCAGGGCTTCCCCAATCCCTGAGGTACCCGGTGCTCTGCTAATGACCTGCACATTAACAGCTGTGTCAGAGAAAGAGGGTGGGGCCAACTGTAATAGGCAGGCTCCGATACAGTCATAAGTAAAGGACACCTTGTAATTCGTTTAAATCAGTGATTCCCAAAGTGTGCGCCGCGGCTCCCTGGGGAGCCGCGCTATCGTCATAAGGGCGCCGCGAAATATTCAATTAATACCTGCGCTGGGCGCCCGCTTCCCTCCCTCCTCTCGGGCTTTGGAGGGAAGCTTCTGCAAAAGCCCAGGCATGACAAGTCTCCCAGGCTGAAATTTGCCGAGCTGTACGCGCGCGCCTGTTTTCCATGGTGTGGAGCAGCGGCGAGATTCTGGGCGGCGAGCGATGATTCCGGGGGGCATCAGTGGGGGGGGGCAGGGTCCCCCTCGCGTTCCTCATCTTCCCGGATGGCCCCTGGAATCATCGCTCGCCGCGCAGAATCTCGCCGCTGCTCCACGCCGTGGAAAACAGGCGCGTGCGCACAGCTCGGCAAATTAAAGCCTGGGAGACTTGTTGCCACTCGCCTTTGCAGAAGCTTCCCTCCGAAGCGTTCCGAGGGAGGGCTGTAAACTTCCCTCCGAAGTCTTGGGAAGTTCTGAGGAGCCCCCCAAGGCAAAATGCCGCTGCCAGGTAGCTAAAAGTACGTCTCTGATTCGTCTCTGTCAATCTCTCTCTGATTCCCTCTCTTACTCCCTCTCTCTGTTCCTCTCTCTGTCTGTCTGTCTCACTCACACACACACACACTGTGGTGACCACAGTGTGTGTGTGTGTGAGTGAGACAGACAGACAGAGAGAGGAACAGAGAGAGGGAGTGAGGGAGGGAATCAGAGAGAGACTGACAGACAGACACACACACACACACAGACAGAGAGAGAGAGACAGAGAGGGGGAGGGAGGGAGAGAAAGATAGACAGACAGAGAGAGAGACACACACAGAGTGAGTAATTAAGTGAATGAGTGAGAGACAGACACACCCACATACACAGAGTGACAGAGAGAGAGGAAGGGAGGGGAGAGAGACAGAGGGAGAGACAGACACACACACACACACACACACACACACACAGAGAGAGACAGAGACAGAGAGGGGGAGGGAGGGAGAGAAAGATAGACAGAGAGAGACACACACAGAGTGAGTGATTAAGTGAATGAGTGAGAGACAGACACACCCACATACACAGAGTGACAGAGAGAGAGGAAGGGAGGGGAGAGAGACAGAGGGAGAGACAGACACACACACAGAGAGAGAGAGAGGGGGGGGAGGGAGGGAGAGAAAGATAGACAGAGAGAGACACACACAGAGTGAGTGATTAAGTGAATGAGTGAGAGACAGACACACCCACATACACAGAGTGACAGAGAGAGAGGAAGGGAGGGGAGAGAGACAGAGGGAGAGACAGACACACACAGACACACACACAGAGTGAGTGAGAGACAGACAGACACACACACACACACACACACACACACACACAGAGTGACAGAGATGGGGAAAGGAGGAGAGAGAGACAGAGATACACAGAGAGAGAGAGAGACAGATAGACACCCAGAGAAAATGACAGAGGGAGACAGAGAGGGAGGGAGGGAGAGAGAGACAAAGAGCCAGAGAGAGAGAGAGAAAGAAAAAGAAAAAAAGAAAGAAAGTGGGAGAGAGAGATGAAAGAAAGAAAGAAAACCAACATATGACCACAATTGAGCCCAAAATTTTGGTTGCTAAGCAAGAGCGGCTCTCCAAATAAATTTCAATCGTGGTTTTGGCGAGATTTGGCTCAGTTGAAAAAAAAGGTTGCCCACCACTGGGCTAGTGTGGTGGTTAAGTTACTTTTCAAAAGCTATTTTTCTGATCCAAGATTTGAGAAGTTGTGCAGCGAACAACAAGCCCATCCATCCCATTAATAATTTTAAATCATTAAACGATGTTCAATAAATTGTGAATTTAAAGCTCGTGTTTAATTTATTTTTCAATTAACCTAACCTTAACGAACTAAAAAGTAGATTTCCAAATCCTTAAAAAGTCAAAAATTAAAAAAAATCGGATGTACCTATTAAGGGAGCCGCGGAAAAAATCCGAAGTGTTATGGGAGCCGCAAACCGAAAAAGATTGGGAACCTCTGGGTTAAATTTTAGGCATTCCTTTGTTGGTGCTGATACTTTAGAAACTATTACTTTGGTGTACTACTTCTAGGTGTTAGGTGCAAAGAGAGGGAGAAGGGAGGGGGGGGTGTAATGACCGGCTGGATAGGGGTGGCTGGGGGGGGGTCCTGCGACTGAGTGGGAGTGAGTGACATCAGGTTGACCACACCCACCCAGGTTTTATGGCTCCCAGTGTTTTCTTTTCTATGGGAAATGGGCCCAAGTGGCCCTTTGAGTGTTTAAGGCTGCAGACCAAACCCCAAACATGCTGCAACCATTCTTCATATGTTTCAGTCTCCAGGCCTTCAGTCATCTCAGTTCTCTTCTCCGAACTTTTTCCAAAGTCTCAACATCTTTTTTTGTAGTATAGTGACCAAAATTGGTTGCTGTATTCCAGGTGTGGCCTTACTAGGGTTTTATACATGTTAGAATGTTTTATAAATGTATTCTAATTTTGTCTTAAATTGAACTGAATTAAAATTCAGCTTTTTGAATTAAGATTCAACATAGAAATAAGGAGGAATTTTCTGACGGTGAGAGCAATCAACCAATGGAACAGTTGATTGCCTTCGGAAATTGTGGGAGATTCCTCCCTGGAAGCCTTCAAGAAGAGGTAGGACTGCCATTTGTCAGAAATGGTGTAGGGTCTCCTGCTTAGGTGGGGGGTTGGACTAGATGACCTACAATGTCCCGTCCAACTCTGTTCATCTGAAAATCTGCTGTTAGGAAGCTTCCTTTGACCTTCTGCCATACCCTTAAGCTTCCAGAAGTACAGTCAAGAATGTACCTGGGTTTAACAAAACAGGGGAGAGGAAAGAAAGAGGCCCCAAAGTTCCTTGAAAACTTGAATGTCAAAACAGCCTCATATTTTCCTTTTTTTGCCTTTTTTAAAGGTTTCCTCCTCAATAGGAAGAGCCCAGCCTCGGTAGGGATCCAGAAGCAGAAATCATGTTCCAACAGGTCATCCAAAGAGAAGGGAAAAACGTTCCCCCAGATAGGTTAGTGAGGGACTTCTTGATGGTTAATTGTCCATTGTGTCCCTTCTCTGCATGGATTATCTGTAATTATGCTTCTTCTACTCTAATTAACTATAATAATGGAGCCCAGCTAAATGTTCCTAGCAGAGGCCGCTGCACTCCCTTTCTCTGCCCCACATGGAGCCCGCCAGCCCCCTTCGTTTGCTCAGTCATTCCATGCGTCCTTTGCCCCTGCCTTTCTCTGCTTTGTTCACAGAGGACAAAGGATGTTTAAAAAACTGATATAATGGAAAGAAGGGAACAATTTTCCTATCTTTGTTTCTAACTCTGCCTTGCTACTCCCCAAAACCTGAAGTCAGACAAAAATAATTATTGTAGCCTTTTCAGCAAAAAAGGGGCAAGGGGGGAGAGAGCAGATGGCCCAGGAACATTAACGAAAGCTGACATGTACAATATATTGTTTGAGTAATCCTCAAATTACAATTGTTCGTTTACTGACCGTTCACAGTTACAATGGCACTGAAAATGTGACTTATGACCGTTTTTCCACTTATGACCATTGCAGAAGTCCCAGGGTCACTTGAACAACATTCAGATGTTTAGCAACCGACTCATACTTATGACGGTTGCAATGTCCCGTGGCCATGGGATTCCCTTTGGCCACCTTCTGACTAACAAAGTCGATGAGGAACCCTTTGCAACCGTACTACTGACTTAGCAACTACAGTGATTTTACAACTGTGGCAAAAAGGGTAATAAAATGGGGCAAAACCCACTTAACTATCTTGTTTCAGCAACAGAAATTTTGGGCTAAATTGTGGTCGTATGTATGTACTGTATTTAGTGATAGACCAATAGGTGGATATAGAAACAGAGTTTCTTTCCCCCACTCGAAATCTGCACAGGTATCTGAAAGGCCATGAAAAATGAGTTTAATAAGAAGGGAAAAAATGATATCCCAAACGTCCATGAAAACTTGGATATATACCTGGCCCCATGGTTTCCTCCCCCCACCCCCCGGCTTCTTTACAAGGTTGGCAAGGAAAGGAATGCAAAATTATCAACTACTGCAAAATCTTCAGTACGACCAGAAGGATCTTCAAAGTGCCTAATAGAAGAGTGCTGGTCCTGTCCTTGCTTCTCCCATTTGTTGTGAAATAACTGATAACATTTTCTTTCTTACAGAAAATTCCAATATTTCAGGGTCTGTTACAAATTTTCCGAAGCACCTGAACTCAGGACAAGAAGTAACGAATGGAAACCTGTCAAAATGAGTGTCAGGCCTACAGTTATTTTCTTTTGGACATTATGCCTGCTACACTTTCTATTATTCTACTATGCCTTTTCTATTGTGGGAAAATGAGAGGGAGGATATTACGGAGTTGGATGGTATGTAGCCATAACAAATTTCTTTCTAGAAAGCCAAGGTCATCCTTTGTCTCTGCACCTGGCCGGAACTGGATGGGGGGAACTGCCAGCATGGCAGAGGAAGATTGGACCATGTGATGGACTTGTGGGTGTGAGGGCAGGGTCTTGAACTTTCAACTGGGTGGGAAAACCGGGAAGCTTTCAAATTCCGGTTTTCCCAGATGTGCCAACATGGCTCTTTTAATAAATTGGAACTTTGAGGAATCCTTTGCCTCAGACTCTGGTTTAATTTTGGATGCTATTTGGAACCCTGACAAAGAGATCCAACCTCACATTATGGAGAAATTTCATGGCAGTGAGGACAATTAGTAGTAGTAGGACAGCTTGCCACCAGAAGTTGTGGATGCTTCATCACTGGAAGTTTTTAAGAAGAGATTGGACAACTATTTGTCTGGAATGGTATAGGGCATGAGTGTCAAACTCACGGCGTCATGTTGCCGTCACATGACGTATTGTGACATTTTTCCCCTTCACAGAGCTGGGGTGAGTGTTGCCTGCACATGATTCATCCAGCCCATGGGTTGCCAGTTTGACACCTCTGGTCTAGAGTCTCCTGCTTGAGCAGGGGGTTGGACTAGAAGATCTCCAAGCTCTCTTCCAACTCTGTTAGCCTGTCATTTTTCTCCAACCACATGGTAGTATCCAATTGCTGTACGTTGCTCACTCATGCAAGTGTCCAGCAATGCACATTCTTTGTTCTGCAACTATCTTAGAGAATCTTCAGGAATTATTTATTTGTAGAATTTCCTCATTTGTGACATGATCTCCCTAGAGCAGCTTCTCCATTCAGGTGAGCTGCTTGGTCACCACAGTGCATGCTTGTATCTTTTGGGAATTCCCTATTCAGAAATCCAGAGTGATGGAGTGGCTAAGGTGGTTTGTCAGGAGTGGGGAAGTCCAACTTTTATTCGCCCCCTGGATAGAGAAGCCAGCTGCGCTGATGAACCAGAATTCAGTCAGTCTGTATTTTTCAGACATTCTCGTATTTTCTACGCCCTTCCTCACCACTTAGAGAGAAGCTGGTACAGAAACATCCAGGAGAAGTCACTTTGTAAAGTAATGAATTAGTATAGGGTCTCCCCACATTTGGCAAGTATATTGACTGGTGAAATCTGGGAGTTGAAGTCCACAGGTCTTACAGTTGCCAAGCGTGAAGACCCCTGACTTAGAGTCATAGAGTAACCTTGCCTTGACCTGATGGAATTGCTACAGAAAGCTGGGATAGGAGATGATAAAAAGTTGGGGCAAAAAGCATCAGATTTGCCCGATGTAAACTTTTTACAGCCTAGGTCGTATACCTCTGATATGAGAAATCCTTGTTTTACTGATAAGAAAGGCTGGTTTGGAAGACTTGCTTTGATAACTTCTAAGACCACCCGATGCTTCCTTGAGACCATAGACATTGGAGCAGTGGTGGAGTTCAATTTTTTTACTACCGGTTCTGTGGGCGTGGCTTGGTGGGCGTGGCAGGGGAAGGATACTGCAAAATCCCCATTCCCTCCCCACTCTGGGGCCAGCCAGAGGTGGTATTTGCTGGTTCTCCAAAGTACTCAAAATTTCCGCAACTGGTTCTCCAGAACCTGTCAAAACCCGCTGGATTTCACCCCTGCATTGTACCTGCACCTGCTTGCAAGGAGGCAAAATTTCCAGGTGCCTCTTCTGCCTGCAGAACTTTCTTCTTGTGCTTCTCTCCACTCTTGATGTCTGGTTCATTGGATTGCAACATGCCAGGAACGAACCCAGCATTCCTGTGATTGCATAGTGACCCTATGCAGATCCTCCCTCCCAATCACATCAGTTTCAGGCACTGCAAGAAGCTGGATGAAAATAAAAATGCCTTGTTGGTACAGTTGGTCACAGTGCAAAATGAGAGGATTTTGCAAATGCCCCTTGCCTGCCTCACCTGGTGTTTTATTTTTGTTTGGGTTTTATTTGTATTTATATTTTTTCCCTCCTTCAAGTTCCCCTCTTGCAGACTCTTCAAAACTGCTTTACTTGCAGCCCAGCACTTCCCCAAAAGGTGCTTGCCACAGATTAGCTCAGCTCTGCTACCTTAATTGGTTAATAAGAAGCCTCCAGGGATTGTGTTGCGAGATCCTGATCAATTTCATCCTACAGGCTTTCTTCTGCCTCCTACCTGGAGCATACCAAGAAAACAGCAGGTGCTAAAACATTCCTTTCAATGTGTATCCCCCATTATGAGCCTGCTTTCTCTGTTGTAATCTTATGAGTGTAAATACTCATCAGAGTATATTCAGTTCCCCTTGCTAGTTATCCCAGTACCCACGTGAGGATTCCAAAAGGCAGGGGGTGGAAAAAATATCCAGGTCCAGTTCCAAGCCGGGAGAAAGGCACTGGAGACAAGTGAAGGCTGATTGGAAAGAGGGCCCATTTATTAATGAAGCAGAACCACCAAGCACGTGTGATTCTGGGTAGCTGCCCCAATGGAGTTGAGAGTGAGGGGTTTTTATACCTTCTCTTGGGCTTTGAACTTGAGCTTCCTGTTCCTGTGCAAGAACATGTATTCTATTGGCTGTTGTAGGGGTCATAGCTGGCTCTATAGGTTGTCTGAGGTACGTTTGGTTGAAGTTTGGTCTACTCTAAGATGGTGCAATGAAGGAGCTTGTGTTGTGAAAGGGTGTTGGGCAATTCCTATTCTGGCTTAAGGGCTTTGTCCTGGTTTGGATCTTGAGTGAGGGCTATTTGCTTATGAATACCTAGATACTTGGCTCCTTTCAATAAGCTCTTTATCCCTTAAGTGCTGACATCTGCCAAGAACTATTAAGAAAGGTAGGGGTTGCTTTCTATCTCCAAGAGCATGTTTCTCCATTCCTCCTTTAGGAAAATATAATATTCTGCATTTTAATATTTCCTAAAATATTTCATTCTTCTAGGAGGGGGTTAGGGTTAGGGTTAGGGGTGGGTGACAACTTTCCACACAGGGGAATGGCCGAAAAGTTCTATATTCTATAAGATCTTTTTTCAGCTTCTTTGTGACTTGTTTTTGGAAACATTCCGTAATGTTTGGGCTTACCAGGCTGTTTGAGGCCATATCCTTAATAGAATAACACAACAACAGAGTGGAAAGAGGTCTTCTAGTCCAACCCCATGGTCAAACAGAAGACCCTATATTAATCTGAACAAACCATTGTCCAATCTCTTCATCTCAAGTGATGGAGCATCCACAACTCTGATTTAATTTTTCAACTTCTGCTCCACTGATTAATTCTTCTCACTCTTAGGAAGTTGCTCCTAAGACCGCTTTTCTCCTTGGTTAGCTTCCATCCATTGCTTCTTCTCCTGCTTTGGAGAAAAGGTTGACCTCCTCTTCTCTGTGACAGCCCCTCAAATATTGGAAGACTGTTATCATGTGTCACAGTGGTGGGTTCTGGATCCCGGTGCAACCGGTACGGTGCAACAGGGCTCAGCATCCACCACATGAACGCATGCAGCGCGCATATATGTCCTTACCTCCTGCAACGCTCCACAATGCTCCAGCTGCTCGGTGGAGCATCCCGCAGGCACCGTTCCTCCGTGTGCGTGCGTAGAAGCGCTGAAGAGCTCAAATACAGGTAAGGACGGCGGGTGGGCCCTCCGGAGCACTGTACTGGAACTGTACCCAGTGCTCCCAGCAGGCACTGGTACACCTGTCCCGGGGCGTACCACCTGCAACCCACAAGTGATGTGTGACCTCATCAGTCCTTGGCTTTCAAGATAAATGTCTTTTCCCAGGTCCTGAATGTAAGAGAGATTGCTGGAGGGACGTTCTTCCAGCATTTATGTGTAACTATGTTATTTCACGCTGTGGTTTTTTTACCTTTTGTTTTCATATGTGGTCCTCATTGATTTTCACTGTTATTGATGATGAGCACCCTCCTGAATCATGTGCAAAGTATGTTTAATTCAAACAGTATTTTTTTAAAATATTCCATTCCACTTTTAAATATTCATCATCTTTCCCAGCTGGCCTGTTTTTAAGTGAAAAAATCTCAATTCCAGAGAGGACATGTGGTTCCTCAGTTGGCAACCTCACTGAAAACCTGTCCAATACTCTCAGTTTTCGCAGCTGTAGCTCCTCCATTGCTGCCAATATTATCACTTTCCAGTGAGGCAGTTTTCAGCTCCATCCCTCTTTGCCATCCAGCTGATTGAGGGGACTTAACAGGCAAACGCTGGGCTAAAGTTCGTGAGCAGAGGGAGGCTGTGCTGAGCTTCCTGGCGTCTACCCTTGGACGTTCAATCCCACAACTGGTTGGAGTTCCACAAAGGACCTATAAAGAATGCGGAACAGCTCCCTGACATTTTAACAGTGCAATTAGATCAGCTGGGGGGGGGGGTTAGTAGGTACAATATCAGCTCTGTGATACAGAGTGCTGCTTTCTGGATGCAACAGGAACTGAGAAAAGTTAAGAGAAGAGTCCTAACTGACATCAAGAGAAGCCTGCGTCAAATTCTTACTGTGGGTGGCTCATTCAGGTGACTGCATGCAGACCTCAGTTTGTCTGCAGAGTCTTCTTTTCCATTTGTCACCCCCTCTTCACCTCAATTGTTTTCCCTTAAATTTTATTTTAATTTAAGCAAGTATAAAAAGGAAGGTAACATGTAGCAAAACACCTGCCTAATATCCTTTTTCCTAGTGAGAATTCCCCTGGGGTTCCTGCTTGGCCCCACTTGGAAAATCAAAGGGAGAATGTTCTTTATCTGCATGTCTTTGAGGAAGGACAATTCAGCAGGGGGTTTCCTGCAGCTGTGGGTGGAGCTGAGCTTCTGAGGTCTCCTATTTTCTACCTAGCCCAGGGGTGTCCAAACTTGGGAACTTTAAGACTTGTGGACCTCAACTCCCAGAATTCCCCAGCCAGCTATGCTGGGAGTTGAAGTCCACAAGTCTTAAAGTTCCCAAGTTTGGACACCCCTGACCTAGGCACCCCTGCCAGCAGCCTCAGTCCATTGGGGAGAAACAGGAAGTTTCAATTGGCCTCAGCAAGGCACCTTTCCCATGAGAGCTTCAGGAAAGCTCACTCCGATAGACAGGTGGTGTCTATCCCCAGGTGTATCTTAGCAAACTTTGGCAACTTCATGAAGAATAATGAACCCTGGACCAAATGGGATCTAATATTCAGAATAACAGAGTTGGAAGGGACCTTGGAGATCTTCTAGTCCAACCCCCTACTTGAGCCTTATTCCATTCTGGAGAAATGGCTGCCCAATCTCTTCTTAATAACCCACAGTGGTGAGCATCCACAAGTTCTGGAGGCAAACTGTTACACTGGTTAATTGTTCTCACTATCAGGAAATTTCTCCTTAGTTCTCAGTTGCTTCTCTCCTTGCTTAGCTTCCATTCATTGTTTCTTGTCTGGCCTTCTGGTGCTTTGGAAAACAGGTTGACCCTCTCTTCTTTGTAGCAGCACCCCTATCAGAGTAATGATTTAAGAGCTGACCAGCTGCAATGATGATGTAATACTGGGAATGACTCAGCAAGGTTTTTGGGCTGATATTACTTTAAGAGCATGTAATAAGAATAGGTCCTGTTGGGGCATATCTCTCTCTCCATGCGCTTCCATGCTGTGATTGCTGTTTGTTTGAGGTCTCACTAAAGTATGTGTATGTATATATTCTTTGTAGATAAAACCACTATTTAAATACAAACCTCTGTTTACTGTATTTGCTCCTGGATTGTCTCACTGTGCGCATTCTGACATCCCCAAACATTGGAACACTGCTATCATGTTACCCCTAGTTCTTCTCTTTGTTGGACCATACTTCATATGTTTTAGCCTCCAGTCCTTAATCATCTTTGTTGCTCTTCTCTGCACTCCAATTCTGATTTTAGTGCCCAATTTATAGTGATTTGTAGGAGAAGAAGGCTTCTTTGAACCACTGCCTCACCCAACTGCACACTGTAGCTTTGCTTTAAAACTCACAGCAGGAGCTGGTCTGAGCAGATACCATTCTCTTGAAATGCTCTTAAGGTGCTTATGTTATCAGATCCGATTAAACTTTCCCCTTATTCCTTCTCTTCTCCTTCTTCTCTCACAATTTACCTTTCTCCTCATCTCTTTCCGGGACTTTGCCTGGCTGAAAAGATAACCAAAATATTCCTAACCAGGGTTTGGGAAATGCAAATGAAAGACAGCACCTTAGCAAACAGCTGTTGGTGAAATTTAGTTGTCCAAGAAAACTTGGTTTGAATGCAGAGAAATGTTGTAAGAAGACACAGGGATGGCTGTCCACAATAGCAGTATTCAGCAGGTTCTGACCAGTTCTGGAGAACTGGTAGCAAAAATTTTGAGTAATTCAGAGAACCTGTAAAAACCCCCACTGACTGGCCCCGCCCCCATCTATTCTCTGCCTCCCGAGTCCCAGCTGATCGGGAGAGAATGGGGATTTTGCAGTAATCTTCTCCTGACATGCCCACCAAGCCACGCCCACAGAACCAGTAGTAAAAAAAATTGAATCCCATCACTGCACAATAGGACTAAATCTGGAAACAGAAACCTCTGGCTACCAACATTATTGGACTGCAACCCTGTTAACTTTCATCCTACAGGGGGATGAAGAAGATTGGACCTTGGCAACATGTAACATTACAAGGCGCTTCTGAAAAGGCCATCAGTAGCATCTGGGCATTGTCAGCCGCCATATGTTTTGGTACTGAAGATGCTGTTTCTGTTCCCAGTATTTTATCCCCCCAAAGAAGGAGATTGCCATGGCAACTTCCACCTGCAGGCATGCATTCTAAGTGAAACTTGTCACTCATCATCCAACAATGTTAATCTGTTGGATTTACATAGTAATTAATGTCAAGAGGCCCTCTGCCGTTGAGGCAATCAGCTCCTCTGCTTCTCAGTCCCTACAGCCTGATGCTTGGAGGGAGGCCCTGAATTGAGCCTCTGGGTGGGTTCTTGCTCACTCCTTGGCTGCGGGGAAAACGAAATGGATTGAGAAATGGCGGATTTTGTGGGCCGCCAGGTTTGCCCACAAAGAAAGAGATCTGGCTCCGTGCAGGACTAGCTCCCCCTTCCTTGCAAGCGACTACAGACAGCTCTTGACTTACGACCTCAGTTCAACCCAACATTTCTGCTCCTAAGCGAGACAGTTGTTAAGTAAGTTTGGCCCCATTTTATGACCTTTCTTTCCACAGTTGTTAAGCGGAATGCTGCAGTTGTTAAGTCAGTAACCTAGCTGTTAAGTGAATCTGGCTTCCGCATTGACTTTGCTTCTCAGAAGGTCACAAGAGGGGATCACATGACCCGGGGGGGACACAACCGTCATAAATATGAATCCATTGCCAAACATTTTTCAAGTGACCATGGGACTTCTGCAATGGTCATAAGTGGAAAAACAGTCACATTTTTCAGTGCCATTGTAACTTCAAAGAGTCACTAAACGAATAGTTGTATGTCAAGGACTGCCTGTCCTTGTAACCCAAATGACAGATAAGGAAGCCTACACTGACGAAACTTAAACTTTAAAGACTTTAACCCTGAATCTACATTGGTGAGAGCCAGAAGTTGAAGCTCCAGAGAAGCAACTCTAAAAGTCGGAGAACTCTTCCCAAAAGCGCATTTTAAAAAACTCCTTCTTGAGCTTTGAGCCGGCAGGAGAGGATGCAAGCAGACGGGGTGCAGCTCCATCATGGATCCCACTTTGGCTCTCTGACCAATTTACTTTGGGGTGAGTGGAGGAAGACGTCCCTTTGCCTCCCAACAAGCATCACCTTCCAATTGCTCTCCTTAATAGGGCTTGTAGCTACTTTGGATGGTAGAGCTTCGAGGAGGAGCTTCCGGAGGAATGGCGGTCGGCCGATAGAGCTCCGTTTTTGCGGGGGCGTGTTCCAGGGAACTAGGAGTGCTGCCGGCCCCTTTTCCAGCATGGGGGTCGGGTCCCCCAGTAAACAGCTACCCTGGTTTCTTTTATGACCCGAATGGGTCTTCCAGGGTAGCTGGGTGCCTGGGAAAGGCTTGAAGAACGAAAAGAACGAAAAAAATGCAGCCGATGGGGGGAGGCGCCCGGAGAAGCCGCAGAGAGACCGTCTGCGTTTGGAGCTGATTGAAGGAGAGTCAGACGGTCTCGAAATGGCGGACGGAGAGCGAGGAGACGCGCCGATACCAGCGAATTTGGATTTCAGGCTGGAGGCTGGCAACCTAGGACCATCAGAGACTGTGGATTGAGGAGGCGAAGGCTGGAAGCGCCGGAGGCCAAATCCCTCGGCCTGCAGCTTGTTATGAGAGGTAGCTGTGGGAGCTATGGGAGGTTTGGAAAGGTTTAAAATCCATGTTGGCTGAATTTGCGAGGATTGGAGACCGGCCAGGACTTTTGAGGCCGGTAAAGACTGGATGGATAGGCTGAGAAGGAGTTGGAGGAAGGAAGGAAGGAAGCTGGAGGAAGGAAGCTGGAGAAGGAAGCTGGAGGCCGATGAGAGGCCGGTGGGAGCGGCGTTGGGGCCTGGAATGGTGGTTTTTGGGGGGCCAAATTCGCAGTTACAGGCCAAGGCAGGTTTGAAAGCCTAGGACCTGGTAGGAATAGGACCACAACTATGATTCAGGAGGCTGCATAGAGACTGGGGGGGGGGGGAGTTTTATTGGTGGATTGCCAGGAGGCCCTTGTCATCGTGCATTTGACTGCACCCCACCTACCCCCCTGCTGACTATCTATTAACAACTGCCCGGATTCCATCTGCGTGTGCCCTAGAGGACCTCTGCCTACCCTATATGATTCACTGCTGATTGACCATCTGCTCCCTGCCTATTTCCAACTACAGTCCAACTACCCCTTGCCATTTGCCACCTACCACCCACCGCCCCCACCTTTTGATTGTCATCTAACCAATTCATTACTATTACCCCCCATCTAAGCCTAATGACTGGACTATTCTGTTTTTGCTGCAATTGTGTTCTTCTAATTTTATTGGATCATGACATCTTCAGCACAGACCCTAAGCCCCGACGACGAACTTTTTAACGTTTTATGTATTCAAGGTCAGACCTTATCCTACTGCGAGAGTCCCCCCTCTCGCAGGTGTGGCCCTCCGCCCTTTCGAGGGCCCACCTTGATGACGGTTTTATTAATCCCGAGAGGTGGAGGAAGCGGAGACTTAGGGGGTTTTTAGTTAGTTGCTTTTTAAATATTTGTAGGGGTGGGGTTTTAGGGGTTGTGGGGCGGGTGGGTCAGACCAGGAGCAATGTGAGAGCCGGGCCCCCAGGTGTGGTCGCGAGCAGAGGGGGCGGAAGGGAGGAGGAGGGGGAGGATTCCATTCCTATACAGGGCTCTTTAATTCCAACAGTCGCAGGGAGGGGCAGATACGAGGACAGTTTAAGAACTTACAGTCGGTTGGGAGACCGTGGTTGCTGGTTACACCCGGTCGCTTGTACCAACCCCCGCGTTCTAGGTGGTCAAGAGTCACAGACCCAAGGCCTAAGGCTGTTGTTATGCAATGCGAGGTCCGTTGTTAACAAGGCCCCCCTCATCCACGATCTAATTTTAGAGGGGGAGCCGGACCTCGCGGGAATAACGGAGACCTGGTTGGGCCACGAGGGAGGTCTTCCCCTCGTGGAAATGTGCCCACCAGGATACCGAGCATTTCACCAGCCCCGGGCCCAGGGAAGGGGCGGCGGGGTGGCAGCAATTATTCGGGAGGACTTAGAGCCGAGGGAGTCTACTGTGCCACAGACGTCCGGATGTGAAGCCCTTGTTGTGAAATGGGGGCCTGGGAGACAGTTGGGCCTGCTGATAGTATACCTGGCTCCTCGCTATACATCAGCGGCCCTGCCTGAACTACTCGAGCTGATCGCATCGGTGGCGGTTGAGACCCCCAAACTTTTAGTGATGGGGGATTTTAACCTGCCGTCGGTGGGAGAAGCATCAGAGGGGGTTCGGGAGTTCATGGCTTCCATGACAGCCATGGACCTGACTCAAATGATTCAGGGCCCAACACACGAGGGAGGACACACTCTGGACCTTGTTTTTGTCTCTGGCCAGTGGCTGAGTGATCTGGGAGGAGGGGACTTAACCATCACTCCCCTGTCATGGTCAGATCACTCACTCCTTCGTCTTGACTTCCCTGGTGCTACCTCCCGCCGCGGGGAGGCGGAACCGGAAAGTTCCAGATGGTTCCGCCCCAGGCGCCTGATGGAACCTGATAGGTTCCAGACAGAGCTTGGGCCACCTCCTGTAACCTTGACCCGCCCCCGGGTAGGGGACCTGGTGGTTGCGTGGAATAATGCAACTACCGGGGCCTTGAACCAGATGGCGCCTTTGCGGCCTCTCCGGCGGCAACGATCCACCCTAGCCCCTTGGTTCACCGAGGAGCTGAGGGTGATGAAATGCCGCAAGAGACGTCTAGAGAGTCGTTGGAGATCCTCTCGCTCCGAATTTGATCGAACACAGGTACGAGCCCATTTAAGGACGTACCTTGTGGCATTGAGAGCGGCCAAACGTCAATATTGTGCCACTCTCATTGCATCCGCGGAGAACCGCCCTGCCGCCCTGTTTCGGGTGTCCCGCTCCCTCTTGTTTCAGAGGCCGCGGGAGGCCCCTTTACAGGGCAGGGCAGAGGAATTTGGTAAATATCTGCAGGATAAAATCGCTCAAATCCGGAGAGACTGGGTTCCAGTCAGTGGTCCAGTGGAGACGCCCATGGCGAGTCTTGAGGTTTCGATCTGGGAGGAGTTTGACTTGGTTGCCATCGAGGATTTGGACAGATTGCGTGGACGACTGCGACCCACCACATGTTTATTGGACCCGTGTCCCTCCTGGCTTATACTGGCATCCTGGGAGGTTACACGAGACTGGCTCCTGGGCCTAGTGAATGCTTCGTTGGGCGAGGGGTCTCTCCCGGCCGCCTTGAAAGAGGCGGTGGTGAGACCCTTGCTCAAGAAGCCTTCCCTGGACCCTTTGGAGCTAGCCAATTATCGTCCTGTCTCCAACCTTCCCTTTTTGGCGAAGGTTGTAGAGAGTGTGGTGGCCTACCAGTTCCCACGACATCTGGAGGAAAATGATTATCTAGACCCACGCCAGTCCGGCTTCCGCCCCGGTCACAGCACGGAGACGGCCTTGGTCGCGTTGGTGGATGATCTCTGGAGGGCCAGAGATAGAGGTTGTTCCTCTATCCTGGTCCTATTAGACCTCTCGGCGGCTTTTGATACCATCGACCATGGTATCCTGCTGCGCCGGCTGGAGGGGTTGGGGGTCCGGGGCACTGTTTTGCGGTGGTTCGGCTCCTTCCTTTCTGACCGGACGCAGCGCGTGTTGACAGGAGACGAGAGGTCGACCCTACGCCCCCTTACTTGTGGGGTGCCACAGGGGTCGGTCCTCTCGCCACTCCTGTTCAACACATATATGAATCCGCTGGGTGAGATCATCCGTGGTTTCGGGGTGGGATACCATCTGTACGCTGATGATACTCAGCTGTACTTTTCCACCCCGAACCACCCCAACGAGGCCATCGAAGTGATGTCCCGGTGTGTGGAAGCCGTACGGATCTGGATGGATGACAACCGACTCAAGCTCAACCCTTCCAAGACGGAGTGGCTGTGGGTACCAGCCCCCCGGTTCAGCCAATTAATTCCATCATTGGCCATTGGGGGCATTCATCTTGCCCCCGTGGAGCGGGCGCGCAATTTGGGCGTCCTCCTGGATGCCCGGCTGTCCATGGATGACCATGTGACAGCCGTGGCAAGGGGGGCGTTCCACCAGGTTCGCCTGGTGCGCCAATTGCGCCCCCTACTGGACCGGGATGCCTTGCGCACAGTCACTCATGCGCTGGTGACGTCTCGCTTGGACTACTGTAACGCTCTCTACATGGGGCTTCCCTTGAAATGCACCCGGAGGCTGCAGTTGGTCCAGAACGCAGCCGCGCGGGTAATTATGGGGAGTACTAGGTACTCCCATGTGACACCGCTCCTGCGCGAGCTGCACTGGCTTCCTGTGGCCTATCGGGTGCGTTTCAAGGTCTTGATAACTATCTTTAAAGCGCTCCATGGCTTAGGACCTAGTTACTTGCGGGATCGTATTCTGCCCCATACATCCCTGCGACCAATTCGCTCGCACAGAGAGGGGCTCCTCCAGGTGCCGTCCGCTAGACAATGTCGTGGGGCGGTGCCTAGGAGTAGAGCCTTCTCTGTGGCGGGCCCAGCCCTGTGGAATGACCTCCCTCCGGATATTAGGAATACCTCTGACCTCCGCTCCTTGCGTATTAAGCTTAAGACCCACCTATTTCAAGCAGCTGGCCTGGCTCAACTTTGATCTAACCATATCGCTCCTGACGGGTTTTTAACTGGGTATTTTAATTATATTTAATTTCTAGGGGTTTTATATACTGTATTTTAATTGTTTTTATCATCGTCCTCCTCCTTGTGTATGTTACAGTGTATGTCTTTACTATATGTTTGTTTTGTTTACATATTTATTTCGTATGTTTTGTTGTACGCCGCCCCGAGTCCTTCGGGAGAGGGTGCGGCTAAGAAATAAATATATTATTATTATTATTATTATTATTATTATTATTATTATTATTATTATTATTATTATATTTCACCTGATTTTTGGGTAGCAGGAACTGTAGATAGGCGGGGGGGCTGCAGGGGGCAGTGAAAGGAGGAATTCCTGATGCTTCTGCTCAATGCAACCCCTTCCTCGCACCAGAATTTGTCCTGGACACAACTCTAGGAGTTTCTTCAAAGAGCACTGCGTGTCTTTCCAAAAATAGGCCTGTTGATTGGCCAGTGGGGCAGATGGAGTGCAAAAGGGGATCGACTGGGATTACCTGTGAGTGAGCTATGGAAGACGTGATAGTGAGCAACCAAGAAGGCCAGTTCTGTCCTCGGGGCCGGCAAGACACGGAATCCCCAGCCGTGGTCCCAGGGAGCCTGCTATTTGGATTGGCCTCATTCTGTAGAAACATCAGCATGACACTCCTGCACCAAAGCCAGAATGAAGAAAGCAAAATTGTGACATAATCATGAAGCTAGGCAGATTCCACCATCCCACCTTATCTCCCTCCTTTCCCCTAACTGTATCAGCAGCTATCACTTGAGTGAATTGTATCAAATCATTATCTTACAAATCTGTGGGGCAAAGTCGAGAAGGGGTGGCAATGCCTCAACTTGCCCAAACTTCAGGAAAGGAAAGGCAGCCTGGGTTATGAGCCCCACCCTCGGCCAGCCCCAAGGCACTACATTCACGTTTCCCTGGAGGGTTGAGGATTCTCTTTCACCTGGAGGATCTGGAGCCTCTGCCTATTCTCATTAAGCTGTTGCTATTGCAAGGAGCAGAAGCTGTCAAAATATCGAGAATTTAAGTGCCTGCATGCAGGGGAAGAGAAAGAGACAGAGAAAAGTGGGTGCCCTCTGCTCAGTCGTGAAGAGCAATTTTTTTTTGACAAGAATCAGAAGCAGACTTTGCAGGATGAATAGCTTTCACAAAATCTAACATCACAAAATGTCTAATTGGCACGTGGCTCCAGCATGTTTTATTCATCCTTTCCTAAATGGTTTCCAATGTTTTGTCAAGAACAATTTGCCATCTTACAAAGCATCGATTAGAGCTGTCTTTGGGTTACTGTTTGGTATCACCCTAGTGAAATATTCATAAAGACGCATTTAAGCAAAGGATGGAAAAGAAAAGCTGCCAAACAGCTTTGGGCTGCAGGGAGGTTTCTGTGAATCTCTTACCAAAGGAAACTTGGAAAGGGTAGTCCTCACTTAATGACCGGTAGGAATGGAATGGAATAGGAATAGGAGAATAACAGCGTTGGGACCTTGGAGGTCTACCAATCCAACCCCCTGCACAGAAAGGAAACCCTATACCATTTCAGACAAATGGTTATCCAATCTCTTCTTAAACCTTCCAGTATTGGAGCATTCACAACTTCTGGAGGAAAGTCATTCCACTGGTTAATTGTTCCCACTGTCAGGAAATTCCTCCCTAGTTATAGGTTGGTTCTCTCCTTGATCAGTTTCCACCCATTGTTTCTTTTCCTGCCTTCAGGTGCCTTGGAGAATAGTTTGACTCCCTCTTCTTTGTGGCAACCCCTGAGATATTGGAAGACTGCTATCATGTCTCCCCTAGTCCTTCTTTCTATTAAACTAGACATACCCATTTCCTGCAACCGTTTTTCCTATGTTTTAGTCTCCAGTCCCCTAATGCTCTTTGTTGCTCTTCTCTGCACTCTTTCTAGAGTCTCCACATCTTTTCTACATCGTGGCGACCAAAACTGAATGCAGTATTCCAAGTGTGGCCTTACCAAGGCTTTGTAAAGTGGTATTAACACTTCATGTGATCTTGATTCTATTCCTCTGTTTTTGCAGCTTAGGACTGTGTTGGCTTTTTTGGCAGCTGCTGCACACGGCTGGCTCCTATTTAAGTGATGGACCACTAGGACTCCAAGGTCCCTCTCACAGTTACTACTGTTGATCCAGATACTACCTATACCAGTGATGGCTAATCTTTCCTGGACCGAGCGCCCAAAGCGTGCGCCCACACACAAATGCGTGTGCCCAACCCCCCAAAATGCAAGGTGTGCGTGGCCCCTGCACACACCCTACATGCACCCTTTCCCCCCCATGAATGCATGTACAGCTCCCCTGCCTCCCACAGCCACCCCCCCCCACATGTGTGCGCGGCAGAGACCTGAAGACCACCTGGCAGGTGGGAGGCACGCACATATGTGTGGTGGAGCTGAACTGGGCCGATGGCTCTCGTGCCCACAGAGAGGGTGCTGCGTGCCACCTGTGTCATGCGTGCCATAGGTTCGCCATCACAGACCTATACCATACCTGTGAATTTTGGTTTTTTACCTAAATGTAGAACAAATTGATCTGTCCCATATTTGGGTAGACGCGGTTGCCCTGATAAAAAACAATCTCTCTCCTGGCATAGCTGACAAAGCTAGGAGAGTCGATGGCTTAGAGGTTAATACATCTACCTTATATATAAGTAGCCTGGGTTTGAATCCCAGAAGGGTATGGCTAGCTGACAAGAGCTAAATAGATCTATTCTAGTCTCCCCTTATTTCTTTGTCGGTAAATATAAATTTAACACTAAATGTAGAACCTTACCTTTTTCACCATTGAATTTCATTTTGTTAGATAGTGTCCAATGTTCAAGTCTGTCAATATCCTTCTGTATACTTAGCCTATCTGCTGGAGTGTTGGCCCTTTATGACTATTTCAAGTTATGATGGCCATGGAATCCGTGCTTTACGGCCCATAAAGCATTCCTGATCATTGTAAACGGTACTTCCCCCACCCCTTCTCATGGTTATGTGACCCATTTCAAACAAGTCAGCTTTATGAATGGGTGCCTCAACATACGACCATAGCAATTCAATTGCAGCTATAAATCAAGGACTACTTGTATCCCTAAAGCAAGATTCTTTCCCCCTTAGTCTTTTTTGACCACTGATACCTGGCCTTCAGTTTGAAAGGCAGTTTTCACATGAAAATAAAAACCAGCCTTCTAGTCCGGAAAACATTGTACAGAAAGAAAGGGGGTGAGGAGAGGGAAACCGCCCCAAGTTCCTACGGGGAGAGGGGGCGGTCTATAAATTTAATAAACCAAACCATAAACCAAAATGGGCAGCAGAGAATGTGGTTTATTATAAAATTTGTCATGCATTAGAAAATGCCATTTTGTTGCAGATGTTATTTTGCCCAATTGATTTGATTTCTAGCTACCACAGTGCAAAAGCACATGCGCACATATAAACACACCTTGCTTGCTCAGATCACTCACTCTAAAACTGGGCAACTTTAAGACTTGTGGACCTCAACTTCATGGCTGACTGAGGAATTCTGGGAGTTGAAGTCCACAAGTCTTAAAGTTGCCCGGTTTGGAGCGCCTGCCCTAAAGCATGGCGTTACCACCAGTGGCCCTCCTCTATTTCAAGGTGCCTTCTCCCAGGCCAGGCATCTGGAGAAGAAAGTAGCTCTACTTGTCTGGTAGGTTGAGAGGGGACGAAAGACAGAGAAAGGGGAGGAGAGGAGTCAGGCTAACTCAGGCACAAGCTGTCTCCTGTGAGGCAGAGATGACTGAACGGAACCTGCTGAAGGAGCTGCCCAGGCTGAGCTGTGGTGGCTCAGTGGTTAGAATGCAGTACTGCAGGCTACGTCTGCTGACTGCCAATTGCCAGCAGTTCAGCAGTTCGTTTCTCACCAGCTCAAGGTTGACTCAGCCTTCCATCCTTCCGAGGTGGGTAAAATGAGGACCCAGATTGTTGGGGGCAAGAGGCTGACTCTGTAAAAACCACTCAGAGAAGACTGTAAAGCACTGTGAAGCAGTATGTCGGGAGGGAATGGGGATTTTGATGTAACCTTCTCCTGGAGTGTGGTGGGGATGGAGATTTTACAGTATCCTTCCCCTGCCACACCCACCAAGCCATGTCACGCCCACCAAGCCACGCCCACAGAACCGGTAGTAAAAAAAATGTGAATCCCACCACTGGATCTAAGTTCAGCCCTCCTTGAATTCCGTTGACGTATCTACCGCCAATTCCCTTTGACTGTTAGCAGTTCAGATTCTTGTAGAAAGTGTTAGCATGCAATAAACCTGTATGCAGGTGAACTGCCTTGGCTCCTGATTTCCTGCACTTGGCAGCCTCTTAAGCATCAGGCCCTTGGCTCCCGAGAGCCTTTTCTGTATTAGCCTTGCCGGGTCTGGAAAACGCCTGTTTTTGCTGCATGATTGGGCCCTGAGCCTGCAGCCTGGCAGAGAACCCTCCCAAGCAAGCAGGAACCTGTTCCTCTGCCTCAGGCTTGGCCGGAAGATCTTCAGGCAGATATATAAATTTGTTCATTAAAAAAAAAAACCTCTTTGAATAGTCTTGGCAAAGACGTTTCTTAACAAAAACCCTAACTTAGAGTGGTTGGACTGTTTAATGTTCTTAGTTTTCCTCACCTATATGAACCATTATCACGCTTCATCAACAATCACAAATATTTCTGCTTCCAAAAGACTGTCTGCCCAAAGCCATCGGCCTCCAACAATTATTGGATGTGAATCAATTAAGCAGCAGGTGTTTTCATTCCAGGTGCTTCCAGATGGAGGCTGTTCCTAAAAGGAAGGTGCTGGACAGCTATGCCTTCTTTCTCTCTTTCGCTGATTTGGCCAGTGAGTGTGAATGGGGGATAAGGGAAAGGATAAGGGAAGACAGGTGGCTTACAAGTGTCTGAGTCAGGCAATTGTACAATACAAGTGTCTCCTGGAAGTTTTGCCTTAATGTACGTGTCCTGCCATTGGGCATGGGGATGCTTATTGGAGAGGGATGAAGCAACTCTGCACATGCAGTTTGTCTCTTTTTTCCTTGCAAAAAGAGTATTTAGTGTGAAACTTCTTATCTAACCCAGCTGTCCTAACATCTAAAGCAGCCACCCACTCAGCGTCTGCTAACGGGAAGTGTTTCCACAACACAGGATAAGATAGGATAGGATAGGATAGGATAGGATAGGATAGGACAGGACCTTGGAGGCCTTCTCATCCAGCCCCCCCGCTCAAGCAGGAGAACCTATTCAGACAAGTGACTGCCTAGGCTCTTTTTGCCCTCCCCAGGCTCCTATAAAGCCTCTGGAGCTTGGGGAAGGCGAAAAATAGCTTTAAAAGGTGAACTCAGATGGCCAGCGCACGCATGCGCGCTGGCCAGCTAACAGGGCAGCGCTTCGCGAAGAGCCTCCCCCGACCCCCCCAGAGGCCCTCCGGAGGCTTCAGTGACTGTCCAGAGGCTCCCCCGAAGCCTTCGGAGCGCTTAAAACCACCCTCCGAGCTCGGAGGGTCGTTTTAAGCGCTCCGAAGGTGTCAGGGACCATCCGAGCCTTCCCTGATGCCTTCAGAGCGCTTAAAACGACCCTCTGAGCAACCCGGAAGTCACTCCGGTTTGCTCGGAGGGTGGTTTTAAGCGCTCCGAATGCTTCAGGGAAGCCTCTGGACAGTCACTGAAGCCTCCGCAGGGCCTCCGGGGGGTCAGGGGAGGCTCTTTTCGCCCTCCCCAGGCTCCTATAAAGCCCCTGGAGCCTGGGGAGGGCAAGAAAAACATGTAAAAATGGGGGGGTCGCGCGTTTTGCGCGCATGCACACTGGTGTGGTCGCGTATTGCATTATGGGTGCGGCACGCCCGCACTCGACCCCCCCTGCGCTCCCCCCACTTGTGGCACACGAGCCAAAAAAGGTTCGCCATCACTGGTCCAGACTCTTCTTAAAAACCTCCAGCGATGGAGCACCCACAACTTCTGGTGGCAAGTTGTTCCACTGGTTAATTGTCCTCACTGTTAGGAAGTTTCTCCTTAATTCCAGGTTGCTTCTCTCTTTGATCAATTTCCATCCATTGCTTCTTGTCCTGTCTGGTGCTTTGTCTTGTCTTGTCTGGTGCTTTGGAGAATAATTTGACCCCCTCTTCTTTGTGGCAGCCCCTGAAATACTGGAACACTGCTATCATGTCACCCCTAATCCTTCTTTTCTTTAGACCAGTCAGACCCAAAACCTGCAACCATTATTCATGTGGTTTAGCTGAAGGTCTTTGATCATCTTAGCTGCTCTTCTCTGAATTTTTTCCAAAATCTCAATATCTTTTTTGTAGTATCGTAACCAAAATTGGTTGCAGTATTCCAGGCGTAGTCTTACTAGGGTGTTGTAAAGCGGCACTAATACTTTATGTGATCTTGATTGTATGCATCTGTTTATACAACCCAGGACCGTATTAGGGTTTTTTTGGCGGCGGCTGCACATTGCTGGCTCATATTCAAATGGTCATCCATGTGCACTATTTGTTGAGTATGGTTTGTCAGCCCGCTACAAATCCATCTGGTGGTGATGTTGTCTATTCTTACCAAAAAGTAGATTGTGGTCTACTTTGTCAAATGCCTTGCTAAAATCTAAGTAGACTATGGCCACAGCATTTGGTCTACTAATTTAGTGACTTTATCAAAGAATGAAACAAGCCTGGTTTGACATGATCTATTTTTAATAAACCTGTGCTGACTACTAGTTATAACTTTATTTGCTTCTAGTTGTGTACAGATGTGTTTTTTGTTGTCTTTTCCGGGATCTTCCCAGGTATTGATGTTAGGCTGACTGGCCTGTAGTTTCCTGGGTCTGTTTTTTCCCCCTTCTTGAAGGTGAGAACCACATCAGCTCTTTTCAAATCCTCAGGTACTTCCCCCGTGCTCCAGGATTTTTGAAGTATTTGGTACAACGCAGAGATGGATTGCTGCCGGTTCGGCCTGGTTCGGTCTGGTTCGGCCGAACCAGTAGTGGAATTTAGGCCTGGGTGGCAGAACTGGCAGTGACCCAGGCCTGACACGCCCTCGAACCGGTTCCCTTGCTGCTGCTTGGCCAACGCCTTTCTGGATTTTAGTCACTGCGCATGCGCGGTTTACTGTAAATTGTTCTGCGCATGCGCAAATAACAATTTACATTGAACAGCACACGTGCGCACAACGCACATTTGGCGAACGGGTTGTGAACCGGCAGTGACGCTGGCAGAAACCCACTCCTGGTACAGTGGTTCTGAGAAAACATCTGTCAGCTCCTTCAGACTCCTGGGGTGTAATCTGTCAGGTCCCGGTGATTATTCACCAAGGTCTGAAAGGTGTTCCCTGACTATTTTCTTCCTTATTTTAATTTTTATTTCTAATCTGTCTTTTACAGTTATGTTTTTGGTTGGTTGGTTGGTTGGACTATAGTTTCTTTTTGCATGAAGAATGATGCAAAGAATGAGTGTTATTAACTTGGCAACTGTAGTGATTCACTTAATAACTGTGTCATGAAAGGTCATAAAATGGATTTCAACAACTGTCTTACTTGGCAACAGAGGTTTTGGTCTCAATTGAGGTCAGAAGTCAAGGATTACTTGTAAGGTTTGTGGCTTCCAACATATAGGAAGATTTGAATACAGTTTGAATCTCACCAGGCTCAAAGTTGACTCAGCCTTCCATCCTTCCAAGGTTAATAAAATGAGGACCCAGATTGTTGGGGGTCATAGGGCTGACTCTGTAAACCGCTTAGAGGGGGCTGTAAAGCCCTGTGAAGTCTAAGTGCTACTTGTATTTGCATGCTTTAGAACTGCTAGTGGGGCAGAAGCTGAGGCAGGAACGTTGCATGAAGCAGGTCTCAAACCCGGGCTGTCAACTTTCCAACTGACAAGCTCACTGTCTTTCACCACTGAGCCATCGCGCCCCCTTCAATCCAGTAAATATTTCCCAAAGCATTGAACTTCACTTCTCGATAATCCCAGGCAGCCTGTCTGAAATCTATGCAGGCTGTGATTATGGCAAAGCTCAATATAAAGCTGGGGAATGTAACTATTATAAGGATAAAGGCTGGGGGGGGGGGGATGCTATGCATTGCAAGGAGCCCTACACCCATGACCCAGAATTATGGTCACGGCACTGATTGAGGCGCCTCGCTTAACAACCCCTATTCTGACTCTCCCTGAGTAGCTGTTAAGCAACCATGAAAGCCACTAAGTGGAGCAGGGGGGGGCAGAGAGGGACATGGGCACGAGAGAAAAGCTGGAGGTGAATTGGATCATCTTCACTGAAGCTGCCTGTAGGTAACCCTGCCCTTGCAGAATTGGTGAGTTTCATTTGGGAACAGTCCGTCTCATGTTGCTCTGCCCCTCTCCCTTTCCTCCCAGCAGCAATTGCCTATGGGGAGGACTGGGGCGGGGAGAGAGAGAAAGCCAAGAATTTCTCCCTAGGGGGCTTGGCTTGTGCCAGTAGCTTTTGGGGGATTAGTGAACGTTAAGTGGAATGATGGTTCTATGCAACCATGAGCTAGTGAAGAACAATAAAAAAAGAGCAAGCATAGTTAAGCACAAACACATTTCAATGAATTTCACAGAATAACAGGGTTGGGAGGGACCTTGGAGATCTTCTAGTCCAACCCCCTGCTCAAGCAGGAGACCATCTACCATATCAGACAAATAGCTGTCCGGTCTCTTTTTGAAAACCTCCAGTGATGAAGCACCCACAACCGTTGCACTGGTTAATTGTTCTCAATGTCAGGAAATTTCTCCTTAGTTCTATGTTGCTTGCCTCCTTGATTAGTTTCCATCCATTGCTTTTTGTCTTGCATTCTGGTGCTTTGGAAAATATGTTGATCCCATCTGCCGTGTGGTAGCCCCTCCAATATTGGAACACTTGCTACCCTGTTGTCCCTGGTGCTTCCTTTCACTAACTAGACATACCCAGTCCCTCCAACTTAATTCCTGCAACCTACCCTGCAATTTAGTTCCTTCATTGCCAAATTATGGACATGAATGCAAGGACTTGCTCCAGCATGGCTTTTCCCTTCCTTCCTGCCTGCTCCCTTCCACTGCATGGCAACATGGCATCTCCTCCTTTCCTGCTTCTCCTTCAACCTGCTCCAGCTCTGGTTGCCCTTCCTTAACATGCAGGGCCTTGCTGCTCCCTCCAACACTGGTCCTAATTCCCTGTCAGATCCCTTCTACGCTCTGCCTCGCCTTCTTTGGTTCCCTCAACCATCCAGGCCCTGGTCAGCTACTTCTGGCCACACGTCCCTCCCCAAAATGACATTTCATGTGCATCCTGCTTGCTGATCTGTTCACCTTCCATGGCTAGCAGGTGGGACCATTCCATGACATCACAGAGATCTGTCTGAGAAGAACCCAAGCGTGTCATGACCAACACAACTCAGGCTGCTGCTTGATTAAGCCCGACTCAGTCCCGACAAAGTATTAGTTGAGTAAACGCAGGGAGCTCTCCCTTGCGACATGAAAGCAAGAGCCAGTGAAAGGCAGGATTTTGGATAAGATCCTCACTAACAAATCAAGGATAAGAGAAGAAATGCAAAGGGGAAGAAGGTCTCTCTCAGTATCTTTTTCCTCCTCGAAGGACGGGTGGCTGGAAAAAACTCGTTTTTAAAAAGCCTGTATCAAAGGAAGGAAAGATGCTTTGGATCATCCACGGAGAGGAATTGGTCCAGAGTGAGCAAAGAAGCCTGATGGCAGCAAATTGGCGCCTGCAATTTCAGAGCTCTGTCTCCAGAGCCACCGGGCTATTTGCTCCTCCTCCTCCTCCTCCTCCTCCTCCTCCTCCTCCTCCTCCAGCCATTATGAGCATCCTGCACTCACGTTCGAAATGCAGCAGAGGCCGCTTCCCATTGTTTGTCCTGCACCCCGAGCCGAAGAAGCCTCTTCTGGACTTCATCATGCTGAGGTTTCACCGGCTGCCTCTTTTGTATTCCACAGCCTTGCTGCTGAAAGTGAAGGGGCTGCTCTCCACCAGCCCAGCCCCATCCTGCGTGGGGAGGCAGGAACAGAAACGATGTACCAGGTGCCCCCTGTTATCAGCCTAAGTAAAGTGTCACCAGCAATTTCTCCTACCTGCCAGGTAATGAGAGCTGGCAGGCTGCTGAGACAGAAGCTTTTCACAAATGAGAAAGTGTAAGCAAGCCCAGTGGGAATTCGGGGAAGGGAGGGAGGGTCACCCCTTGAGGTGTCATGGCTTCATTGCTTTTGGCAACCTGAGTGGCCCTCGGTGCTTCACAGGGAGGTGTCTGAAATGCTTCCAGAGCACAGGAGATGCTGAGCAGGAGCACATTGACTGTCTCCTCCTTTCAGATCAAGAGGGTCCCTGGCCTGATGGGGATTTTCTGATGTTCTAAACAGCACACATGAAGAGAAAAATGTTCTCCATCCTCAGCAGACCTAACGTTTCATAAACCATAGTTATGATCCCATAGACTTGGTTGTCAATATAAATCAAGGCCTGTTTTCTAGCTACATAAATGTATTCATTTAAAATGTGATACCTAATTTGAGAGCTCTACAATTTTCCAGTAGGGCTGCATCATAAACTGGGTTGTTTTCAATCTCCTTTTCAATTATTCTCACCATAGAATCTCCTTCTCCACCCCACCCCCTTGCAACTGAGTTAATAACGTCATTGTTATGTTAATTTATATTGAATCACATTTGCCATTTTAATGCTCGTTCAGCCTCTTTGAAGACATCCTTCTGGCACTCTTTGCAGTCTGCTCTGATTTTCTCCTGAATTATCTGGTCTCATTTTCTCACTTACCATACAAGGCTCCCTTGCTGTGCATGTGTGACCCCAGGAGGTCTATGAAATTATGTTAAATAACTGGCCCAAATAGTGTTGGTTTCAGGTCCCCACGACTTGCGTTTCCTCCGCCCTACAAACAGCCCTCTGTTCCCATCGCCACTTTCATGTTATTTCACCAGTTTTTCATGTTGTCTATGGAGATTCTCAGTCATCCAGGTCACAGTTATGCCAAAGGTTTCAGGAGACAACTGGACTTTCTGGTTTTTCTTTGAAGACGTTTCACTTCTTGTCCAAGAAGCTTCTCCAGCTCTGACTGGATGGTGGGGAATGGAAGGGTTTATATTCCTTCCAGACAGATGGTCATTTGCAGTCTTTCAGCAAGTAGTTAAGGCCAACTAGAGGGTTTTCAATGTCATCAGGATAACCTGAGTAGTGCTGAGTAGTGGTACTGAGTGGTGCTCACTGAGTAGAATCACCTGAGAGATTTTTAAAATCTCTGAATTCCTTTTCTTATGAAAAAAATCCTTTTCATTTTTTTTCAATTTCTTTTTAAAAAATTTAAATTCCTTGTTCCAATTTTAATCTTTTTTTCAGCTATTAAATATCATTTTAACAAAATTCTTCTTTCAATTTTTTTGAACTGTTGAATTTCATCAAGTTTTCTGGACAGGTGCCAGCCCCAGAAGTGAGTGGAGGACTCTGGGAGTAAAATAAGCCAGGGTGAAAGGGAGGGAAAGGGTCAGAGAGCATTGGCCTGTTCCCGTAATTGGCCAGGTTGCTTCCCACGGCAATCTGAATGCAAAATCTCCCACCAGCTGGGCTGCAGGAACATGAAACGTTATGCCCCCCTTGTATGGGGGAAAGGCTTCAGAAAGGCTTGGGGCAGCCCTAGAGAGCCTTTACAAGCTGCTGATGAATTCTTCATTTTAGTATGCCAGAGATTGTTGTAGCATCCTGTGGTCACGTGATCAAAATTTGGCAACTGCTTCATAGTTATGACGGTTGCAGGGTTCTATTCCCTCATCTAAGTCATTTATGATGATATTGAAGAATACTGGCCCTAAGACGTAGCCTTCGGGTACCCCACTGCTTTCTTCCCTCCATGTAAGTGTAGATCCATTAAGGACTACTTGTTGAGTACGATTTGTCAGCCAATTACAGATCCATCTGGTGGTGATGCTATCTACCCCACATTTTTATACCTTACCAAGACGTAGGGTGTGGTCTACTTCTTTGTCAAATGCCCTGCTGAGGTCTAAATATACTATATCCATTATAGCATTTTGCTGGTCTACTAATTTAGTCACTTTGCCAAAGAATGAAATAAGATTGGTTTGGCATGATTTGCTTTTAACAAACCCAAGCTGGCATTTAATTATAACTTTATTTGTATCTAGATATTCGCAGATCTGTTTTTTGAATATCTTTTCCAGTATCTTCCCAGGTATTGATGCTAGGCTGATTAGTCGGTAGTTTCCTGGGTCATTTATTTTCCCTTTTTTGAAGATGGAAACCACATCAGCTCTTTTCCAATCCTCTGGTAGTTCCCTGTTGTTCCAGGATTTTTGAAAGATATGGTACAATGGTTCTGAGATAACATCTGCCGGCTCCTTCAGAACTCTGGGATGTAATCCATCAGGTCCCGGTGATTTATATTCATCAAGATGAGATAGGTGTTCTTTAACTACTTTCTTGCTTATTTTATTTTTTATTTCTAATCTGTCTTTTACAGCTACGCTTTTGATTGGTTGGATTCTAGTTTCTTTTTGCATGAAGAATGATGCAAAGAATGAGTGTTATAAACTTAACAACTGTGGTGATTCACTTAATAACTGTGTCATGAAAGGTCATAAAATGGAACAAAACTCATGTAACCACTCTCCTGCTTAGCAACAGAAATTTTGGTCTCAATTGTGGGCAGAAGTCAAAGATTACCTGTACGGTTTGTGGCTTGCTGGTTAAGACCAGCATGACTGGAAAAGATTTTAGACCTGTCCTATTGCTTGTATACATTGTATTAATGTGGAGTATGATGAAGGCAGGATCAGACCAGAGGTGGGTCCCTACCAGTTCAGATCGGTTCAGCCAAGTAGGTAGTAATTCGGCCTGCCACACCCCTGAACCATTTCTATAGTCATCGGCACCATCTTGATTTTTGGTTTGCGCAGAACAGTCTTCGTTGCATTTTTTTTTTCATTTTCTAACATTCTGCGCATGCGCAGACCTTTTTAGCTGCAAATGCAAAAAAAAAATTGGGCACCCAACCGGCAGCAATGCCATTAGCAACCCACCCCTGGATCAGACCAGCAATGGCCCAGACATCCCCAGGGGCTTGAAAAACCCATGGCATGCAGGATTGACAGGGTCTGAATTTGGGTGCAGAGAATAGGGCAGCAGCTCCATCTAGTGGTCACATGCAGGAAGGAGGCCCATGCCATTTCCAGAATTCATCTAGGACAGGGATCTCCAAACTTGGCAACTTGTGGACTTCAACTCCCAGAATTCTTGAAGTCCACAAAGTTGACAAGTTTAAAGTCCTTTGATCTAGGGAGAGTCAGCTTTGTTTTGAGTTTGAGTTCTGGACAGAAGAGGCAGTTATAGTCCAGTCACAAAAGGCTTTGAGGCACCTAAATTATCTTTAGGGAAACCTGTGAAAACTTCCCCATTGTACAGAATAAATAAAACTTTACAAAACAGCCAGTCTGGTGTGGTGGTTAAGGCACCAAGCTAGAGTCCAAGGGACTGTATGTCCTCATCCTGCCTGGGACACAAAGCCAGCTGGGTGATCTTGGGCCAGTCACTCTCTGTTGGCCCTAGGAAGAAGGCAATGGCCGACCACTTCTGAAAAACCTTGCCAGGAGTCCACATTAATTTGAAGATACAAATTAAAATGTCTATGGAGATTCTTAGTCATCCAGGTCATGGTTGTGCCAAAAGTTTTTTCAAAAGGCAGCTGGACTTTCTCTCTTCTGAGAACTGAACTGAAGAAGCTTCTCAGAACTAAAGAAGCTTCTTGGATGAGAAGTGAAACTTCCTCAAGGAAAAACAAAGGAAGTCCAGTTGCCTTTTGAAAAAGCAAAATCTTTGAGACTACAGCAAGTTTTATAACAACTGATTTGATGCCTTATACTAAGCTATGATTTGCTTCACATGGTTTATTCAATAAATGACACTTTCCTAATTCAGAAACCATGACTTTCAAAACAGATTGGCTAGATTTGCAGAAGATGGCAAGTTTTTTAAAACAGATCCACATTGTGGCCTAAATCAGTACACGAATGACTGAGCTGTGGATGAAGACATGTACTTCTTCCTGGTTCGTCTTTTGTGTAAGTAGTAGTTTCTTGCTCTTTCCTTTCTTCTGTTGGAAGAAATGTCCTTCTGGGTTCAGTTCCAAGTGGGGGGGAAAGACTCTGGAAACATGGAGGCTGCTTGGAAAGATGGTTTAATGGTGGACAGGATCACATGGCTTGAGATCCTGAACAGAAAAAGGGGATCATCAGATGCTTTCAGATGTTGGGTGAAGAAGAAAAAGGGGCAGAGATGCTGAAAGACCCTGGTTTTATGCCCCCTCTGGCCTTATAGCTTGAGCTTGTATTCTGATTGGCTGTCAGACTCCCATGGGGTCACAACTCTCTAGGCTGTGTTTTGAGTCCACGTTCGGTTGAGCATTGCTTCTTCCCAGGTGCCCTGTGGTGAGATGGGTAAAGGGCTAATACTATCATGCCTTAATCCCATCACCCTGGATCTGAAGGGGAAAGTTCTTTGTTATGAAGAATAGACTGGCTCATGTTTTTTTTTTAAAGGCCCATTGAAAAAGGTGAGGGCTATTAAGATTGAGTCTGTTTCCTGCCTAAAAACCTGTTTCTCCATTTCTTATCCAGGGAAATATAATATTCTGAATAATATTTCAATATTTCCCAAGATATTTCATTTTTGTAGGAGAGAGCTGGGCGCTAACTTCCTACACTTCATGTCTAGAGGTACAAAACGAGAGGAAATTGGTGCTTTGAGCCTTACTGCCTCAGCCCCAGAAGCAGGAACAGAAGTGGCCCAGAGATGATCTATAATTCTATCCACACATAAGAGAAAAGAAATCATCTTGGTGAAAAAAATGTCCTCCAATGTTTTATTCTAACTTGGGTTATTAAGGAGAGGTCACTTATTCCCCAAGACCAACATGCCACCAAAACGTTTACACTAGAGCCGTGATGGCGAAGGTGTGTCATGCGTGCCACAGGTGGCACACAGAGGCCTCTCTGCCAGCACCCGAGCCCCAGCTGAGCCCCACCAAGAATGCAATGCCAGCCAGCTGATTTTGGGGTCTCTGCAAAACACTACGCAAACCATGGAGAGACATCCAACAGGAACAGGAAGTGCCTCACAGGAGCAGACAGAGGTAAATCCTAGAGGGATAGGAAATGCATCACTGAACAATGGAGATGAATTCTAGAGAGGAGTAAAGCTGCATATAAAGCCAACGTAACTCCTGTAATAGCGTAGGCACGCACAGGGGGGATGCGGTGCCCCCCTGCACCCCTTTTTTATCTCAGGAGGATTCAGGGAGGCCTGCTAGGCCCTAAATGGCATGCGAGAGTGTCACGGGGGGGAGGGGGGAGAGTGCACATTGTATTATGTGTGTGAGCGCACACGCAAGCACTTTTGGCACACGAGGACAAAAGGTTTAGCCACCACTGCACTAGAGCCTATGCAGAGAATTCTTCCCAGGGGGAACGGGGGCTCCACGGGCGACCAGAGGCAGTCCTCCACTTAGAACAGTTTTTGAATGACTGTTCAACGTTATAAAAGCAGTGAAGTATAACAACACTGAAAAAAGTGAATGCTGATTATTTTTCACACTTATGACCATTGCAACATCCCCATGGCCACAGGTTCAAAAGTTTGGCCACTTGGCAACTGGCCTGTATTCGGGACGGTCAGCCTGTCCCAGGGTCACGCAATATCACCTTTTGTGACCTTCTGACAAGCGAAGTCAATGGGGAAGCCAGATCCACTTACACAACTGTGTATTGAACTTAGCAGCAGTGATTCATTTACCGTAACTACTGCAGCAAGAAAGGTTGTAAACTGAGGCAACGCTGTCTCACTTAGCAACAGAAATTGGGGGGCTCAATTGTGGTTTAAGTCATGGACACCCCACTTTCAGCCACTTTAGAGACTGCTTTTGAATAACCTGATACATTTGACATGTTCAAACCGAGGCGGAAGGGATCAGAAGGAGTGAATTGTAACATCCTGGAAACCAGCAGCCTCTGGTGGTGATACATGATGGGAAGAAGTTTGTTGCAAGTCTTATTCACGACTCCTTGATGAGAAGTTACAGCCACATTTCTTACTGCTGGAACCCACATCAATTGTTTGCTATGCTGCAACAATGGAAAACAAGGTTTCTACTGACATGGGTGACAGGGAGAAATACACTTCCCCGCCCCTCCCAACACACAAAATCTCCCCCCCCCTTCTTGGATTAGGGCCACGTGTGTCATCACCCGTCTTGTTCTGAGAAACAAAAGTGCCCCCACACTTCCTTCTTCTGAATTAACATTTGAAAAGCTGTTAACAAACCCCAAAGAGGGAAGGATCCTTCAGGGCTGGGCCAAGGATAGGTAGCTTCCTCGTAGTATTGCAAGTCCTTCATTTTCTTTTTCAAATAACCCTTGAAAACTCAGGGTCTACAGTTAATTGAGACATGAGAAGTAAAATCGTGTGAAATTAAATGGCATCAATCTAAACATCAGTAAAAACATATTGCAGTTTTATATAGTCCAACTTTAAAGAGAAGTTTAAAAGCACAATCACACAGGATGAATTCCTTTTTATGAGTAACAGCTGGGAAGCCAGAGCAGAGACCTTTCCCATGAATTTGGTGGGTGGGCTGTGGTGTGATCTGGCCCTAGCATCACTGAGTGTAGAATAACAACAAAGGTTTGTTTGTTTATAAATTTATTCGCCACTCATTTTACCACAGGGTCACTCTGGCTTATGGCCCAGGGGTTGATCGTTAAACACTTTCTGCAGGAAAAATCCAAAGATTTCTTAGACAATCATGCAGGCCTTTTATTTTATTGCAAGAGATGTGACAGTGCAGCATTGTTGTCACCAAAAACAGGTTTTTCTTATTTCCAACTTCTGTCATAGTGTTGAGGATACGCAGCTGCCTTTAGATGTGCCAGTTTAACTCTGCGGAGGGCTGGTTATTTAAAGTACAGTACAAATGGCTCTTGTACTTGTGAGAAGCGTCCTCTGATGAATACAAATGCATGTAACTGGAGAAGCCATTGATTTATCTCCTGCCTGTGAATATCAATGTCCGGGTGGAAGTAGAAGGATGGCCTGGCTGGACAGACTTCTGATCCATGAAGACAATTTATAGCTCCTTTTACATAGAATTTTTATGTCAGTTTTAATACAGTTTTAAAGTAACTTTAATAAAGTTACTCTTAGTGGCAGATGCAGTTTTTACTAACATTCATTCACAGAATTGGATTACACCTGGAATACTGCATCCGGTTTTGGTCACCACAATATAAAAAAGATGTTGAGATTCTGGAAAGTACAGAGATCAGCGATGGGATGGGATGTGGGGGGGAATGGAGGCTAAAACATATGAAGGACGGTTGTGGGAACTAGTCTAGTGGCTAGTCTAGGGAAGAGAAGGACCAAGAGAGACATGAGTGCAGTCTTCCAATATTTGAGGGGCTGCCATAAAGAGGAGGGGGTCAAGCTATTCTCCAAAGCACCTGAAGGCCAGACAAGGAACAATGGATGGAAACTGATCAAGGAGAGATTCAACCTGGGAATAAGGAGGAACTTCCTGACGTGAAAACAATTCACCAGTGAATGGCTTCCCTATAGAAGCTGTGGGTGCCCCGTCACTGCTGGTTTACAGAAGAGACTGGACAGCCACTTGTCAGAAATGGTAAAGGGTTTCCGGCTTGAGCAGGAGTTTGGACTAGAAAACCTCCAAGATCTCTTCCAAGTTTGATATTCTGTTAAGAATTCTATTTTCCTTCTCTTAGGTCTTTTCGTTTTGTTTTCATCCACAATACTATGTGCTCCCTGATGGAAACATTTAAATATAATCATAATATTTCATTGGAAGAGAGACTTTTCGGGAGATGCTGCTAAGAGAAAGTTGTTGCCTCTCAACACTCACAAAGAGTCCAGTTCACTGTCTCCTCCATTCAGGGGTACTGCTAGGCCTTTAACGTGGCCTTCTGAAATATAGTAGCTGGCTCCAGCCACCAATACAGGCCTGATTTGCCCCATTCCAAGACCTGTTTTTTGCTCCTGGGCTGATGATCTTTGATCATGGCACAAACAGACAGAGATCTACTGTTGATGTGGGCAAATTTGGAGAAGCTTCGATGCTCTTTGGCCTGAACAAGACTGAAGTATATTATCAGCCCATGCCAAATACCAACCCTGTAAAACCAAAAATCACTGTTCACTACATCCAGCTGGCAAATGTAAACAGCTTCAAATATTTGGGAAGCATCATATTGAGCAACAGGTCTTTGGACAAAGAAATTGACTCCAGGATCAGCAAGGCCAGCCAGACTCTGGGCTGGCTGTGTTCTAGAGTGCTCAGTCAACACAATGTCCCTGTCTCCACAAAGGGACGTGGTTATCCCTTCCCTCCTCTATGGATGTGAGTCCTGGACTCTGTATGTATGACACAACAAACCATTGGAGAAAATTCACACACACCCACACACACACACTTTGCTCCAACCATGGCATTTGTCAGCAAAACCATCTCTCCAACCTGGAGATCTTGCATCACACAGTCCACCAACATTTGGGTCCCTGATTATTATCAGAGCCTAGAAGTGGTGGGTGGAATGACATCATCCGAATAGACAGGCAGTTGCTCTGTCATGTACTGGAGACTGGAAAGGACCTTGAGGCTGTCCATGCAAGGGCCACAAAGATGCTGTGAAGGAAACCCTAAACCACTGTAAAACCCAGCCAAGGGAACTGGAAGCTGCAGCTGCAATGAAGTTTCCATCAGCTTTGAAGAGTTTTTGGCACCACCAAAAACAGACCTCACAGGATAATACCCGCTGTTGTTTCAACAACGGACTTCTGTGCCTCTGGTGACTGGGAGTGGAGAGCCACTTGAACGTCCACAGGTGATCTCTGCACTGATGATGACAGCGTGTCATCTTCAAACTTGAAGGACTTCTTTTTTATTTTTTATTGTAAACACTTATACACATTGACAAAAACATGCACAACACTTACAAATAACATCAGAATTTCCCGTTTCTTCATACAGCAGATATCTATTGGTGCATCTTTACAAACATTTTTTCCCTCTCAATCCATCTCTATACATTTTTACACTTATCATCCTATTATTTCTTACTCTTTTGCTTATCAGTCTAGCACTTCTTATATATCACCTTCAAAGTTCACAGTGAGGAGTCTTTTGAAGCTGAAGCAACAAATAGGGTCCCTATGGAGATTCTCAGTCACCCAGATCATGGTTGTCCCAAAGTTGCTTTTTCAAAAGGCAAGTGATTTTTTTTTCTTGAAGCTGTTTCGTTTTCCTTTGAAGAAGTTTCATTTCTCATCCAAGAAGCTTCCCCAGTTCTGACTGAATGGTGGAGACTTTTTTTAATCCTTCCATTCTCCACTATTCAGTCAGAACTGAGGAAGCTTCTTGGATGAGAAGCAAAACATCTTCAAGGAAAAACAAAGGAAATCCAAAAAAGCACATCTGGGAAACCAAGCAGGGGTTTCTCAGTGGCAGGAGCTCACCTCATCCTGGCTGAAGGGGAAACATGGAACTACCTCAGTGGAGGAAAGGCTGAAGCCCCTGGCTGTGTGGCAACAACCTCTGGGTGGCTGGCAGGCTGCACTTACTCTCTCACTATGCTTGGTGCTTATCCTCTTTCTTTTCCCACATAAATTCTTGTAGTGCAAATAGCAATGAGGCAGTTTGATGAAGGGTTGATATCCTCTGAATAAATAAAATAAGCTGGGCCTGTTCATCTAAAGGCCAGGTTACAGCAAAAATATTGTTTCCTCTTATACAGACAAAGGTCATTATTTTTGCTGTTGACTGAGGAAGGGCTGCCATTAAAGATGAAAAATCTGGCCAGGTGACCTTTTACATTTCATGTTTTCAAAGGCACAACCTCTCAAGTTAATCTGGGAGAATTTTGAGGCAATGAAACCAGCTGGCGAAAATAAAGCTACTCTTTCTGGTTGGGCAGAAATGAGTCAGTTTTGTAATTTGTTTTACTTAGAAAGTGATGCAATTTCTTGCATTTTATTCTGTTACTCCTGTCCAACAGTATTCCAATATTTGATGGGCTGCCCCAAAGAAGAAGGAGTCAACTTATTTTCCAAAGCACCAAAAGGCAGGACAAGACGCAAAGGAGGAAAACTAATCAAGGAGAGAAGCAACTTAGAAAATAGGAGAAATTTCCTGGCAGTTAGGACAATTGACCAGTGGAACAACTTGCCTTCAGAAGTTGTGGGTCACTGGGGGTTTTTAAGAAGAGATTGGACAACATTTTGTCCTAAAGGGTATAAGGTTTCCTGCTTGAGGAGGGGGTTGGACTAGAAAACCTGTTATTCTAGGGCAGTGTTTCTCAAACTTGGCGACTTTAAGTCCTGTGGACTTCAACTCCCAGAATCCCCCAGCCAGCATAGCTGGCTGGGGAATTCTGGGAGTTGAAGTCCACAGGACTTAAAGTTGCCAAGTTTGAGAAACACTGTTCTAGGGAAATGCCAACTGCATTATATCAAGCTGCTCACAGGTTATGGCTCCCCTTTGATAGGACTTTACCCCAAACAATGAGGAGGAGAAGGAAGAGGAGGAGGAGGATATGCATCTTGGTTGGAACAATGTTGCTCCCTTAGCTATTGCTTTGAACATTAAGCTTCTAATTGCTGGTTTCTATTAAGAGTTCACGTTAATGGGTATTCTCTTTGGAAGGCCCTGATTGTGGCATCTGTTCTTACAGCAATTGTTTGTCTCTACTTGTAATCCAGGGAAGAGGAAGAAGGAGGCAACAATGTTTTGTTTTGTGTGTTTGTGTGCTGCTTTTTTGATCTGACACTTCCCTGCAGTTGGTCCCTTGAAGCTTCTTCCCACAGAGATGGATGATGCACATCACCATGGTTACTAGGGGAAACTTGTTTTTTTACTACAAGAAATTGCATCACTTTCTAAGTAAAACAAATTACAAAACTGACTCATTTCTGCCCAACCAGAAAAAGTGGAGACCAGAAAGGGACAGGGGACGTGTAATGTGGATATTCCAAAAAATATGCCTAATTTGTTGGATTTTTAAAAGAAATTATTTTTCAAAGTCTAACACTTAGACATTATCAGAATAATGCATATTCTGATCTTGGAATGTTGCTGATTGTTTAAGCATCTCTCGATTGTCTTGTGCCGGTTCTGAAATTGATCGCCATGTTTCCATACTGTCATTTTGTTTGGAGCATGTTGTGTTCTGTAGTTGCAGCACTTCATCCTGACTGAGCCTTTAGGGGTTCAGGGCTGAGCAGGGGAGAGATGGTCTATTGATGCACATGAATTCAGCCTCCTGTTTTCTTTTCATCAAGTCAGATAAGGGAATTAATGCTCTCTGCCAGCTGACCCCACCAGGAAAGGAGAATATTGTAGCTCGGGATTGAAATGAGGGGTCCCTGGGGCTCCCTGAGCTGTTTTCCTGTAGACATTTCATTGCCCAAACTAGGTAACCTTATCAGTGCGAGAAAGGGCTTGTATGTAAACAGAGAGCAAGTACTGACGATGTTATCTAGTTGGATAATGAAACATCTGCAAGAAAACAACCAAGCTCAGAAAGCACAAGGACCCCTGCACCACCAAATATCAAGCTTTTCAAAATACAGAGATTCTGACTTTGCACATTTGAGACTGCCCTGGTTCACTGGGGATCCAAGCAGGCCTGTGCTTTAAGAGTAGCATGGACCGCTCCATAGCTCTCCTCAGCCCCCCTGACAAAGCAGCTGGAGGGAAAAAGCAGTGATTCATAAACTATGGGTGTGACTTTCTTCCCAAAAAGCTGTTTGGTACCCCTGAAGAGGAAACTCCTGTTCTGGAGGTGGGGAGCAGTCTGAGGCAGAGCCAAGGGGAGAGGGCCAAGGGACGGACCAAGGGCTATGACTGCATCGCATACTTCATAGCAAGGATACTTTAGATGCTTCCCCACATTTAACCCTAAAGCCATTTTAGAAATCTGTATTTGTTTGAAAGGAAGGTTACACATTCATGATTGTAGGTCTGCATGGTGTGGCTTTTAGGGGAAACCACAACTAAGTGTGTCTAAATCCAACTGGTTTTACTGTACTGGGAAACACAGCCCCCCCCCCCCCCCAAGGCCACAAGGTCCCAGGTGGAGGGTGGCTTGCTTGTGCTTATAACCAGCCAGGGAAAACGGAGGAGTACATTTCCCAAATGGAGAATCTTTTGACCCATGTGCTCTTCAGCTGTGGGGCTTGCAACAGGTTTTCTGTTATGGGAAGTGACTCATGCTGCCTTGTTGGAAACCTTGTCAAAGGCCTCTTGCCAACTCCATGTTCCAGTTAGCATGTTCTGTGGTCTCGTGGGGTATCTTCCGTTCACTCTTGCCCCACAGATGACTTCAGAGCCTATGGAGCCTCACTCAGGTCTTGAATGCCCTTTATGGCCTAGGGGGATGCCTCAATACAAACTAAGGTTAATGTTGAAAGATATTGAGACTCTGGAAGGAGTGCAGAGAACAGCAACAAAGATGATCAGGGGACTGCAGGGCAAAGCATATGATGGATGGTTGTGGGAATTGGGCATGTCTTTTCTAATGAAAAGAAGGACATGGCAGCAGCGTTCCAATATTTGAGGCGATGTTATCGAGAAGGGGTCAACCTATTTTCCAAAGCACTCAAGGGCAGAACAAGAAGTAATGGATGGAACTTATCAAAGAGAAATCCAACCTAAAACTAAGGAGAAATTTCCTGACAGTGAGATTGGACAGCCATTTGTCTCCTGTTTGAACAGAGATTTGGACTAGAAGACCTCCAAAGTCCTATCCAACTCTGTTATTATATATGTACTATGTTCATATAATACAAGTCACTTCTGGGTTGCCCGTAGGCAACCGTTTTTCGCCATCCGGAGACTTCAGGGAAGCCTCTTGAAGCCTCCGGAGGGCCTCCAGGCGGGCAGGAGAGGCTGTTTTCGCCCTCCCCAGGCTCCTAGAAAGCCTCTGGAGCCTGGGCAGGGCGAAAAATGGGTCCATCGCACTCTAAAAGCAAGGGGAAGAGCGGGGGTCGTGTGTGGCCGTGCACTCACCCATAATGCTGTGCGCCCCCACGCTTTTGGCACGCGATGGGAAAAAGATTAGCCCTCACTGCCCTATGCCATTCTGGAGAAATGATTGTCCAGTCTCTTCTTAAAAGCCTCCACTGATGGAGCCCCCACAACTTCTGAAGTCAATCCATTCCACTGGTTAATTGATCTGACTGTCAGGAAATTTCTCCTTTGTTCTTTGGTTGCTTCTCTCCTTGATCAGTTTCCATCCATTGTTCCTTGTCTTTCCTTCTAGTGCTTTGGAGAATAGGTTGACACCCCCTCCCCCATTTATGTGGCAACCTCTCAAATATTGGAAGACTGCCAACACATCACCCCTAGTCCTTCTTTTCAATAGACTAGACCTACTCAATTGCTGCAACCATTCTTCGTATGTTTTAGCCTCCAACCCCTAATAATTTTTGTTGCTCTTCTCTGCATTCTTTCCAGAGTCTCAACACCTTTTTTTAATATTGTGACAACCAAAACTGGATGCAATATTCCATGTGTGGTCTTACTAAGGCTTTGTAAAGCAGTACTAACACTTCAAGTGATCATGAATCTATCACTCTGTTTAATAGAAATCGTAATGAATATGGGCCTCTCAGATGTCACATAGATTATGTAATCTTAGACAGTTAAACAGAAGAAAGAAACCATCTGATAGATTTTGTGGATTATTAAAAATCATTTAAATGAATTTAAATAAGCCATTGAGAATTAACAATTACACCTATTATAAATTCATAAATCAAAGTGAGGGTGTACCATATTTGGAAACAAATGAGGTGGTAGTGCTTTAGATCCAGCTGACACTCTTGCTGTACTTGTTGGACATTCATTAAAAGAGCAACAGTTTTTCCTGATCTCCCATTATGGCCGCATGGACTCAGGAAAACATGTTTGGATTCAAGAGGCACCCAGGAGTTAGTAATAGTGCTGTGATGTGGGAGTTTCCACTCCCTTAGCCCAAATGAAGCCACTGTAGCAGGAAGAGAGCAAACAGCAAATCCACATTTTCCTCCTTGCCTCTCAAGGAAGCTCACTCACTTCTTCTGTTATTTCTGTTATTTCTCTATCCAATCATTCATGCCAGCTAGCATGAATGATTCCGGAGTTTTTTCATGGACATATGCACTGATTCTTTTCCCTCAATAGCTAGGGATAGGCCTCTTATCTCATCTTCAAGCCTGAACCTAAATTATAGCCATGTCCATACAGATGATGACCAGATGACTGCAAAGATATATGACCCTTCTTCTAACCCTACCCTCATCCTGTCAGAACTAATCCTTCCATCACTCCCATCATTCTGCCAGGACTGATGAAGCTTCTTGGATGAATAACAGAATAATGGAGTTGGAAGGGATCTTGTAGGTCATATAGATGACCTACAAGGGAAGCATAAACACACACAGAGCAAGCAGGAGACACCATTTCTGACAGATAGCTGTCCAGTTTCTTCTTGAAAGCTTCCAGTGGTGAAGCTCCCACAACTTCCAAAGACAACTTCTGTTCCATCAGTTGATTCTTCTCACTCTCTGAAAATTTCTTCTTATTTCTAGGCTGAATCTCTCCTTGTTCAGTTTCCATCCATTATTCCTTGTCTGGCCTTCAGGGGCTTTGGAAAATAGATTGACTCCCTCCTCTCTGTGGCAGGCCCTCAGATATTGGAAGACTGCTATCATGTCTCCCCTGGTCCTTCTCTTCACTCAACTAGCCATGCCCAGTTCCTGCAACCGTTCGTCATATGTTTTAGCCTCTAGTCCCCTTATCACCTTGGTTGCTCTTCTCTGCACTTTTTCTAGAGTCTCAACATCTTTTTTATAGTGGTGACCAAAATATAATGGATGCAGTTCTCTAGGTGTGGTCTTACTAGGGCTTTATAGAGTGTTATTATTACTTCACTTGATCTTGATTGTACCCCTCTGTTAATGCAATTTAGGTTTGTATTGGCTTTTTTGGCTGCCACTGCACACTGCTGGCTGATATTTAATGGGTTGTCCATTAATACTCCAATGAGCGGATGTGAAGTTAAATGTTTTCCTTCCCCCTCAAGGGAAGAAAAAGTCCAGTTACCCTTTTGACAAAGCACCTGTGAGACTTCATGTCCATAAAGTAGTCCTTAATGGTACTACATCCACATGGATAGAAGTAAACAGTGGGGTATCACAAGGCTCTTAGGCCCAGTATTCTTCAATATCTTCATTAATGACTTAGATGAGGGAATAGAAATCAAATCAAATTTGCAGATGATATTAAACTGGCAGGAGTAGCCAACACCCTAGAAGACAACCTCAGGATCCAAAAAGATCTTGACAAACTTGAACAATGGGCCCTATCCAACAAAATGAATTTTATGTGGGGAAAAGCAAATTTTTACATTTAGGCAGGAAAAACCAAAAGTACAAGCACAAATTAGGAGAAACCTGGTTCAAAAACAAATATGTGAGAGGGACTTAGGAGTCCTAATGGATGGTCACTTGAATATGAGCCAACAGTGTGCAGCAGCAGCCAAAAAACCTAATACAGTCCTGGGTTGTATAAACAGAGGCTGGTCTAAAGAAAAAAAGAATTAGGGGTGACATGATAGGAGTAGTCCAGTATTTGAGGGGCTGCCACATGAAGAAGAAGGGGGTGAAATTATTCTCCAAAGCCCCGGAGGTCAGGAGAAGAAACAATGGTTGGCAATTAATCAAAGAGAAAAACAACTTGGAATTAAGGAGAAACTTCCTAACAGTGAGGGCAATTAACCAGTGGAACTGCTTGCCTCCAGAAATCATGGGCGCTCCAGCACTGGATGTTTTTAAGAAGAGACTGGACAGTCCTTTATTTGAAATGGTATAGGTTCTCCTGCTTCAGCAGGGGGCTGGTCTAGAAGACCTCCAAGGTCCCTTCCAGCTCTATTCTATTCTAAGTTTTGTTCACAATTGTGCAGAAGTGGTTTGCAATGCCTCCTCCTAGTTTGATTGTGGATGAGTTGGCTTTCTTCACGCTAACTGAAGACACCTGCCTTCCTCTGTCACAGAACCCATTAACTTCCCTTTCATCATGAGCAGCATGAATAAGCCTTCCACACCTTACACTACTGCTAATGCCAAGCTTCTGAGATCTCCCACCTATAGTGGTAATCCACCAAATTAACAAATTCTGGTAGACACTTCCAAGATATTGTTACTCTTGCCATCCCCCTTGGGCCAATGAGAGGCTGATATTATAAACTTTGTGAAGAGAATGGTTGTATTGTTAATTCTTCTAGATTTCCAGCAGCTTTTGGTTCCCACCAAGAGGAGGCTGAGATGGGAACAGTGGTCAAGGTATTCTGGTAACTTATATAAAACTGACTTACTTCAGATGGTGTAAGAAATTTATGATCCCACAGAATTCCTATTCAATAACTCTGTGGGAGTTTTGGGAGAACTTGTTTAAATATTTGGGATTTTGAGCCATTATTCTAACCTCAAACAAAACAAGAAATAATTGTTTACCGTGTTTGTTTGTTTTTGTTTGTTTGTTTTAAAAGAGTTGTATGGCCACCCATCTTAAAACACAACTCTAGGTGACTCACAAGAACAATAAAACCTAGAACTATAAGAAAACCCTTAAAAATAAAATCATAAAACCAAGACCAAAGCTGGTGCCTCAAGTGAGGTGAGTCATGCAGTCCTGTGCAGTCAGAACTCAATTAGGCCATAAAAGCTGATATTAGACGTCAGTTCAGATTTGAGAAACACATATTGTCATTCTTTTGTCCTGGCACCTGAGGAATCCTGCTTATTTGCGGATATGAGCATTCCCTGTGCAGTCAAAACTCAATTTGGCCAAAAAGCCGGATTTTGGACAGGATCTCTGATTTGCGAAAGAAACACATATACTCCTTCTCCTATCTTTGGAAAGCTTAAATCCAGCTTCTTGGCGGATCTGAGTTTTTCCAATAGAGTCACAACTCAAATTAGGCCATAAAGCCCAATTTTGGACACAATCTCAGATTTGTGAAAGAAACACATATTCTTGTTCTCCTGGCTGGAGAAAGATTAAATCCGCTTTTTGGCGGATCTGAGCTTTCCTTGTGGAGGCAAAACTCTAGTCAGCCAGAAAACATAATTTTGGACGCGAGCTTAGAGGAAAAAAAAAAAGATTCTCATTCTCCCGGCATTAAGGCTGATTTTAGGCGTGAGTAAATATTGAGCATTCCCTGTGCCGTCAAAACGCAATTTGGCCAGAACACCTGATTTTGGACACAATCTCTGATTTGCGAAAGGAACACATATTCTGGTTCTCCTCGCACCGGAAAGCTAAAAACTCACTTCTTTGTGGATCTGACATTTTCCTGTACAGTCAGAACTCAATTAGGCCATAAAGGCTGATATTAGACGTGAGTTCAGATTTGAGAAACACATATTGTCGTTCTTTTGTCCTGGCACATGAGAAATCCTGCTCATTTGCAGATATGAGCATTTCCTGTGCAGTCAAAACTCAATTCGGCCAAAAAGCACGATTTTGGACAGGATCGCTGATTTGTGAAAGAAACATCACACATTCAAGAGATTAACATTATCCACCAAATTTCTGCATTGTATTATCTCATTAGCCTGGAAAAAAAGCACATTTTAAAAATCAGAGTTAAAAGAGTGTAGCTAAAAAATCTCTAGAGTGATTTCTTTGAATCACTATCACTCAGGACAAATGACAGAATAAGAGACTTGGAAGGGACCTTAGAGGTTTTTAGTCCAACCCCCTGCTCAGGCAGGAGGCCTTAGTAGGAGTAGAGGAGTTCTAGAGTGACTTGAGGCAAATCAGATCAATGGAATACATAACTCCCTGCACCCCACCAACTTTCAACCATCGTCAGTGAGCGAGGAAGTGTTCTTGATATAGTACTTGACTTAACAACATTTATTTCATGTTTGTTCGAAGTTACAACACATTGAAAAAAGTGGTATGACCATTTTTCACACTTACAACCGTTGCGGCATCCCCGTGGGCACATGATCAAAATCCATACCCTTAGCAACTGGCTTGTGTTTATGATGGTCGCAATGTCCGGGGCCCATGGAGTTGCCTTCCGTGACTTTCTAGCAAGCAAAGCTAATGAGGAAGCCACATTCACTTAGTAGCCATGTTGCTAATGTAACAACAGCAGTGCAGAGCTGGGTTGCTCCCAGTTCGGACCAGTTCGGGAGAATCAGTAGTGGCAATTGGACGTGGGTCGCCAAACTGGTAGTGATGGCTGGCTGGCCACGCCCTCGAACTGGCTCACTCCGACGCTCGCCCTGCCTCATCTTCGCCACGTGCATCCACACAACTGCCTCGTTTGCTGCCTGCGAGCTGGGAGGGGGGTTGAGCAGCCAAGCGAGCAGGCCAGGATCTGCTGGCTGCCTCTAATCTGCAGTTTACTCGTGAGCAAGTTTACTCATCAGCAGATTGCTGGCTTGCTTACTCAGCTGCTCCCCCCCCCCCTGGAGCTCACAGGCAGCGAACAAGACCACACTCTCTTCGGACCCTCCAACTCTCTTGCGTTCAGCTCGGTGAGGCTGCTTCCTGTGGCCTTTTTTTAAAAAAAAAGTTTTACAGCATATTTTATTTCCCATCTTCAATCTGAAACATAAATTTGCCAAGCCACCCCCACAAAATAAGCCATGGGTAGTAAAAAAAATTGAAACCCACCCCTGCAGCAGTAGTTCACTTAATAACTGTGGCAAGAAATATTGTAAAATGGGGGGAAACGTAACGATGTCTTGCTTAACAAGAGAAAGTTTGGACCCAGATGTTGTCATAAGTCAAGAACTAATTGTATAAAACTGAGATTCAATTGAGGCCTGGAAATTGATCAATTCTGCCCTTCAGGCTCTGGGAACTGCTCCTCCAAAAATGTTGAAAGCCCCATTTCTGTAAAAATGTACAGGATTTTTTCTCTGAACTTATGGCTAAATGAGCACCTGAAGGTTTTCTGCCTGTGCATTTTTAATTGGGGAAATATTTAAAGCAGCCCTCATTTCTCCAGCATTCTGTCCGTCTGCCTGGTGTTTTCTTTTCCTTCTGTGAAAGGCGGATTGTCCCAAAGAGGATCTGGCGTTCCTGACTGACCCTGATATAAAAACCCCATCCATGGAATCCAGGGGATCTTTGGAAAGACTAAAGTTCTCCTACGAGGTGCAGAGTTCGCCTGGTGAACCCAGGGCACCAGGCAATTGCATGTCTAGCCCAGAAGAGTGATCAATGAGGACTAGTTTCTTTTCTCAGAAAGGCTAGTGGAAACCACTCCTGCCTGTAGTGAGCATACCACCAAATTATGTAATAAACAACCTCTGGCTCAGGAAGTGAAACTTTGCCGGTCGTGTAGAATTGGGCAATAAGCTTGTTTTTCCCAATCACGACCCATCCTTTCCACTGAGGCCCCTGAGGAGGGGGGAGGCTTGCCCCTTTGGCCGGGCCTTCTCTTGCCTTCTGCAGCCACAGCTCTCCCCCGGCAGGACACCAGACCTCCTCCTCCTGCATGGGTCAGCTTTGCATCCTGCCTCTGAGTAACAGCTTTGCTCCATTCACACGACAGACTCAACCAGGTTTCTGAATTAAACCTTTTTTCTAGAATGACCAGATAATAATCAGAGGGACCCGATTCAGCCAACACCTAAAAGAAATGAAAACCTTTCTGTTAAGACCTCCTGATGGCCAGAAGCCTCGGCCGGATCCAGACTTGCCTTGCTTAAGGGTGTCACTTGAACACAACCAAGTTATAGGTGGTCCTCGACTTACAACCGTTCATTGAGTGACTATTCAAAGTTGCAACGGCACTGAAAAAAGAGTCCTAGGACCATTTTTTACATGTCGCAGCATCCCCACATGATCAAAAGCCAGATCCTGCCATGCGCCGTGTGTGCCTGGCTCAGGTCATCCCTTTTTACAACTCTCTGGCAAGTGAACTCAATGGGGAAGATAGACTCACTTTACAACCGTGTTGCTAACAACTACAGTGATTCGCTTAACAACTGGGCAAGAGAGGTCGTAAAATGGGGCGAAACTCACTTAAAACTGTCTCACTTAGCAATGGAAATTTTGGGCTCAATTGTGGTCCTAATTTGAGGACTACCTCTCTCCCGATCATATTTCAACCTCTGTGAAATATTTGGGCTTTTGAGGGAAAGGACAATTCCAGCCCACCAGGGCTCTTCCTGAGCACCAGGCATGTGGCACCCACCCACAGGTGGCTCTCCCGACTTCTGAGCAGGCCCGGCCGGTGTGGATTGCTCCACCAGTGACGCTGGGCCAGGCTCTGTGAAAGCAGGGAGGGAGGGGGGGAAGCCAGAGGAGGAGTGTGCGCACCCCGCGTGTGAGCTGGTCAGCCACAGAGTTCCTTCCTTCCTGAGAGTTGGGCAGATAAAAGCTTTCAGCAGCATTTTGCAATCACCTTGCTCGGAGAGAGAGAATAACGACAGCTTTTGGCGTTGGGAGGATCATTTTTCTTCCAGGGGAAGTGGGGAGGCTCGCTGGCAGAAGAGTCCTATCCAGTCAGCAGAGTTGTGGCACCTGAGCTGGCCTAAGGTAAGGGCTGGGCATCCCAGCCACTTCCATCTTTCCAGGGTCCCTCGCACTGCCTTACGTGCCGTGGCTACGGACAGAACGTAGCCGTGTACCAACTGGGCTGCCTGGGTGCCTTTTGCCTGCAGCTATCACTGAAGTGGTTGCTGGACTCAGGAGTGGCCAGAGGGCAGGGGTTTGCCAAGATCCCACTTCCTGAGTGCCCAGCCACAGCTGCGTGGGGATGGAGGGATGGAGCTGCATGCCAGGAGGCCGGATTGCTAGTAAAATGGCTGGCAAGGAGCAGCCGGGAAGTTGCTCCAGTGCCTGGCAAGATCATCAAACCAAGCCAGCCCTGGAGGTGCCTGAGCCCCTTTTGCCCATGGGCTCAGCTTGGGGACTGCTGTTGCAAGGGCAGGGGGGGGAGGGGGAGGCTCAGCGTTTTCAAGGGGGGTGGTAAGTGTTGCTCAGGATCCTCCTAGTTGATATGTAGAGAGTCACACTTCCAGGCAGACAAATCTCCAGGTCATCTAAACTGGAAAGATTGGCTGCTCCAGTCAGCCGTCAATTTTCTTTTGCTTTTCTTCTCTTTTTCTTGTTAAGTGTCATAATATAAAATGCAAATAAAAGCAAAGGTAGTAGAAAAATTGGAAAGGGAAAGAAAGGGGAAGGAGCATAGGTTAAAGGGGGAAAGAAAGAAAAAACAGCTTTGACTCCCAAACTTTTTTCAGCACAGTAAATTACAAAGTAAAATTACTTTTACATACTTAATAAGTACTATCCATTTGAATGATAACGAACTAATTTAACAGCAAATCTCAATGTGAAGATTTCATTTTTTTTCCTGCCTCAAGCCCAAAGTCTACAAGCCCTTTCCAGGCAGGAACAAAACTAGATTTATTCTTTTCTCTCATTAAAACAGTTACTAGACTCAACATTCAGAAGGATCTTGACAGACTTGAAGGCTGGGCTCTGGGCAACAAGATGCTATTCACTGTTGCACTTAGGCAGGGAGAAGCAAATGCAGAGGTATAGAATAGGTGGCACCTGGCTCAACGTCAGTAACTGTGAGAAGGGTTCTAGGTTTCCTAGTGGGTCACCACTTAAGTACATGGCAGCAGGTCCTGCAGCTGCCAAAAAAGCCAATGCAGGCCTAGGCAGCATCAACAAAATCAAGATCACGAGAAATGATATACTGCTTTATAATACGCTAGTGAGGCAACCCTCGGAATATTGCATCCAAGTACAAAAAAGATGCTGAGACCCTAGCAAGAGTGAAGAAAAGAGCAACAAAGATAACCAGGGGTCTGGAGGTTAAATCATATGATGAACCTTTGAGGGAGGGAGGGATGTCTATCTATCCAAGAGAAGAATGGGGGGGACCTGATAACTGTTTTCCGGTACTTGAGGAACTGTCACAGGAAAGAGGAGGTCGATCTATTGTCCAAAGCACAAGAAGGCAGGAGAAGAAGTAATTGGGTAGAAACTTGTTAAAGAGAGGTCCAATCTAGAAGTAAGGAGAAACGTCTCGACACTGAGCACAATTAATGGATGGAACAGCTTGCCTCTCAGAGTTGTGGGTTCTCCCTCACTGGAGGCTTTCAGAAATAGACTGGACAACCCCTTGACCAGAATGGTATAAGTGCGCCAATTGCGACCCCTTTTGGACCGGGAGGACTTGCACACAGTCACTCACGCGCTGGTGACGTCTCGCCTGGACTACTGTAATGCTCTCTACATGGGGCTCCCCTTGAGGTGCACCCGGAGGCTGCAGTTGGTCCAGAATGCAGCCGCGCGGGTAATTATGGGGAGATCGAGGTTCTCCCATATAACACCGCTCCTGCGCGAGCTGCACTGGCTTCCTGTGGCCTACCGAGTGCGCTTCAAGGTGTTAGTTACCATCTTCAAAGCACTCCATGGCATAGGGCCTAGTTACCTGCGGGATCGTGTCCTGCCCCATACATCCCTGCGGCCCATTCGCTCACACAGAGAGGGTCTCCTCCGGGTGCCGTCCTCTAGAGATTGTCAGAGGGCGGTGCCCAGGAGTAGGTCCTTCTCTGTGGCGGGCCCTACCCTTTGGAACGACCTCCCCCCAGACATTAGAACAACAACCGATCTCCGCTCCTTCCGCAGTAAACTGAAGACCCACCTGTTTCGGCTAGCCGGCCTGGCATAATTCGACAACTTTTCCACCCCTAGGTCATT